>NC_072772.1:36347337-36653255 GCF_022539595.1 Amphiprion ocellaris
TGTGACACCTGAGCAGACATGCGCAGTCCGCAGCGCAGCAAACGGTCAGGTGAGGATGAAGAAGAGGAGGAAGGTGATTTAAACTTAAAGTTCGGTTTTTTAATTCATCAAACTAACACCACCTTTCAATCAGAGTTAGTCCCGCCCCCTCACCTGATTGGCTGAAAGTACTATATATCACGTCAGCCTCCATTGATAAAAACACATTTTTAATATTTTAATAACATTTTAAATCACTAATATATTTAATTTTTAGTTCAAATAACAGCAAATATCTGTAAAATAATTTAAAATAATGAGACCTGCTGATGATTTAAATAAAACTGTTTAGTTTTACGTCAAAAAATGTAAAATAATGAATTTATAAAAATACGATTATTTATTTGTAAACATTATTTACAGTTTTGATCAGATTTTTTAAATCTAACATGTAAATTAATATGTTTTCTGTGACGTTACTAGATAATATCTGTAATTTAACAAATCAGAGACAATCTGTGAAATAATATGAATTAATTAAAAATAGGATTTATTATTTTTCAAACCCTAATATACAGAATTTATCTTTCAAATAAATGTAAATTTATTTAAAATAATCATATAGAATTTTCATGATAAAGTATAAATAGAGTCATCTTCGATTTTTTTTTTAAAAATACAGATTTTTGACTTTATTCACAGTTTGGCCAATAAAATTCAATTTTTTTTTTAACAAATTAAAGAAATTAATTGATTTAAAACAAATTTCAGAAGAACTGAATTTATTATTTTTCAATCCTTAATATACAGATTTTCCTTTCAAATAATTAGATATATTTTTAATGGCATAAATGCACAATAACGTGTATATATATATATATATATATATATATATATATATATATATATATATATATTTCATTAACATTAATCAGTTTCACCCATTTTTTTCTTTTGTTACAGACGATATCTTAATTTTCATGTTTACTAGAATTAATCTATATTTTAATATAACAGGGAAAATCTGTAAAATAATACAAATTTAATAAAAACAGGACTTTTTATTTTTCAAGCCCTAATATACAGAATTTATCTGTAGAAATAACAACAAATCTCTGTAAAATAATATATTTTTATAATTTAAGTATAACTTTACATAGTGTTATTGTTTATAAAAAATACAGATTTTTGATTTTATTTATTTATTTTGTTCCAGTCGACATGTTAATTATTATTTTTATTTTCTCTGATTTTACTGGATTTTATTTGTAATTTAACAAAAACAGGGACAATCTGTACAATAATATAAATTTAATTAAAACAGGATCCAATCCCAAATATACAGAATTAATCTTTCACATAACAGCAAATTTATTTAAAATAATTCTATTTTTTTGACCATATAAGTGAAAGTATAAACAGTGTCACTGTTGATTAAAAGTTGCAGCCTTTTTTTTGTCCTTTACAGTCCAAATATTAAGGTTTTCTGGGAATTTATTAGAAATTGAAATTTAGACTGAGAATTAAAGTTAGAACTTTTTTAGCTTCATATTATTTACAGTTTTGACCTGATATTTAATTTAATTTTTTATTGATTTTTAGCTCATTTTATTGTTTATTTTTTCAGTCAACATCTTAATATCTGTTTTTTTTGTGAATTTATTTGATATTATCAGTAATTTGGACAATATATATATAATTATATATATGTTTTTAGTGACAGAAAATATTTATTGATTTCTTAAATTCAGCGGCTCCTCATTTGGGGGAACTTTAAGCATCAAACACGACAGTTTTCTGCATTTTTCTGCATCAGTTTGTTCCATTTCTGCATTAATTTATAGAAATGGTTTAATAAAAACTCAGAAATAAAGAAATATCTGCTGGAATTACACTCTGGAGCTTCTTGAAAGGATTATTTCACCAGATTTTCTCCTTTAATGTCATTCTTTACGTGGATTTTGGTCTTTTTAGAGTTCATTTTTAAATTTTAAAGCAGGTTTGGTGTTTTGAGCCTGAAGCTGGTTTTAGTTTCTGTCTTTTCTCACCGTTATAAAGCCGGTCGTTGACATGAATAAAGAGAATAAACAAAGCTTCTGCTGGAGGTGTGACTTTTGATCCACTGCAGTCTGTCAACGGCTCCAAGTTAAACCAGTTCAACCAGTGAAGCAGCTGCTGGGAGCCTCGGAGCTCCGGGGTTCCCAGATTCACACCTCAGAGGATGAAGAGGAGGAGGAGGAGGAGGAAGATCCCAGTGATCCACAGAAACCTTTAGATTGAAACCTTAATGTGAATAAATCTGATGTCTACTTTAACTTCAGTGATTTCACTAAAAGATTGAAGATTGTTGTTGGTTTAAGTTGTGGATAAAAACATAAATCAATAGATTTTTTTTTAGCTCTAATCTGATTTAATTTTATAGATTTCATCACAGTTTGTTAAATTTCAGACAATATTTAATGAAATCACTTTAAGATAGAAATAAAACTAAAAATCTGTATTTTTATTTAAATCAAAAAGATGATTCACTCTTTCAAAATATTTGATTATTACTGTATTTAAATCAACAAAAATACTATTTGATTTTACAGAATTTTTTTGTTATTTAAAAGAAAAAATATGGGTATAATTTTTATTTTACAGATTTTCCCTGTTTTGTTAAATTACAGATAATATTAAGTAAAATCACAGATTTATTTTTCTTCTTTTTAAAAATTTTAAATAGTATCCACATTAAAAATCTGAGTTTTAATAAATCATAGTTTATTCTTTTACAGTGTTTGACCATAAAATTGCACAGATATTTTAGTACATTTAAATCAGCAATAATATGAAGATAAGAGTCCTTTATTAATCCCCAGGTCAGGGGAAATTTCCAGTGTTACAACAGCAAAAATCTTTCAGAGCAGCACTAACCATGTGTACAGTAAAGATAATTATAATAACAATAATATAGATGAGAATGAAAAATGAATAAATACAGTATTACTACACTATTAGTATTTTTTATAGATATTTGCTGTTATTTGGAAGAAAAACGGTGAAACTTTATTGTGAACCGACAAATATGTAAAATAAAAAAGTAAAACAGGAAATAATAAATACATGAAAACTTGACGATTAAACAGTTGTACTGCATTTAAAATTTTTAATATTTACTTTATATTTATTTGGTGTTATTTGAAAGAAAGATTGTGTTTATTAAAAGTTGAAGAAGTTGTTATTTCTCCAGTTTTTTCAGGTATTTTGTGGATGTAATGTGATTTTTAATACAAATTCTAATATATTTACAGTATTTTTCCTTTATGATAAGATTCTATTATTTTCTTGCTATTAAAGGTTCTACTCCTGTATATGAGTTATTTTACAAGATATTAGCTGTCATTTTAAAGAAAAAAATGAAAAATGGGAAATAATTTGAACTGTGTTGCTAAATAAATTTAAGCAAAATGCAAATATTTATTTGAATGTTGACTCTGCAACAAAAATCTGAATTTTTAGAATTAATTATAGATAATTTAATATAATATTAATAATATAATAATTAGTTCTTTCTACAATACATGAATGAAAAATGACAGAATTTTAAAAAGCAAAAATTACTAGCAATGATTTTGTAGCTTTTTTGTTTTTATTTTTTAAGATTCCATTTCTACCTGACAGATTTTACAGTGTTTTTAAGAGATCATTTTTTTTAGTCTTTATTAGATTTTTTTTTTACAGTGTTTTCAGAGATAATTTTTACAGTTTTTACAGTGTTTCTGAGGGAACACACACACACAGACACACACACACATACACACACACTCAGCTATTTGTTCGCACCTGTCAGGAAGGTGTTAGCCCCCCCCCCCCCCTTCCTCCACGCGCTGCTCTCATTATCATGACTGTAAGGAGGAGCGCGCACCCCCCACTGACGCATTCACACGTGCCCGCGCACCTCAGCAGTGCATTAGCATCCGTTAGCGGAAGAACGCGCATGCGCAGATCCGCAAATGAGAGTCAAAGCTGGTGGAGCTTTAAAGGATCAATAAACGGAGGTGAAATGTTAAAGTTCTGGTTTTAAATAATATGATAAACATCTTCTACACAGCAGAATCTTCAGTTAGTTATATTCAGGCATATTAACAAGAAAAAATTAAATTTAAAAATCCAGGAAGTTTGATCAGTTTACGTCAAATAACTCCAGATATTTACAGTATTTTTTAAATAGAAAACGGTATAAATTATGTACAGAATTATAATTTCAGATTTAATGGATCACGATAAAAAATGATCTGTTAAATAAAACTCATCTTTACTGCCTAGTTTGGCTTGCTAGCTGCTGGAAATGCGGATTATTGATCACATATTGATCTAAAAACACCGTTCAACCCTGTAAAATGAAAAATTAAAGTTATTTTACAGCTTCGTGGGTTAATATTTAGCTCCTAAATCACCACTAAAAGATATTAAACATTTAAGTATTTAGCTTTAAATCAACTCTGTCTTCAGAATAATCTGTAAAAACTCATTTTAGTTCATACAGCGACTCCTTCAAAGCTGAAATTAAACAATAAAATATTAAAAACTGAAAAAACACCAAGTATCTGTAAAATAAGGACATTTTTTCTCATTTAAATGCAGTAAAAACTGTAGTTTTACAGTATATACACATACACGGACAAAATAGTAAGTTTATGAGTTTATTTTTTTTAAATAATTCTGTTGAACCACGGTTCAAAAGCAATGTCTGATTTTCATTGGCTAATTTTCATAGAATTTTTATTTATTATTACTTTTGTCAGATTCAAATTATTTCTGTGACCATTGTGGGTTTTTCTTTCATTAACTGAGGGATACCAGCAATTTTGTCCACGTGTCTATATGTTGTTGAGTGCAAAATTTCATGATTAAAGAGAATTTTCTTGCTAAAACTCTCAACATTTATGTAAATTTATCCAAGTTAAGATCACATTTTTTTCCTTTAATTTACAGATTTTTCTGTATTTTTGAAATAGACAAAAATATAGAAAAAATTTCAGAGTTAAATTAAAAATGTGTGACTGTGAATTCATATAGAAATGCTAAAAATGATAATAAAAGTATTTTTGAAGTTTATTTTTGTAAAAAAACATTTTCTCTAAAGCAACTAAAACTTCATGCTCATGTTATTATTATTGTATTTTAGACATACATATTTACAATTTATTTAAAAATTTATTGATTTTTTTCTGTATTTTAAAAAAACATGGGAAAAAATAAAAAAAATTCAAATTCTAGACTTTTTTTACAGTGCAACTGAAAATTAAAGCAAACAAAATACAGAAAAAAATTCAAAGCTGTTTGTGAATGATTATTATTACTAAATAAGCATATTAATGATATTTATGTTTTAGCTGGTTGTTAAATCCTATAATTACTTTTGTTCTGAATTAAAATATAAGAAAAATTTATCAAAAATTCACAGTAAATTTATTATTATATTAAAAACCTGCAATTGTGAACAAATGTATTTTTATTTGTATTTGTAGAAAAAAATCCTTAAAAGTTATGAACATTTTACTACCGTCTTATTTTTAAATTTTAGGCGTAAATATTTACAATTATATATCAAATTTATGTATATTGGGGAAAAAATCTAAAAAATGCCATACAATTCCTGTTAATTTTTTTTACAGTGCAAATGAAAAGTAAAACAAAATGAATAAATAACACAAAATAATTTAAAAATAACCATAAAAATGTTAAAACTATAATAAACATATTTATGTGTATTTATGTAAATAAAAATCTTTAAAGTTATAAAAAATTAACTTTTTTTCAAGTTTAGGCATGCATATATACAATTATAGATACAATTTATTTAATATTTTAGTAATATCTTTTGCATATTTCAAAAATATGGGAAAACAAATTTCCACAAAAATTCCATTAAAATCCATTTAAAAATATTTTTTACAGTGCAACTGAAAAGCAAAGCAAAAAATAATTAAAAATAAAACATTTTTTAAAAGCTGTTAGTATTGTGAACAGATCTGAATGAATTAATTATTCATAAATGAGCGCATTAATGATATTTATGTTTCAGTCTGAAGTTAAATTACTTTTGTTCTGAATAAAAATGAATCCCAAACATCTTTAACATCATGTATTTCCAATGTTTGTCGCTTGTTTCTGTCATTTTCAGCCGTTTTTCAAATAGAATCTGAGAGTAAAAGTGAATCCTATAAACCAGCTCAGAGACTCTTCTGCTGCTGGAATCAAATTAGCTGTTAGCTATTGACCTATGAACATGGCATCGGTTATTGTAACAATGCTTCTTGTTCTGTCCCTATTAAATAAATGTATAAATAAAAAAAAACTGAAGTCTGTCCACTCTGTCTTCCAGGATTAAACTTTACTGCCGAGCGTTTTAGTTCTTTATGAAGCTCTAATCTGTGAAAGCGGGACTTTTAAACGTCTCTCAGAAATCCTGAAACTCCTGGATCCTCGGAGCTTCAGGCTGGATGAATGCCTTCAGTCTGTTTGGACGTTGGCAGCTCGGTTAATCTGTTTTCTGTCCAAACTCGGGTTAACGAGGCCGTAACGACGTTTATTGTCTCTAATGGATCCTCAGTAAAGACTCTGGCGGCGCATTTGTAGCTTTACGAGGAGCTGAAGGTGGTAATTATTGGCCTTTTTGTTGGTTTTTTGCTCGAATCTTTGCTATTTTTATATGGTTTTCTGGGCTTTGGTCTCATTAAAAACAATCAGAACATCTGTGTGGATCAACAGCGAGTAGAAACCCAGAAAATCTGTTCACGTTATTGATCCTGCAGGAGTTTAAAAAGTACGACAAAGATTTAAAAATAGCTGCAGAAAACCAGCAGCAGCTCTAAAACTAAGAAACAGCAACAAAAAGTTCCTCTTTTATTGGTGTTTTTAGGCAGAAACTCAAGTTTTCATTGCTTTTTGTTGCTTTAAGTGGTGGTAATTTTTAGTATTGCATCTTAAACTTTGCTCTGTTAATTTGTTTTCCTGTTTTTAATTAGTTATTTTTGCATTTATTCTTGTTGCTGACTGACTTTGGTCGACTCCGGTTGTTTTAAATGCAACATATAAATAATAAAGCTTGAACTTAATAAAAATTAAAGGTAAAGTTGGAAAAACGAACCCTTTGTTTTAGAAAAATGTTGAAGTTCTGCCTTTTTAAATTGAGAAAAAATAATTAAAAATGTTTTTAACGTGAAACAAATCCAACTTAAAACAACACGTAATGGGAATTTTAATTTGTTTTAAGTTAAAGAATGACATAAATCAAGTAGAAATTCTAACTTAAATCAAAATTCTGACATCTAAATTCCTTTGTTTATGTTTTCGGTCACTCAGGCATCATAAATTGAAAGCTAAGGATGCTACTTTTGAGTATTTTTAAAGTATCTGCAGCGTTATCAATCAATAATTGGTTAAATTAATGACACAAATTCAGCACGCAGCCCACTGATCTGCCTTTTCCGTTTCCATCGTGGTGGAAAAGCCAACATCTTCTACTCAAAATGCACCAAAACAAACATCAGTTACTGGATGTAATGCCAGTTTTATAGAAAACAAAGGGTTGGCTTAGTTCGTCTCTATTGTGTAACTTTACATTGTTGATGGACGAGGACATCGAAAAGACAGAAAAAATGGTGCTTATTGTCCTTTTTTTTTGTCTGCATTTATTCTCATTGTTTAACTCCACAAAAGGGGAGTCAACATTATATGAGATTGATGCATATCTTAGCCTTGCAGCCAAATATTTTAATATTTAGTGCATGTGTGTGACCATCACCAGCCCTCCCTGAAAGCTAAGCAGATATTCTTTATTAGAATTCCCTATTATGAGCCAGGGAGGGCAGTGCTACACCTCAGTGATGTGTGGGGGAAACAAAGACTGGACAGGATGAACAGGATGAACAGGATGAACAGAGATAGAAACTAACAGGTGGTGCTATTGTAATTAAAGATTGTAAGGTGGTGTGTTATTCCCAACTACTAACTGCCCATCAATAAAAAAACAAAAAAAACAAAAACAAAACAAAACAAAAAAAACACAAGAAAAAGAGATTCAATAAATAAATAATTAAACAAACAGTACTGAGCATCATAATTGTTGTCCTAAACAATCCTTGCAGAGTCTCACAAAGAGGTTATCAGAAGTATCTATCCGGAAATACGTACTTTTTAATGACACCGGTACTAAAAGAGGTTCTATATTGACGGTTCTTGTGGTCGGAACAAACCAAAAAGGTTCAAATCAACCTAGAATGGCCCAGAAGCTCCTGATAAAAAATGACCAAAAGACGCAAACCTTAACAGTAAAGTGGTGATTCTGGGTCACAAAGTAAAGAACTTGTGTCAAAATAAGTAGAAATCAGGTGAGATGAAGTCAAAATGGTTAAA
This sequence comes from Amphiprion ocellaris, assembly GCF_022539595.1. Lineage (NCBI taxonomy): Eukaryota > Metazoa > Chordata > Actinopteri > Pomacentridae > Amphiprion > Amphiprion ocellaris. The sequence goes on from NC_072772.1 coordinate 36,355,720, forward strand.
AAACAACAACAAACCTAAAAAAAAAGTCGAAACGGCGCTGAAAATGTAATAAAAAGATGAAAAACATGCTGTAATTTCACTTTTGTCTCATGTGTTTTGTGTTTCTGAACTTCGTAGATGTTTCTCCTTACTTTACACACAGTAAATGAATGAAACGTTTAAAGCAGAAGAGGAGTTGCAGGAATGTACAACATTATGATAATAATGTGTTTTTGAAGAGTAAAGCAGGTAAACATGTTGTAGTAGCGACCAAATCTCCAATCAAGAAGGTGACTATGCAGAATATGGGCTCTTTAATGTTGATGTAGGTGTCGGGTGAAGATGCTGGAGGCGAGAATTCCCTCCTGCTGCTCGGGTTCAGAGCCAACACAAGACTTATGGTTTCCCTTTGGGCCCTCCGGACTCGTTTTCATTCCTGACCGATGACGGCTGGCGAAGGCTTCAGCGTTTCAGGGCAGCTAATGTTCCGACACCTTCACAGGATTTTAAAAACGGGTGTTGCAGAGCGGGGAGAACAAACAACAGGTTTACAGGTTCAAGACACTGCACGGATTCTGTTTAAAATCCAGGGAAAAGCACATTCCTGCTCGTCTAGAACAGGTTCAACTGTTTCTCCTGTAGTTTATACAGAACCTATACATCAGATCTCTAAACTATCCTCACTCGCCTTCTTATGTCATCAAAGAAAGACGCCTGTAAAGATTCATGAAAGCTCATTTGTCATTTGGACTGCGTTAGAAAACAGCATGTTAGTGACGGAGGATATTGTGGAAACGCTGCTGAGAAGGACCCTGACCGAGAGGATTCCATCTGGACAGAAATTCAGCGCTCGTAAACAGCGAAGGAAAAACTGAGGCAGTAAAAGCTTTAAAATTATTTATACAACGGGCAGGAGTGGAATTCAAAATCCTGCTGTTATAATTGAAGGGAGGCAAACCTCAACAAGCTCCATTTCGGTATGATGGAATAAAAACTGAAGTCTGAACAGCAACCTGCTGGTTCGTTTGGTTTATTGTCGACAGAGCGTTCACATCGTGACCCAACAATGCAACATGAGGCGGCCGGCAGCTGAAAACGTGTTTCTGGACATACAGACGGCTCTTCTTTGGATGCTTCTCCTGTCCGGGGAGGGCCAGAAAACGATGATTTAAAGGTTTAAAGGTCCTGCATGGTGAAAATCTGGATGTTTTTGTATGATTTCGAATCTTAAATGTTTCAAGTAAAAGCTGTCTAAAAGCCCCCAACAGATACTTAACCTCCTAGTTTTACAATCTAGCCAGTAGGAACTATCCAGCTTTGATCGGAGGTCATCAACCACCACTAGTAGTCTTTGTCATGGTGCCCGTTGCTAGCTAAACTCCCACGATGCTCTGCAGCAACGGCCAGAAGGTCCCGTATGGTGAAAATCAGTTTTTGTATGATTTAGAAACTTGATAACCTCCGAGTTTTACAAGCTAGCCAGCAGGAACTAACCAACCAATGGTCTTCCAGCCCTGATTGGAGGTCATTAACCACCACAGTAGTAGTTGTCATGGTGCCCATTGCTAGCTAAACCCCACAATGCTCTCCGGCGAGGGCCAGAAAATGATGATTTAAAGGTTTAAAGGTCCCAAATGGTGAAAATCTGGTTGTGTTTGTATGATTTAGAATCTTAAAGGTTTAAAGTAAAAGTTATCTAAAGACCCCCATTGCTAGATAACCTCCCAGTTTTACAAGCTAGCCAGCAGTGGTCTTACAATGGTCTTACAGATTCGTTGTATAGCCCCGCCCCCTCACTGCATCCAGGTGAACCACTCAGAATGAGCCTCTCAGTCCAATAAGGATATTTACTACCTACAGGTGCTTCTGCTAAACTCTAAGGTAATGTCACCTCTTCATGTTGTGATTTTGCTTCTTTTTGTGATGATTTTGCATCTTTTAGTGGTAATTTTACATCTTTTTGTGGTGATTTTGTGCCTCATTGCCATGATTTTGCATCTTTTGCGATATTTTAGTGGTGATTTTACATCTTTTCATGGTGATTTTACATCTACGTGGTGATTTTGAGTCTGACTGGTAACCTTGTCTTTCTTGTGGGTAATTTTGCTTTTTTGTGGTGATTTTAAGTTTTATCTGTAATTTCACCTCTTTGTTGTAGAAATTTTGCATGTGTTTTTTTGATGATTTCGCACATTCTTGTGTTTATATTACAACTTTTTGTGGTGATTTTGTCACATTGTAATGATTTGAGTGTGTGATGACTTTACATCTTTTCATGGTGATTTAGAGTCTTATTGATAATCTCGTATCTCTTTTGGTGGAGATATTGTATGTTTTTGTGGTGATTTTGAATTTTATCTGTAATTTCACCTCTTTGTTGTAGAGAATTTGCATGTTATTGAGATGAACTGGCATATTTCTGGGTGATATTACATCTTTTAGAGGTGATAAAACATGTTTTTGGATAATATTACATTGTTTTGTGGTGATTTTGTGTCTCATCGCCGGGGTTTTGCATATTTTAGTCCTGATATTACATCTTTTCATGGTGATTAAGCATCTTTCGATGTGATTTTGCATCTTTTTGTGGTGATTTTGAGTCTTAATTTCATGTCTTTTTTGTAGATTTTTGATGTTTTTTGATGATTTTACATCTTTTTGTGGTGATTTTGTCTTGTAATGATTTTGAGTAATTTTGTTATTTTTGTGTTGATGTTACATCTTTTTGTGTTGATGTTGCATCTTTTTGTGGTGACTGTACGTCTCTATGTGGTGACTGAGTATTCTTGGTAATCTCGTCTCTCTTTTGGTGGTGATTTTGCTATTTTTGTGGTGACTTTGGATCTCAATGGTAATTTCACCTTTTCGGTCATGATTTTGCATGTTTTTGTGATGATTTGTTACATTTTTGTGTTATTACATCTCTTTCAGATGATTAAGAAACTTTTCATGACAATTCTACATCATTTTGTTGTGATTTTGAGTCTCATCGTAGTAATTTGGCATAGTTCTATGTTGATTTTATATCTTTTAGAGTTGATTAAGCATCTTTTTGGATAAGATCACATCCCTTCCTCACGATTTTGCATCTTTTAGTGATGATTTTACATATTTTAGTGGTGATATTACATGTTTGTGGTGATTTTGAGTCTTAATGGTAATTTCACCTTTTTGTTGAGATTTTGCATGTATTTTGATGATTTTTAATATTTTTGTGATGATTTTACATCTTTTCATGGTGGTTGAACATCTCTACGTGGTGATTTTGAGTCTTATCCTACTAATTTGGCATATTTTTGTGTTGATATTTTGTCTTTTAGAGGTGATTAAGCATCTTTTGAGTCTTATTGGTAATTTCGTCTCTTTTGGTGGAGATTTTGCATGTATTTGTGCTGATTTTGCCTCATTGTAATGATTTTGAGTCTTTTTGTTATGGTTTGGCATATTTTTGTGTTGATTTTATATCTTTTTGTTTTGATTTTACATCTTTTCTTGGTGATTTTATATCTTAATGTGGTGATTTTGAGTCTTACTGGTAATTTTGTCTCTCTTTCGGTGATGATTTTGCATGTTTTTCTGGTGATTTTGGATCTTTTTGTGGTGATTTCACCTCATTATTCTGTCGTTTTACTTTTTTTGTGGTGATTTTGAGTCTTGATACAAACACAAGTTTAAAAATAGCTTGTTTAAAACAGGACTAAAACCTGCAGTTTTACAGTCATGGAGAAATCAACCATCTCTGGAGTGTTTGGAGCTTAAAAAAAAATGTAAAAAAACACTGTGAAGACGTCAGACTTTAACAACACAGGATCTTTAAATGATCGGTAAAACCATCCTCTTTGGTTGGTGTCATTCAATCGTTCTGCTACATCCCATGGTGCAATTTGCATTAGCATAAAATTAATGTTCAGACAGAACTAGTTGATACTTTTAAGGCCGATTCATGGCTTCCACGAGTCGCCGAGGATCTGTAAAAATCTGAGGTTGACGATGTCCTCATACTGACTGCAGACGTATCAGGAGGACAGATTAAAACCAGACACTGGACATGAGAAATGGCTCTTCACTCCTTTCTATTCCTTCTTCACCAGAGTTGTAACTGAAGCAGGACTTTGGAGGTTCTTTGTTTTGGAACAAGCTTTCCATCAACGGAGCCCAAACCCAGTGGGGCGTTCTGGAGTCTCCAGAGATCACACTGGAAAAAATGCCCCTCTCAAAACAAGAAAAAAAAACTTACTTCAAGGAACATTTATCTTGAAATAAGTGAAAAAAATCTGCCAACAGAACAAGTGAAAAATGGTTTGGTAAGATTTCTTGAAATAAGATATGATATTTAGAATATTGGGATCTTAAAATTAGCTGGGAAAATTTATTTTAAGCTCTATTTTACCAGGATTAGGGGTCTTAAAATAAGCCAGATGTGCAAAAAAAAAGCAGTTTTTCACTCAAAAATAGATTTTTGCTTTCATGTAACCTCCTAATTTGAGCTGTATTAACCCTCCTGTTGTCCTCATTAACAGGCACCATAAAATACTGTTTCCTTGTCTGAAAAAATCCCCAAAAAATCAGCAAAAAAATTCCCCAAATTTCTGAAAATTTGCAAAATCTTCAGGAAGAAAATTCCAATAATTCCTTAAAAGTTTCCCTTAAAATTTTATTTTTTAAAAAAAAAATCCTTCAAATTTGGCAAGAAAATTCTTGTAAATATTTTTTTAAAAATGAGTAAAAATCTTCCAAAAAATCCTAAAAATATCCAAAGAGATTCCATATATATCAGCAAAACTTCTAAAATTTTCTTTAAGAACATTCACAAAGAAATCACCAAAGCTTGACAATCCAGGTAAAATAGAGCTTAAAATAAGTTTTCCCAGCTAATTTTGAGATCTCAATATTCTAAATATCATATCTTATTTCTAGAAATCTTACCAAGACATTTTTCACTTGTTCTGTTGGCAGATTTTTTCACTTATGTCAAGGTAAAATTTCCTTGAATAAGTGTTTTTTTCTTGTTTTGAGAGGAGCATTCTTTCCAGTGTTTGGATCCACGTTGGTCACGTGGAAACCATGAATGGGCCTTTAAATCTGCCACAAACCGCCGCCGTAAATCCTCACCAGAGCACCAAATGTGGACGAATCCGCTGCTGAAAATAGTCCCCCAACGGATGCAAAAGATCCTCATCGTTGCTTAAAGATGGAACCGTACGTCTTGGAGATTTACGGAAGCAAGAGAAGTGAAAATACAGCTGATTTTTATCCTTTAATTGTGTGAATGAAAGACATCAGGATGGACGAGGAAATCTACTTCAAACTTCTTTTTCTCAATCTCAACTCGTCTTTATCACGTCCGCCGGCTGAAGTTCAGTCCATGATGCTGTCGCCGCCATGCCCTCGGACATATTCAACATCCTTTAACTGTTATCAACACTACGTAGTTTGTTTATACTTATAAACCATATTTATTTTCTGACATGGTCCGTCAGTTGGAGACACAGAGTAGAAAATAAAATAAAGACACATTCTGAAGGACAGGACAGACGCTGATCTCAGGTCAGGTCCTGCGGGCGGCGGGCCGGACCAGAGCCGGAGTGGCGATAGACGCTGGTCCCAGATTGGACCCCAACCGCCAACGACAAGACTTTAAACTGACCCAGATCCTCTCGCTTAGTTTCTTTTTTTGTTTTTAAACCAATCAGCAGCTTGAAAAACGCATCAGGTGACACCGAGGTGACCGAGGAAGGGATGCCGCCGCCCAAGCCCTGCCCCCGTAAAACCAGGAAGCGGTGCGGAAGCCGGCCAATGTCTTCGCTCCGTTTCCAGCCCGCCGAGACGCGATCGGGATCCGGCCCCTCCCCTCACCTGGACGCCTGGTGGAGAGCCCAGCTGTGATTGGTGGAAGTGTGCCGGAGGGGGCGGGGCTCACTGCTGCTTGGAGCGCCAGAACCTGGAGGTGATGGAGCCGAGAGACAAACCCTGCTTCTTCTGCTGCGACAACTCGGCCAATCGCTGCTCCTCCTCCTGGAACGAAAACTAGAGTCAGAACCAGGGCCAGGACCAGGACTGGAACTAGGACCAGAACTAGAACCAGAACCAGGACCAGAACTAGGACCAGGACCAGAACTAGGACCAGAACAAGAACTAGGACCAGGACATGACCAGAACTAGGACCAGGACCAGGACATGACCAGAACTAGGACTAGGACTAGGACTAGGACTAGGACCAGGACCAGGACCAGGACTAGAACTAGAACCAGAACCAGGACCAGGACCAGGACCAGAACCAGGATCAGGGCCAGGGCCAGGGCCAGGACCAGAACCAGGACCAGGATCAGGGCCAGGGTCAGGGCCAAGACCAGGACCAGGACCAGGACCAGGACCAGGACTAGAACTAGAACCATGACCAGGACCAGAACTAAGACCAGGACCACAGTCAGAACAAGGACCAGGACCAGGTTCCAGAGTCAGGACCAGGACAAAGACCAGAACTAGAACTAGGACCAGGACCAGAGTCAGGACCAGGGCCAGGGCCAGGACCAGGACCAGCGTTTGATTGGTCCTCCTACCTGGGCCAGCTGAGCCTGGCGGCGTTTGAAGGCCTCAATGGGGTCGTCCTCCAGAGCGTAGTTCTCCAACACGGAGCGAACGTCGTCCACGCCGCTCAGAGCGATGGCTGCCGGACAGGAAGGAAATAAACCAATCAAACATTTTACTGCAAACTAACGTCGTTTACCTTAAGACCAGGTTCAGGAGGACATCTACCTCCCAAGATAAAACCTTAAATCTAGATTCCGGTCCTTCTGTTTGGTTTTATCACCATCTAGAGCTTCTTTGAGCTGCTCTTTCACTTCTTTTTATGAGGATTTAGCCTCTTTGTAGTGATTTTGAGTCTCATTGCAGGGATTTTGGTTCTTTTTGTTGTGATTAAACAACTTGTTGGATAATTTTACATCTTTTTATAGTGTCTTAGCATCATTTTGCAGTAATTTTACAACTTTTTTTGATTATTTTGTGTCTTAATGTTGGGATTCTGAGTCTTAATGGTAGTTTCACATCTTATGGTGATTTTGAGTCTCATCGTAGTGATTTTGCATATTTTAGTGGTGATTTTCTCTTTTTGTGGTGATTAAGCTTCTCTTTTTGTTAATTTCACACATTTTTTTGGGTGACTTTCCATTTTCTTGTGAGGATTTTGTGTCTTCTTGTAGGGATTTTGCATCTTTTCATGGCAGTTCAACATATTTTTGTGATGATTTTGCATCTTTTTGTAGTGACTTGCCATTTTATGTCATGATTTTACATGTTTTTATGGTGATTTTAAGTCTTAATGGTAATTTCACCTTTCCTTGTGGTGATTTTGTCTCACTGTAGTGATTTTACATCTTTTACAGAAGATTTTATGTCTTTTCACGATAATTTTACATCTCTACGTGGTGATTTTGAGGCTTAGTGGTGATTTTGAGTCTTATTCGTAATTTCACCTCTTTTGTGGAGATTTTGCATCTTTTTGCATAATTTCACATCTTTTCGTGATGATTTTGTGTCTTTATGGGGTGATTTAGTGTCTTATTGTGGTGATATTGCCGGTTTTTGAGATGACTTTATTTCTTTTCATGGTGATTTTACATCTTTTCGTGGTGATTTTGAGTCTTTAAGGGAATTTCACCTCTTTATGTGGTGATTTGGCATCCTGTGATGATTTTGTGTCTTATTGTGGTGATATTGCCAGTTTTTGTGATGATTTTGTGTCTTTTCTTGGTGGTTTTTGTGGTCATTTCTAATCTTTTTGTGGTGATTTTGAGTCTGTAGTAACTTTACCTCTTTCAGTGATGATTTTCCATGCTTTTGTGGTGATTTCGAATCATTTTAGATGATTTTGCTTTTTTGCGATGTTGAGTCTCGACACAAACAGAAGTTTACACTCGAGGTTGTGGAAGACAGTGAAACCACAGTGATAACTTGTTTGAACTGCTGTTAGTTTAGCGTCTACTGCTTTTGTCTTTCTGGTTTTTCTGTTCATCTTTATCACCCGTTTCTGTATTTGTGGTGTTTTTCTGTCTGCCTCATTGGTTTTGCTTCTCTTGTGTTCATTTTGGATGAGTTCCAGTCAGTTTTAATGATGACATGGTCGTCGATTTGTGTCTTTGTCAGCATTTTGTGGCTCTTTTCATTTATTTCTGGTAACTTTTGTCTGTTGTTGCATTTGTTTTGTGTTTGTTTGCACTGGTTTTCCATCTCTAGTAGTCAGTATTAATCTTCTCTGGTCAGTCAGTCTGTTTTTACAGTTATTTCCTATTGGTTTGTTGGGTCTCTTAGCAGCCATTTTCCATCTAGTAGTTCTTTTGTGTCTAAGAGGTGGTGTCTGTCTGCTTACATTTAATCAGCATTAAGGTCTAAACGCTGGCAAAACAAAATGTTTACTTGTGTAAATCACATGGTTAGGGCCGCTAATAAGCTTTATAGCCCTTTATAGAGGAAATGAACTCATTTGTTTGAATGTGGCCACTGCAGCGAGGCAACGGCTGCTCAAAGGTAACAAACTGTGAAGTCGATGGATTTTACTTCACAGAACAAGATCTGGGCCTAAGCAGCTCAAACCACAGTTATTTAGAGAGTTTCCATCAGAATCCAGACCCGGAAAGCTCTAAAATTAACTTTAGAGTCTCCCCTCTGGGCGGTCCGGCAGTAAACCAGAAGAACCATCTGTTGAACCAATGCAGGTCGGATCTGGATGGATTTACACGATCAGATGAGCCGACGGCACAAATACAAACAATATCCATGAAGCAAAGACAGAAAGACGAAGAGGAAACTCAGAAACACAGTAACTTAAACTTCCTGTTCTAGAACTCTGATCGCTGAAGCCTCGTTTGAACTCCAGTAAGGCTGAGGCCAACTTAAGAAAAACCAAAACCGCCAATAAACTGGAACCAGAAAATAAAATAAAATCTAAATCTGCATTAAAAGCTCGTATTAGTAGCATACGAAATCACTGGAACCTGGAGTTTGCATCTTTTCTTGGTAGTTTTGGTGGATTTTTGTGTATTTGCCGTCTTTTTGGGGCGATTTTGTATCTTTTCTTGATGGTTTTCCATCTTGTCATGGAGATTTTTTGCATCTTTTCTTGGTGGTTTTGTATCTTGTCATGGTGATTTTTTTGTGGTTTTCTAATGAGTGAGTGTCTTTTGGTGGTTGTTTAGGAAGTTGTGGTGATTTTGCATGTTTTTGGTATAGTTTTGCATCTTTTCTTGGTAGTTCTGGTGGTTTTTGTGGTCATTTCCCTTCTTTACGTGGCAATTTTAAGTCTGCGGTAATATCATCTCTTTTTGTGGTAGTTTTGCATCTTTTCTTCATAGTTCTGGTAGTTTTCGAGGTAATTGTTCATCTTTTTGCGGTGATTTTTCATCTTTCTAGCATGATTTTGCATCTTTTCTTGGTGGTTTTGCATCTTTTTATGCAAATTTTGCATCTTAACATCTATTACACTTTTTTCGTGGTGGACAAAGAAAAAGATGCATGTTTTGGTTTGGGGATTTTGCAAATTTCTGGGTGATTTTACACCTTTACTTGGTGGTGTTTGCATCTTTTTGTGGTGATTTTATGTCTAGTTGTGTTTATTTTGTATCTCTTTGTAATGATTTTGCATTTTCTTTGTGGTTTTTGTGGCTTTTTGTGGTGGTTTTTCACCTTATAGCAGTGATTCCAATTCTTAGTGGTGCTTTTAAATTTTTTTGTGGTTGTTTACAGTCGACACAAACACAAGTTCATACTAGCAGCCACAGCGACGGCATCTTTGACCTGCTGTCAGTTAGTTTACAGTCGACTGTCTTTCTGTCATCCATCTATTTTACTTTCTGGTTTTTGTGTTTGTCTTTATCACCATTTTTTATTTTTTGAGGTATTTTTGCATATGTCTGCATTGGTTTTGGATTTGTTTGTGTTGATTTTGTGTCTGGTCCAGTCAGATTCAATCTCTTTCTGGTTAATTTTGTGTGCTTTTGTGGTATTTTTGTTTCTGTCTTCATTGTTTTTTAGCATGTATTGTGTTCATTTTGAATCAGTTTCAGTCAGTTTTAATCTCTTTCTGGTCACATCGTCTGGTTTTGTGTTTCTCTGGTTGAATTGCTTTAAATAATTTCATGCAGTTGTTTCGTTTTAAAAACAGAAACCAAACTGGATGTGTTGAAACTTTCTACAGAGGTCTTGTGTCTCAGTGTTTGCAGTAAATACCGGCTGATTGTTGCTCTGTTCTTTCAGATGTTAATGCCGTCGTCAGTCAGATCTCTGCTCTGTTTGTGGGTGAACACTGTCGATTTGTTTACCGTCGTCTCAATGACAAAAAGCCTCAAATGCACAAAGTTTATCCTCAACGTCTCGGCCAGACGTCTGAACAAAAAGCAGCCACACCAACAACTTTTTAACATGTTAATTTGGCAAGAGAGCAGAGTTCAGATAAACTGGAAAGGATAATTAAGACCAACATTCAGGTGCATTTAGATTTTGTATGTAAAAAACTCTAAATGGAGGTTTGTGGTGATTTGTGTTGATTTTGAGTGTTTTTGTGGGGATTTTTTGCACCTTTTTCTGGCAATTTTCCATTTTTTCATGGTAGTGTTGCATGTTTCTGTCGTGATTTTGTCTTCTTTTACAGTAATTTGGTATCTTTATGAGACGATTTTGAGTCTTTATGGTAATTTTACCTCATTTTGTGGTGATTTTGCACCTTTTCATGGTAGATTTGTCTTTTGATTGTAATTTTGTGTTGTCTTGAGGTGGTTTTTCCATGTTTTTGTCTTGATTTTCCATGTTTTTGTGGTACTAAAAAACTCAAAGTGGAGGAATTTGCATCTTTGTAGTGATTTCAGATCTTTTTGTGGCCGCTTTGAATCTTTTTGTGGTAATTTCACGACTTTATATTGTGATTTTTGGAGCAGTGCAGTAATTTTGCAAGGTAATTTTAGGCCATTTTCCTCCAGGATAAATAAACTTTTATTTTAACTGAACTTACAAACTACACGATTCAATCTTAAATAAACTGTAGGAAATGCAACATGATTGAAAATTGGCGACATCGTTGAGTGTTCAGCGATCACACCTGCAATTTTTCCAAGAATTGTCCATTCTAGATTGGGATTAATAAAGTTTAATGACACTTTAAATTTAAAACTACATGACATAATCTTATTTATCTTGGAAACATGGAATTATGTTGAAGAAACAAACTGTTGGAAATGTAACATGATAGAAAGTTGGTGATGTAGTTGAGTGTTCAGCAATCAGACCTGCAATTCTTCAAGAATTGCCCGTTCTAGGTACTAAAGAATTTCCTTTTGGATTAATGAGGTTTTACTGATATCTTTTAAACAACATGATTTAATCTCGTTAATTTGGAAACATTACATTCTACTGAGGAGGCAGTCTTTTGCCTGAACCTTGGGTCTTACTTTTGAGGAAGTTGGCGAGGTCGTAGAGCGTCCGGTCCTCGGAGTTCCCGTCCCATTTCTTCAGGGCCATGCCGTTGAAGGGCTGCAGGCTGAACGCTTCCCGTTTACAGTCCACCACGATCACTTTGCTGGTGTCTCGGTTCAGGCAGGAAACGTCCTGGAAGAGACGGAGACGGGTTGACAAGTTAGACCAATGTTGTGTCGGGTTGTAAACGACTGAACCCAAACATAAGCTGCCGTTGACCTTCAACCAAATGAGCAACTTTATTATTGTCTTAATGATGGTTAATTTGGACCGGATTAAAGGCTTTCTCCAGCTGCTCTGAGAACAGATGGATGGATGCTGCCTGGACCCTCCACTCCCATCCTCCATCCTCCATCCCTCCACTCCCACCCTCCATCCTCGTCCTCCATCCCTCCATCCTCCATTCTCCACCCTCCATCCTTGTCCTCCAACCCATCCACCATCCTCCATCCCTCCAACCCATCCCTCCATCCTCGTCCTCAACCCCCATCCTCCATCCCTCTGTCCCTCCAGCCCCCATTACTACTACTAGCCTTTCTACTCCTACTACTACTACGAGTCCTACTACTCCTTCTACTATTAGTAGTCCTACTACTTCTAGTCATACTACTCCTAGTCCTATTTCTACTTCCACTAGTCATACTACTTTCTAGTCCTACTATTTCTTCTACTACTACTAGTCCTTCTACTCCTACTAGTTCTACTACTGCTAGTCCTACTACACGTTGCATGATGTCACTTCATTCTTATTTTATTCACTGCAGGCCTCAGCTTCCTGGCTTTTCTCCAATGAGTCAGAGAACATTTGGAGGTTTGTTGTTTACGCTGGGCAGCAGTAAACACTGTCTATTAATCTGAGCCAGATCCACAGCTGGAGCTTCATTCACTCAACCTTTATTTAAACTCTACAACAAACCAATCCACCGAACAAAAAACTGCTGAAAGCAGAAACCTGATGATAAAAATGAGTCGAACACGTTGAAAATGTTCCCTCAACTTTGAACTCATCTCTCTAGTCTGTTCATCATCAGTAGAAAGATGTTTCACCATGCTGAATGAATCTCCAACAACTAGCTGCTCTGTTCACTGTTTCTGAGCCATGCTGCACTTCACTCGCAGTCTAAAACAGACCTAAAGAGCTCAAAAAAATGTCCAAAAAGATAAATCTGTGGATGTTCTCAGTCATCCAGGTCATGATAAGTCTCAAGCAAGCATAAGTTATGGCAACTGGACTAACCTCGTGTGAGTCGAAAACGTTTCACCTCTCATCCAAGAGGCTTCTTCAGTTCTGAAAGCCTGGTGGGGAGTACCAGATATTTATCCACCAGGAGGGTGGTGGCAAAAACAAGTGGACAAAGACCCGAAACCAACAGACTCGTTAGGTGTTAATGTGAGTCGTTAGCCTTTGATGGGCGGTCGTTACCCCTCCCAGCCCTCTAGGAGGGTGGTTGGGGGTCACCTGACTGCAAGTGGGACAGATGGCTGCACCTCCTTGGGAGGGCTCTAAGAACCAAAAAGATCTAAAATAACTTGACACTTGAACAAAATAACAAACAAATGTCCAAAATGACTCAAAACTTGTCCAAACCTACTTAAGAAAAGTCCAAAATAACCTGAAAAACTCTCCATAATTACTTGAAATTAGTTCAGAATGACTCAAATTCAGTTTAAAATGACAACAGAACAGACAATACAAAGATGTTTCACCATGCTGAATGTATCTCCAACAACTAGCTGCTCTGTTCACTGTTTCTGAGCCGAGCTACATTTTACTGTCAGTCTAATTGTCCAAAATGACTCACGAATTGTCTAAAATAACCTAAAACTTGTCCAAAGTCATATAAAATTGTCAAAAATTGACAATTTTTTTTCCAAAGTAACAAAAAATGTCAAAAATGATTCAAAACTCATCCAAACCTACTGCAGAATCATCTAAAATAACCCGAAAACTCTCAATAATTACTTGAAACTAGTTCAAAATCACTAAAATTGAGTTTAAAATGACAACAGAATAGACAATAGAAAGATGTTTCACCATGCTGAATGTATCTCCAACAATTTGCTGCTCTGTTCACTGTTTCTGAGCCGAGCTGCATTTATTTTATTGATCTAGTGCATGTCGCTTAGTCTAAAATAGCCCAAAATGATCTTAAACATGTCCAGAATAACTTGAAACTTGTCCAAAATAACAAAGAAAACTCCAAACTGACTAAAAATTGTCCCAAAAAAACTCAAAAACCTTCCCTAAAATGACTAGAACTGGTTCAAAATGACTCAAAAATTGCTTAAAATGACAATTTTTATCCTCGTTTTGAGTCTCTGCTCATCACCTGTAGAAATGTTTCACCATGCTGAATGTATCTCCAACAACTAGCTGCTCTGTTCACCGTTTCTGAGCCGAGCTACATTTATTTTATTCATCCAGGAGGTTGGATTTTCCTTGAAACTTCCTGTTTAACCCAAAAACTCTGAACTTTTGTCATGTTACTTTTGGTTGCAATGGAGTCATTTATGGCTTCACGGATGCGCGAAGAAATTCAGAATTTTTTGGTTTTTTTTGAAGAATTTGGTTTAAGGAGTTGGGGAATTTTTAATTGGACATACAGAATAAGGTAACGTTGATGAAAAATTATGATTTTAAGCTTAGTTTCGGTTCATTTTTGCCTTGTGACTGTTGGTCACAGCCAAGTCAGTCATGGCTTCTCAGATGCAACAAGAATTTCAGAATTTTTAGCTTTTTTTTTTAGAATTTAGTTTGAAGAAATGGTTTATTTTTGGAGAATTTTTGGTATGAGGCATGCAGAGGAAGTGATTTTGATGAAATATCCTGATTTTAAGCTGAGATTTGGTTCATTGTTCATGTCAGAAATGATTAATTGATCTGAAATTTGCAGATTCTTTTCTATTTTTCCCATTTCTGTCTGATAAATGGTGTCATTTCTGTCATTTTTTAAAAATATAAACCATCTTTCCAGCCTTATAACAGGTTTTAGAGGTTCAGACGGTTTCATACTTAGAAGTTTTGCACACTGAGGCTTCTGTAGCTAAACTCCTTTTGTTTTCTGAGCTCTACGGACGTCAGATTAGTGCGATTATTTGCCGTTTGCGTTTCAGCAGCTGCATCCTAACGTGGCTTCAGATCCAGCCGAGAGAAGAGAGCGCGTTTCTGGTCAATAAAAGCAGTCTGTCTGTTGAAAGTCTTTCATTCCTCGGCCGCCGATTTAGCTTTTAGTCGTTCACACGCTGAGCCGCGTCAATGAAGAGGTCGCGGCCCGACAACTTCCACGCCGACACTCTCCTGGCTCGGCCTTTGTGTGGAAACACCGCCGTCAAATCTGCCGTGTGATGTTATTGGCAGTGGCCATCTGTGGCGGCGGCCTCCGGAGTGGAGATTAGAAACGGAGATGACATCTACTGCTGTGAGGAAACGTGGAAACTGCTGAGAGGAACAGACGCTGCCGCAATGACCGGCTGATTTAACGCAAGGATTTCTCAAGAGTTTTAGAAAATCTACACTTTATATTCTAAAGTCAAGACTCAGGACCAACTTTTTTAGGTGTTAATGAACCTTAAATGAAGGATAAATAGTTATAGTTGCAGAAATGAGTTTTGCCAAGATGTAAATCATGTACATTTGGTTAATTTCTACAAAATGTTGGGGAAAAGTGGAATAAGTTCATCTGGAGTCTCTACTTTAGAATATAAATTGTAGATTTTCCTTCTTAGATGTTTGTTTAAAGAATTTAAAGACAAAACAGCAACTTCTCATGTTCAACTTCCTGTTGTCCTCATTTACGGGCACCAAAAAATATTGTTTCCTTATCTGAAAAAAAATCCAAAAATGAAAATTTGCAAAACCTTCAGGAAGAAAACTCCAATAATTCCTTAAGTTTCCCTTAAAAGTTAAATTTTTTTTAAAAAATCCCCCAAATTTGGCAAGAAAATTCTTGTAAATATTTTCAAAAAATGAGTAAAAATCTTACAAAAAAATCCTAAAAATATCTAAAGTGCTTCCATATATAGCAGTAAAACTTCTAATATTTTCTTGAAGAACATTCACATAAAAATCAACCAAAATCCAGCGAATTTCGCTGGATTTTGGTTGACTTTTTTGTGAATGCTCTTAAGAAACATTTTGAACCTTTCTTTTTTTCCACCAAAAAATGTTCAAAGATTTCCCAAAAATGTTGAAAAGGTAGACATCAGAAGTTTCACTGTGAAAATACATATTTTTCCACATTTTCAAACTTTAAAACAGGTCAATTTTGACCCGCAGGACGACATGAGGGTTAAACCAGAAACTCAAAAAATCCACTTATTCCAACAGAAAAGACTGATGACAAAACTAATAGATTTATCGATTTAAGCATTTTGCAAATCTTTGCATCAAAGTTATGCAACTACAACCATTGATCCTTCATAAAAGGTTGATTAACACCTAAAAAAGTGGAAAAAGCTAGTCTGGAGCATCAACGCCTCCCAGAAGATTAAATATTTTTGGTTTAAATGGAAGTTTAAAGGAGGCGTTATGTTTTCTATCTTTAAACTCTTTAATCAAACATCTAAGAAGGAAAATCTACAGTTTATGTTCGAAAGTCAAGACTCCAGATGAACTTTTTTCACTTTTCCCCAACATTTTTTAGGTATTAACCAAACTTGGATGGAGGATTAATAGTTGTATTTGCATGAATTAGTTTTGTGATAATGCAAAGATTTGCAAATTGTTTTAATTGCTGGATAACTGGATTTTTTTAGCTCATCTACATCAAAAAGATTAAATATTTCTGGTTTAACAGGGATTGAACACGAGATGTTGCTGTTTTGTCTTTAAACTCTTTAATCAAACATCTAAGAAGGAAAATCTACAGTTTATATTCTAAAGTCAAGACTCCAGATGAACTTTTTTCATTTTCCCCAACATTTTGTAGGAACTGACCAAACTTACATGAAGGATTAATAGTAACAACAACTATTTAACCCTCATGTAAGGTTCATTAATACCTAAAAAAACAAAGTAGTGTCTTGACTTGAGAATATAAACTGTAGATTTTCCTTAGATGTTTGTCTAAAATGAAATCTTCTTCTTGATGTAGATGCACTAATATTATCACTACTGTTCCTGTAGCTGAGTAATACTAGTATATTTGAAGGAAAAAAACAACTTTGCATACTTTCACAAAACTATTTTATGCAAATACAACTATTTATCCTTCATGTAAGTTTGTTTATTACCTAAAAAATGTTGGGGAAAAGTGGAAAAAGTTCATCTGGAGTCTTGACTTTAGAACATAAACTGTAGATTTTCCTTCTTAGATGTTTGATTAAAGAGTTTAAAGATAAAAACAGCAACGTCTTGTGTTCAACTTCCTGTTAAACCAGAAATATTTAATCTTTTTGACGTAGATGAGCTAAAAATATGCAGCTTTTCCTGCAGAAAAGACAGCAGACAAAACCAATGTATTTTGCAATTAAAACATTTTGCAAATCTTTGCATCATTGCAAAACTAATTCATGCAAATACAACTATTAACCCTCCATCCAAGTTTGGTTAATACCTAAAAAATATCGGGTAAAAAGGAAGAAGTTCATCTGGAGAAGGTCCCCCATCAACCCAAGGTCCCCCTTCAACCCAAGGTGTCCCATCAACCCAAGGTCCCCCATCAACCCAAGGTCCCCCTTCAACCCAAGGTGTCCCATCAACTCAAGGTCCCCCATCAACTCAAGGTCCCCCTTCAACCCAAGGTCCCCCATCACCCCAAGATCCCCCTTCAACCCAAGGTCCCCCTTCAACCCAAGGTCCCCCTTCAACCCAAGGTCCCCCTTCAACCCAAGGTCCCCCTTCAACCCAAGGTCCCACAGAAGTCCAAGGTGCCCCATCAATCCAAGGTCCCCCATCAACCCAAGGTCCCCCTTCAACCCAAGGTCCCCCTTCAACCCAGGGGTTTCCCTGATCAACCCAAGGTGCCCAAGGTCCCACAGAAGTCCAAGGTGCCCCATCAATCCAAGGTCCCCCATCAACCCAAGGTCCCCCATCACCCCAAGGTCCCCCATCACCCCAAGGTCCCCCATCAACCCAAGGTCTCCCATCAACCCACGGTCCCCCTTCAACTCAAGGTGCCCAAGGTCCCACAGAAGTCCAAGGTCCCCCATCAACCCAAGGTCCCCCTTCAACCCAAGGTCCCCCATCAACCCAAGGTCCCCCATAACCCCGAGGTCCCCCATCAACCAAAGGTCCCCCTTCAACCCAAGGTCCCCCAGGTCCCACAGAAGTCCAAGGTCCCCCATCAACCCAAGGTCCCCCATCAACCCAAGGTCCCCCATCAACCCAAGGTCCCCCTTCAACCCAAGGTCCCCCATCACCCCAAGGTCCCCCATCACCGCAAGGTCCCCCATCACCCCAAGGTCCCCCTTCAACCCAAGGTCCCCCATCAACCCAAGGTCCCCCATCAACCCAAGATCCACCACCAACCCAAGGTCCCCCTTCAACCCAAGGTCCCCCATCACCCCAAGGTCCCCCATCACCCCAAGGTCTCCCATCAACCCAAGGTCCCCCTTCAACCCAAGGTCCCCCATCAACCCAAGGTGCCCAAGGTCCCACTGAAGTCCAAGGTCCCCCATCAACCCAAGGTCCCCCATCAACCCAAGGTCCCCCATCAACCCAAGGTCCCCCATAACCCCGAGGTCCCCCATCAACCAAAGGTCCCCCTTCAACCCAAGGTCCCCCAGGTCCCACAGAAGTCCAAGGTCCCCCATCAACCCAAGGTCCCCCATCAACCCAAGGTCCCCCATCAACCCAAGGTCCCCCTTCAACCCAAGGTCCCCCATCACCCCAAGGTCCCCCATCACCGCAAGGTCCCCCATCACCCCAAGGTCTCCCATCAACCCAAGGTCCCCCTTCAACCCAAGGTCCCCCATCAACCCAAGGTGCCCAAGGTCCCACAGAAGTCCAAGGTCCCCCATCAACACAAGGTCCCCCATCAACACAAGGTCCACCATCAACCCAAGGTCCCCCTTCACCCCAAGGTCCCCCTGCAACCCAAGGTCCCCCTGCAACCCAAGGTGCCCAAAGTCCCACAGAAGTCCAAGGTCCCCCATCACCCCAAGGTCCCCCATCACCCCAAGGTCCCCCATCACCCCAAGGTCCCCCTTCAACCCAAGGTCCCCCATCAACCCAAGGTCCCCCATCAACCCAAGATCCACCACCAACCCAAGGTCCCCCTTCAACCCAAGGTCCCCCTTCAACTCAAGGTCCCCCATCACCCCAAGGTCCCCCATCACCCCAAGGTCTCCCATCAACCCAAGGTCCCCCTTCAACCCAAGGTCCCCCATCAACCCAAGGTGCCCAAGGTCCCACTGAAGTCCAAGGTCCCCCATCAACCCAAGGTCCCCCATCAACACAAGGTCCACCATCAACCCAAGGTCCCCCATCAACCCAAGGTCCCACAGAAGTCCAAGGTCCCCCATCAACCCAAGGTCCCCCATCAACACAAGGTCCACCATCAACCCAAGGTCCCCCATCAACCCAAGGTCCCACAGAAGTCCAAGGTCTCCCATCAACCCAAAGTCCCCCATCAACCCAAGATCCACCATCAACCCAAGGTCCACCATCAACCCAAGGTCCTCCATTGACCCCAGGTACTCAAGTACTGGCTCCAGCGACCACAGGAGGTACACTATTCATTCAGGAGCTGTGCCAGGAGCCCCATTAGACCAGCCACTAACCTTACCAACTTAAGGTCACCCAGAAATATTTAATCTTCTGCGTGATGTAGATGCTCCAGACTAACTGTTCCCACTTTTCCCCAACTTTTTTAGTATTAATCAAACTTACATGAAGGATAAATAGTCTTAGTTGCATAAATTAGTTTTGCAAAGATTTGCAAAGTGTTTTAATCGTTAAATCTATTAGTTTTGTCTTCAACCTTTTCCTGGATCTCGTCTTGTATCGCTGCTATAAACTAAAAACAGGCTAAATTTGCTAAAAATCTGCTCAATAGATGCTACAGATGTTCCCTAAATGGCTCACATGCAGGTAGATGTTCACTCAGAAATCACTTTAAATATACTGAAGTAAGGTGTTTAAATGTCAGATTTACCCAAGTTTAAACTGATTTTGTTATTTATGTGAGTTTCTTGTTTGTATTTTGTGCCTTTTTTCTCTGCTTGCAGTTATTATTTTAATGAATTTCTTGTTTTTTTATGGTTAAATCTGTAAATCACTTCAGAAATGAAACATTTTGAATACAGAAAACTGTAAATAAACCTGTAATCTGCTGATTAAACCATAGTGGAAAGTGTGTTTAATGTGTTTTATGTTCCTGAAAATCCTAAAATCTGTCTTTTGTGAGCTTTTTATGAACAACAGATTTACAAACGGCGAGTGAACTATGATGTGATACAGCTGGGAGAGGAAACAAAACCACACAATTAAACTATTAAAAATCCAAAAATATCTGAAAGTATAAAATAAGTAAAGTTTAAAAGATACATTTAGATAAAACCATCTTATTATTTAGGTCTGTATCTGACAGATTTTTAAAAGGTTTTCTGAGAAAATGAAAGCAGATGTGCAGAGTTTAAACTGTATTTTTACCAGTAAATTTGTGTAAATGTGCAAAATATTAGACATTTTTGTTATTTCTATTGTTAGTTTGTTGAAATAAATTGATAAAAAACACACATTAAGAGGTCATTTTTAGCTGAAAATGGTGCACGTTTGGTGGAAAAAGGCCTTATATTAACAATAATCATTATTCTACATTTAGACTGCAGTTTTTTTGTTTTCACTAAAACAAATGACTCCAGATTCTTGTTCTGGGATAATTTAAAGCCTGTTTTCATCTGTTCATTGTCTCCTAAAGTCTCCAGTTTTACAGGAAAACACCAGAAACGAAAGCGAAGTTTGTAGGAGGACAGTTAATCCACTGCTGTGAACAATAAGACGTCTGATCCACTGATGCGGGCCACAGAACAATAGCTGCAGGTTTCTGGAGGCTGAGGAAAGGTCAGTGGGCTGCTAACGAGGAGCTCGTGGTCCTAATTTGTTATTCTAATATCTGTTGAGTGATAAAACAGCTGCTGGAAAACGCTCAGTGTGCTCCGCTGTTGTCGGACTTTAATATAAAATCCAGATTATGTGGAGCAAGGGGCTGAAATTTAAAGTGAACCGTCTTTGTTTTAGCAACAAACAATAACTCGGCTCAGTTTGGAGGTTTAAGCTTAAAAGAAGAGTTGTTACTCCTCTTCTATTCTGAGACAGATGCTAGTAGAATAAAAACAATAATTATTAAAGTGAATCTTCAGGATTTATCATCACATGTGGCTGTTAGAGGACAAAATGTCCAAGTTCCTGAAGATTTCCTGGAGTCCAGTTAAATCCATCATTAAGAAATGGAAGGAAGATGGAACATGAATAAATCTGATTAGAGCAGGACGTCCTCAAGACCTGAGAGACTAGAGAGGGAGGCCACCAAGACTCCTATGACTCCTCTGAAGGAGAAAGAGACAAGGGAGGGAGGCCACCAAGACTCCTATGACTCCTCTGAAGGAGAAAGAGACAAGAGAGGGAGGCCACCAAGACTCCTATGACTCCTCTGAAGGAGTTCCAGCTTCAGACTGTTCATCCAACAACTGTTGTCTGTTCTTCACCAGTCAAAGCTTTATGGAGACAAAGAGAAAGACTCTGATGGAAAAAGCTCCAATTAAATCTGGACTAGAGTTCACCAGAAGACATGTGGAGACTCTGAAGACACCTGGAAGAAGGTTCTTTGGTCTGAGGAGACCAGGATGGAGCTTTATGACCATCAGACTAAATGATATGTTTGACATCATCACAAACACACCATCCCCACTGAGAAGCATGGTGGTGGCAGCATCATGGTGTGAAGCACGGTGGTGGCAGCATCATGATGTGAAGCATGGTGGTGGCAGCATCATGACGTGAAGCACGGTGGTGGCAGCATCATGATGAGAAGCATGGTGGTGGCAGCATCATGATGTGAAGCATGGTGGTGGCAGCATCATGATGAGAAGCATGGTGGTGGCAGCATCATGATGTGAAGCATGGTGGTGGCAGCATCATGATATGAAACATGGTGGTGGCAGCATCATGGTGTGAAGCACGGTGGTGGCAGCATCATGACGTGAAGCACGGTGGTGGCAGCATCATGATGTGAAGCACGGTGGTGGCAGCATCATATATGAAGCATGGTGGTGGCAGCATCATGATATGAAACATGGTGGTGGCAGCATCATGATGTGAAGCATGGTGGTGGCAGCATCATGATGTGAAACATGGTGGTGGCAGCATCATGATGTGAAGCATGGCGGTGGCAGCATCATGATGTGAAGCACGGTGGTGGCAGCATCATGATGTGAAGCATGGTGGTGGCAGCATCATATATGAAGCATGGTGGTGGCAGCATCATGATGTGAAGCATGGTGGTGGCAGCATCATGATGTGAAACATGGTGGTGGCAGCATCATGATGTGAAGCATGGTGGTGGCAGCATCATATATGAAGCATGGTGGTGGCAGCATCATATATGAAGCATGGTGGTGGCAGCATCATGATGTGAAGCATGGTGGTGGCAGCATCATATATGAAGCATGGTGGTGGCAGCATCATGGTGTGAAGCACGGTGGTGGCAGCATCATATATGAAGCATGGTGGTGGCAGCATCATATATGAAGCATGGTGGTGGCAGCATCATATATGAAGCATGGTGGTGGCAGCATCATGATGTGAAGCATGGTGGTGGCAGCATCATATATGAAGCATGGTGGTGGCAGCATCATGATGTGAAGCATGATGGTGGCAGCATCATGATGTGTTCTCTATCTTCTATTTTTTTTTAATCATTTTGTGTCTCTGTCTTTGTTTCATGAATCTAAAAAGTGTTTTTTTCCAATTTTCATCAAATTAGCATCTATTTGAATTCATTTTGTTTTTATTTTAATAGTTTCTGACTCTCTGTGGTTGATTTGTGTCTCTTTTTGGTCTTTTTGTGCGTCTTTATCACCATTTTATGCGTCTTTAAGGTTGTTTTATCTCTGTTTACATTGGTGTTCCATCTTCTAGTGTTCGTTTTGCTCTTTCTGTCACTTTCAATCTATCTGGTTGTTTTTTGAGTCTTTGTGTTTATTTTAAATTTATATTTTATTGGTTTGTGTCTCTTTGTGGTCATTTTGTGTATCTAGTGATCCTTCTGTGTATTTTAAAGGCGTTTTTTACAGCTATCTGCACTGAATTGTCATGTATTTGTGTATATTTTGCATCATTTTCAATCATTTTTTTTCTCATTCTGGTCATTTTGTGTGTCTTTGTGGTAGTTCAGTCTTATTTAATCACCATATAATGGCGATATTGGTGCAGTATTGGTGGTAATACCATTTTGTGGTAATTTTGGACATTTTTTCTGTTTTTTTTTGGCGCCAAATTTGCCACAATTTCACCTGTTTTATGGTAGCTTTGGTCCTTTTCGTGGTAAATTTTGCCGTTTTTGTGGTGATATTCAATGTTTTGGTTGACATATTTCAAAGTTTCAGGAAATATTTCGTTCTTCTGCAAATTTTTTGAGCCGAATTTGAGTTTTTGTCGCAATTTCACCTGTTTTGTGATGACTTTGGATGTTTTTTCTGGCATATTCATATCTTTCAGGATAGTTTTGGCTCTTTTTGGGATGATACTGTTTTTTTTTTGTGGTAATTTTTGTCATTTTTGTCGTAACTTTCCAGTAGTTTGCATCCGTCTTGTATTTTTTTGTGCTCATTTTGCACCTGTTTTAGTCCATTATTAATTCTTTGTGGCCATTTTTTGTGTCTCTGTTGCTATTTTGCATTTATATTTTAATGGTTTGCATCTAATTGTGGTAATTTTGTGCGTCTGGCGGTCCTTTTCTGTGTCTAAAATGTGTTTTTTACGTCTATTTGCACTGAATTATCAGGTATTTGTGTATATTTTCTGTCATTTTTAATGGGCTTTAATCTCTTTCCTGTCATTTTGTGTGTCTTTGTGGTTGTTTTGTCTATGTTTTTTAAATTTTTTTTGTGCTCATTTCCCACCTGTTTTAGTCAGTGTTTGATTTTTTTGTGGTCATTTTGTGTGTCTGGCAGTCCTTTTATGTGTCTAAAATATGTTTTTTTATGGATATCTGCACTGAATTGTCATGTATTTGTGTATATTTTTCACCATTTTCAATCACATTTAATCTCTTTCTGGTCATTTTGTGTGTTATTGCAGTTATTAGTTTTATTTAATCATCATATAATGGCGATATTGGTGCAGTATTGGTGTTTGTTCTGAATAATTTTGTATCTGTGTGGTTTTATTGCTCTGTTTGCATTGGTTTTATATCTGTTTCAGTCTGTTTTTAATCTTTGTGGTCATTTTGCTTTTATTTTTTCAAGTTTCACCTTAATTTCTGACGTGTCAAACGTACAAAGACGTCTGTAAACAAGAAGATCTGACTGTAAATCAACTCTTCTGTGTTTTATTCCAGATTATTTACTGTTTTCCTGCTTCCAGGTTCAGCTTTGTTTTGAATCTAACTGCACGTTTTGCATCATAATCCCCGACGGCGTAAAATGCACAACAGTGTCTTTAATTTGGGGTTTAACAACTTTCTCTGGACTCTCCCTTAGCATATGGAGTGTTCACAACTCTCTCCGGACATCTGGTGCTTTATGGAGAGACGGAGTCTTGGTTCTGGAGAAAGTAGGTTAACCAGATCCTCCAACGGAGACGGAGGACGACGGCAGTTAGAGGGAGGGAGGGAGGGAGGAGGAGGAGGAAGAAGAGGAGGAGGAAGAGAAGGAGGAGGAGGAGGAGGAGAAGAAGGAGGAGGAGGAGGAGGAGGAGGAGGAGGGTTAATGAGGCCTGAGGGGGAGGAGGAGGAGGAGGAGGAGGAGGAGGAGGAGGTGTGTTGTAGTGAGGAGGAATCAATGCTGCAGCAGAAGGCAGAAATGCAGCAAAACACAGGAGGTAAAACACAGAGGCAACAGTTTACAGGAGTTTCTGCAACTTTATTTCTGCTGGAAGCAACTTAAAAATAATATAAACTATTAAACTGTCAAAAAAGATTGCAACAGTTTACAGGTGTTTCTGCAAATTTACTTATGTTAAAGCAATTTTAAAGTCAAAAAAAGGACTCTTTAGTTAGAAAATCTACTTTTAAACACAACATTGTAACATTTACAGCTGTTTCTGCAACTTTAAACTCAAATAAAGGACTAAACTGTCAGAAAATCTACTTTAAAACCAAAGATTGCACCAGTGTATAGGTGTTTCTGCAACTTGAAACTGAAATAAATTACATTTCTGTCAAAAAGTCTACTTTAACGGCAACTTTGATGAGGATTTCTGCAACTTTAAACTAAAATAAAGGACTAAAATGTCAGAAAATCTACTATATAACAAAAAAATGCAACAGTTTACAGGTATTTCTGCAACTTTAACTCTGTAAAAGCAACTTGAAACTGAAAAAAAGACTTAAAACTCAGAGTAGCAACAGTTTTCAGGTTTTTCTGCAACTTTAAACTGAATTAAATAGCAAAACTGTCAGAAAAACTACTTTAAAACAAAAAAACTCAACAGTTTACATGTGTTTCTGGAACTTAGATCTGAGATAAATGACTCTTCTGTCAGAAAATCTACTTTAGCGGCAACTTTGTTGAGTGTTTCTGCAATTTTATTCTGCTGCAGGCAGCTGAAAACTGAAATAAAGACTTAAAACTCAGAGTATCAACAGTTTCCAGGTGTCCTGCTGCCAGCGTCTGAATTCAGCGTCCCAGTGTTGTATGTTGTGTTTAGCGTGTTTCCATGTTCCTACCTTCACGTGATGGCCCTCCATGTAGCGTGTTGCGTCTCTGAAGAGGCGATACATGACGAAGCCCTGAGGGTCGATGCTGTCGATCAGAGGATACGCCGTCTGGGACAAACACAGAACGCTTCCATGAAACAGCTGGACCTAGACAGGATCTGATCAGAGTTATCGATCAGGGTTATTGATGGTTCCTCACCATGCCGGTCTCTGCCGTGAAGATGACGATCTCGTAGAGCGGAGCCAGCTGCTGGAACAGATAGTCGATACCTGGACGCTTCTTAAAGCGCCAGCCTGTCGACAACTGCAACAAAAACAGCAGATAGACACCACAGAAATCACATTTAGATTCTATTCTATACATCACATTTGGATTCCATAAATCACATTTAGATTCTATAAATCACATTTAGATTCTATAAATCACATTTAGATTCTATAAATCACATTTAGATTCTATAAATCACATTTGGATTCTATAAATCACATTTAGATTCTATAAATCACATTTAGATTCTATACATCACATTTAGATTCTATAAATCACATTTAGATTCTATAAATCACATTTAGATTCTATAAATCACATTTAGATTCTATACATCACATTTGGATTCTATAAATCACATTTAGATTCTATAAATCACGTTTGGATTCTATAAATCACGTTTAGATTCTATAAATCACGTTTGGATTCTGTAAATCAAATCTGGATTCTATAAATCACATTTAGATTCTATAAATCACATTTAGATTCTATACATCACATTTGGATTCTATAAATCACATTTGGATTCTATAAATCACATTTAGAGTCTATAAATCACATTTAGATTCTATAAATCACATTTAGATTCTATAAATCACATTTGGATTCTATAAATCACATTTAGATTCTATAAATCACATTTAGATTCTATACATCACATTTGGATTCTATAAATCACATTTAGATTGTCAATCTACATAATTTTGAGTCACTATGGTCCCAACATGAGTCTATGTGGACCAGTTTTAGGTAATTCGTGACCATTGTTGCTAATTTTGGTGAAGTTTCAAGTCATTTAGGACAAATTATGAATTATTTTGGTCATATCTTAGATCAATTTGGATAAATTATTAGTAATTCTGGACACATTTTGAGTCATTCTGAACATTTCCGAGTCATTTTGGACCAAATGTGAGTGTATTTGGACCAGTTTTAAGTCATTTATGACAATTTCTGCAGATTTTGGTAAAGTTTCAATTCAAGTCTAAATGACAAAGCGTCACTTTAACAGCAAAATCACTCATTTTCTGTCTATTCTCTGCTAAAATTTGTGCTCTAAAATCGTGTTTGTGGAGCTTCAGGGTGTTTTCCGGACGTACCGACCACTCCGGGTGCAGCAGGACGTCAGTGAGCTCCAGGACCAGAGTGTAGGGCGGCTGGTAGTACGGTTCCTTCAGCGGGTCGGGGAGCAGCTTCGGGCTCGTCGGCTCGATTATCATCTGAAAACACAAACCAGAAGTCATCCAGAAACTCGGAAAACCCGGCTCGAGTTTCTTTTTTTTAAATTAATGCTGAATATTACACCAAAAAAACTGCATGTGTTTATTTTTTCCTCCTAAAGGCGCCAGAATCTGCTCAAATTACAGCTCCAAAAATCCCAAACAGGAACAAAAGGCAGATTAATAACTGGAAGCGTTGCAGGAAAATCCAGATCTGAAGCCTGCAGGCGGCAGAAGAAACGAGGTTTTTACCGTCATCGCTGAGAGTTAAAAATTAAACGAGAGAAAATGAGTTTCGAGTGACTCAGCGTTTCAGTCAGTGACACCGAAAGTGAAAGTGAAAGCAGGAAAAAGAAGGAAAACGCTGACTTAAAAGCCAAAAACAGGAAGAAACTAACAGGGTTTTATTTATAACTCGTGACAGAAAAACTCCAACTTCTGCACACAGAAATAAAATCTATGAACTAAACAGTTTTATTTAAGTGAATGCACATTTATGGGGATAATAAAGAACTTTTCTGCTGTTTTGGGGTGAAATAAATGGAATTATTCGTCTTTTAACTCACCTGTCTGTAGTCTTGAAAGTATTTGTACGTCCTTTTCAACTGTTGGAGGACCGGAGGGTCTAAAAGGAACAACAAAAACAACACAAATGTTTAAGCAAAGTCAAGAAAAAGTCTCAGAAGACGATTTACAGTGAGATTTAAACGACGTGTTCATCATCTGAGCCACAAAAGCTCCTTTATTTAGTTAAAAAAAAATCATCAAAATGACACCATTTATGAGCCAGAAACTGTAAAAACAGAAATAATCATCACGTTTCCAACTTTCCGACGGTCCCTGAAGGTGTCAGAGGTAATAACCAAATCTAATTGACATCAAAATCAATCAAAAATTCCCCAAAAAATAAATCGTTTGCGCTAAACAGACTCTGCAAAAAACAAAAAACTCAGAGTTTCTTGCTGCATTCGTGAAGCCATGAATGACTCAACTGAGACCAACAGCCACGTGGAGAAAATTCTAAGAGTTTTCAGGTTGAACTGCAGGCAGTGTTTCCACAGAGAGGAAAATGAAACCAACTGGATCAAGAAAATAAATGCAGCACGGCTCAGAAACAGTGAACATGGAAGTAATTACGTCCCAAAAGACTCAGAATTTCTCCAAAATGACAATAACTCGTCTAAAATGACCCAAGATGTGACGAAAATCGCTTAAATGTGTGCAAAATAATCAAAAAACTACCAAAAATGACTCAAAAATTGTCTAAAATCACTGAAAAGATCAATTAAATGGACTCAAAACTAGTCAAAAATGGATAAAAAAAATTTACACAAAGTTGTCCAAAATGACACCAACTTGAAACTAAAAGCTACTGGATGAATAAAATAAATGTAGCTCAGCTCAGAAACAGTGAACAGAGCAGCTAGTTGTTGGAGATACATTCAGCATGGTGAAACATCTTTCTATTGTCTATTCTGTTGTCATTTTAAACTAAATTTTAGTCATTCTGAACCAGTTTAAAGTAATAATGGAGAGTTTTCAAGTTATTTAGGACGATTCTTATGTACGAGTTTTGAGTCATTTTTGAGATTATTTGTGGTTTTGGACAAAATTTTTGTACATTTTGGACAATTATGTATTATTTTGGGCAAGTTTTAGGTTATTTTAGACGTTTGAGTTATTTTAGACAGTTTTGAGGTGTTTTAGACAATTAGTGAGTGAAGTGCAGCATAGCTCAGAAACAGTGAACAGAGTAACAGGTTGTTGGAGATACATTCAGCATGGTGAAACATCTTTCTACTGATGATGAACAGAGGAGAGAGAAAAAGTCTGGAGAAGCTGGACTAAAAATGGTCTATAATGACTCAAAATTGGTATTTTAAAGACGTTTACAGACATTTTGAACTAGTTTCAGGTTATTTTGGGCAATTTATAAGTAGGTTAAGACAAATTTTGAGTCATTTTGGACATTTTTTGTTACTTTAGACAAGTTTGAGGTTATTTTAGACTAATTTTGAGCCATTTTGGACAGTATTTGAGGTGTTTTGGATGATTCATGAGTAAGTTTGGACAAGTTTTGAGTTATTTTAGACTGACAGTAAAGTGTAGCTCGGCTCAGAAACAGTGAACAGAGCAGCAAGTTGTTGGAGATCCATTCAGCATGGTGAAACATCTTTCTACTGATGATGAACAGAGTAGAGAGGAAAAGTCTGAAAAAATAGAAATAGTCATGTTCAAAGTGGCTCAAAAATTTTCCAAAATGAGTTAAATTTGTCCAAAACAACTCATTTTTTGTGTTAAATCACTTTAATTGGTTCACAATGACTAAAAACATGGACGAGATTATTTTAACTGGTCCAAATTACTTGAAAAAAAAAAGCTCAAAATGCCTCAAAACTGTTTCAAAATGGTTTAAAGTTGGTCCAAAATTATTTTTAAATGGTCAGAATGACTGACAATTTATCCAAAATGATCACGAGAGGAAAATAAAAGCTACTGGATGAATAAAATAAATGCAGCTCGGCTCAGAAACAGTGAACAGAGCAGCAAGTTGTTGGAGATAAATTCAGCATGGTGAAACATCTTCTACAGATGATGAACAGAGACTCAAAACTGGACTAAAATTCTCTAAAATGAATCAAATTGTCCATAATGACTCGAAAATGGTCATTTTAAACACATTTTGAGTCATTTTGAACTAGTTTTAGGTCGTGTCGGACAGTTTTCAAGTTGTTTTAGACCATTTTTGAGTCTTTTTTGGACAATTTTATGTTATTTTGCCAAAGTTTTAGGCTACTTTAGACAGATTTTTAGCTATTTTAGACAGTTTTTGAGGTGTTTTCGACGATTCATAAGTAGGTTTGGTTAATTTTTCTTTGGATAAGTTTTAAAGTTGGTTAAGGTTCTTAGTCATTGTGGACAGTTTTTGAGTCATTTTGAATAATTTTAGACTGACAGTGAATGTGACGTTTCCATTTTTCCCGTGTTGGTAACGTGTCAACACTTGGAATCATGTTAGAAATGCTGATTTGAGTGAAAAATGATCCACAGTAGGGCTGGGCGATATGGCCTAAAAAAAAAAATCTCAGATTTTTTCACAAAAAATCCCGATTCACGATTTATCCGATTTTTTTTTTTTTTTTTTTTACCCCCTACCTATTCTCAGCACCCCGGAGTCCAGTCTACTCTATGCAAATAAGCTGCAGCCCTCTCCAGGTAAACACACCTGATCGCAGCTGGAAATGCGCTGCATGTGGCATGCTGGTCCGATTGCGGTACGTTTCCCGCAGTGATCAGGTGTGTTTACCTGGAGAGGGCTGCAGCTTATTTGCATAAAGTAGACTGACTTCTACTTCAGTGGTTCCCAACCTGTGTGGCTTGGAGCCCCTCCTATAAGCTGCACCCAGCCCCAGCGCCCCACCCACCACCACCACCACCACATAAGTACACTACAAAACATAAGAGGGAAGTTATTGAATTGTATTACTAATAGAAAATTCCCTAAAATTATGAAAAAAAAAAAAATTTAATATCAAACCAAGAGTTGTAGTATGAGCAGCAGGAGTCAGTTGCTGGCTGCAGTAAATTTGTTGAATATTTGTGTCTCTTCGCTGTTTGCAGCGGTTTTGCATTTTGCAGATGGTTCCTGTTCACTCGTTCACAGCCAGCTGCTCATAGACACCAATGTTATTTCTGCAGATACTTTTGATTAAACTGGGCTTGTAGCATATTGTCTACCTTATAACGATGGAAAACAGGCATCGTTTATGTTTAGACAACGTATATTTAATGAGTTATTGATGCCGGAAGTCCGAATTTGTGAATATCTTTCCGACTTTACCAAACTGTGTTTTATTTCCTGACGTCGCCGTAATTCGCTGGTTTCATGCTGTCATTTACGAGCATTTCATTACAAATAACATAATTCTGTCTTGTCCTTTAATAAAACCAAATTTAAGGTAACTCTCGAAGTATAGCCGGAGTTTTTAGATACTGATGAATCTTCCCCCGTTTTGCGTTTTGCAGACACCGTTTCCGTCAGTAATTTTCTAACTGTAACACAAACTAATGAAGGGGGATGAACTAGAGCCAACCTGAAGAAAGACCAAATAAATGTGTTTTTAAAATGTTTTATAAGTAGACTTGTGATGACACAGCGAGTCTGTTACTCTGATCTTATCCAGAATGTAAAAATCTATTTTATATAACATCACAGCCTCAGAGCAGACAAAGCGGACCCCAGGTTGAGAACCACTGTTCTACTTTATGCAAATTACATGCAGCGTATGGAGATCCCACGCATCGTGAAACTGTCCTCAAACTTCTAAACTAAGCGTCGGTGACATAAAACGAGGACAGATTCAGCTGCTGCAGATTATTTCTCGCTTCAAATGCTTTCAGAAATACTTTTCGCTGACGTGTTTTTTGAAATAAAAGGGAAAGTTTGCGGCCGAGCCGCTGTGTTTATCCGACTTGTCTGCAGGACTGTCCAGCTGAAAGCTCGGTCATGTGACCACGTAGCAGCCTGCTGTTGGTCAGCGCTGTCATGTGTCATGTGCGTTGCCGTGCGGGAAAATAGCATCTAGTGGACACGTGCCTTTAGATCTGCACCACTCGCCGCCATGTTGTTTGTGTATCAAGCGTGGGGGGGAGGGGGGAGCACTCTGAACTACGGGAGCCCAGCGGGAAGGCGTTGGTGGCGCATGTTGATGAGAAAATCGATTTTCATTAAAACAAATGGACATTAAGTACAAAGTCGATTTAATCGATAAAATCGATTTATCACCCAGCCCTAATCCACAGCAAGTAAGAATGAGACAAAAACACCCAGAAACTGCTCAGAGTTCAGAGGGTTAAAGCTGAAAAAGCTCTGACAACAGCTGAAGAATAAACAGATCAAAGATGAGACGGTGACGGATGAAAACGATAACAGCTGTAGTTCTAATGACTCCTAAAAACTACAACTCCCTGATGAGACGCCAGGAAGCGTCATCCAGCCCCCAAACAGCTGATAAGATCAGAGCAGCAACATGAGTCTGTCTGGGGCTGAAAACACAAATAATATTAAATAAACAGGTTTCTGATGGCGCTTATAGAAGATGAGGAAAATAGGAAGCAGATAGTTTTTATTACAGAACACAAAAAACATCTAAAAACTGAATCTACTGCTTTATGAGGAGCAGAAAAAAGAGTTATTAAGGATAAAACACTCAGACTGTGTCGCTATATTAAATAAAATGTGCAAAAAAAGGAATCTGGCAGCAAGTTTGACAGAAAAAACATTAAAAAATGATGGAAAATTGTAACTTTAACAACTCACAAAATGTGTAAAAATACGTTTAATGTCAATATTTTCCTGATATTAATATAAAGCAACAGTTTAAAAATGTATTTACCATTTTTAATTCATGATATTTATATTCCGTCTTCCAAAAATGGCAAATATCTGTACAATAACATATATTTAGCTGATTTAAATACAGTAAAAAGAGTAATTTTATGATCAAACAGTGAATCAGAGCAAATTACTATTTACAGGAATACAGACTTTTTACACAGGTTAAGGTTTTTTGAGTTGTTATTTTTAAAAACAGCAAATGTGCAAATTTATATTTCTTTCTATGATTTTATCTAAAAAAAAATTTCTATAGAAAATTATCTAGAATTTTTTGAATCCTTAATATAAAGTTTCTCTTTCACAAATCAGCAAATATCAATAAAAAATAAAGAAAAAATTGAAAAAAATTCCCTGATTTAAATACAGTAAAAATACAGTCAAATTCTATAAAGAATTAATCACATTTTACTTTGCAAAATATTTTACCAGTGAAATGTTCAGCATTTTGTGCATATATTTAATTATTTATATTTGCTCACTGGCTTTTTTTTAAACAGTTACATTTATATTTCTTTCTGTGGTTTTACAAAAAAAAATCTACAAAAAAAATTCTAATTTTTTTAATCCCTAGTATACATAATTTTTCTTTCAAATATCAGCAAATATCAGTAAATAAATAAATGAAAATAAATAAAAATAAAAATTATAAATAAATAAAGAAGGGCTTTTTACATTTAAATACAGTCTAAAAAATACAGTCAAATTCTATAAAGAATTAATCACAAAGTACTTTTCAAAATATTATAATATTGTGCATATATTTAATTATTTACATCCGCTCACTGACAATTTTTTTGTTTAATTTTTTTTAAAACAGCCAATGTGCAAATTTATACTTCTTTCTAGGATTTTATTAATAAAGATCTACAAAAAATATTTTAAATTTTTTGATCCCTACTCCACATGATCTTTCTTTCAAATAGCACAAAATATCTGTTAAATAAAAATAGACAAATAAATAAAATCACGCATTTTTCCTGATTTAAATACAGTAAAAAAAAAGTCAAATTCAATAAAGAATTAATCACAATTTACTTTTCAAAATACTTTTTTTTCTGTGATTTTATTGTTTATTATCTGTAAGATGTTTGGTGTTTTGTGCGAGTATTTAACTATTTCCCCTGTTGTCATTGGATTTTTTTTTTTATTAAAACAGGTAACGTGCAAATTTATACTTCTTTCTGTGATTTTACTAAAGAAGACCTAATCCATAGTACACATAATTTTTCTTTCGAAAATCAGCAAATATCAGTTAAAAATAAATAAAGAAAAACAGATAAAAATTTAAAAAAAGCTTTTTTCTGATTTAAATACAGGTCTAAAAAAACAGACAAATTCTATAAAAATTTAATCACATAGTACTTTTCAAAATATTTTTTTCTGTGATTTTACTACTTATTATCTGTAAAATATTTACAGTATTTTGTGCACGTATTTAATTATTTACCATCCGCTCACTGACTATTTGTTTTTGTTTAATTTTTTTTAAACAGTCAACGTGCAAATTTATACTTCTTTCTATGATTTTGCTAAAAAAAAGCTTCAGTTTTTTAATTGCTAGTATACATAATTTTTCTTTCAAATAGCAGCAAATATTTGTTAAATAAAAACAGATAAATAAATAAAATTGAGAATTTTTCCTGATTTAAATACTGTCAAAAAACAAAAGTCAAATTCTATAAAGAATTAATGAGAATTTACTGATAAAACAGGGAAAATTACACTAAAAGGTTTTAAAAACTGGAGCAAATAATATCCAGGGTTATTTTCTGCATGTATTTAATTATTTCCTAGTTGCTCGCTGACTTTCACCTGATTGGTCGGACTGATGACAGATGATTATCACCATGGCGACCAGAGGAGTCACCTGGTCGGACCTGCAGCCTCTGAGCTGACCAATAACGGGGAGATCAGATGATGCTGCCGCCGCCGTGCCGCCACCACGCCCAGCGAGTAAGCGCTAATAATAAAGACTCCATTTCCCATGAGGCCGCGGGGCTCATTACTGCTAATGGACACCCAATAATGAGCGGCTCCGCCTGTTAACAGGCGGCTCCCCGGGGACTCAATCCCCCAGAGTTCAGTGCAGCGTGCTGAAGCAGGAAGCCATCTGCCAACGCTTCTGCACACGTGCAGACCGTAAACAAATGGAAAGGGGGCGGAGCCAGAAAACAAACAGAGAAGCAGCAAATTTATCCTTTAAACGTCTTAATCTGTCTGGTAGAAGTGAAGAAAAACTGAATTTTAAAGATAAAAATGTCGACATCTAAAAACCGCCACAAAACGGTTATTTATTAATATATTTTCAACTTTAACGGAGTTATATTTTTAAAAATACAACATTAATCCTGATCAAAACCACCAAATGTTCATTACTTTAAGAATTTAACCTTTTAAAAGCCACTTTCTTTACATGATCTGTTTTTTTTACTAGTTTCGGTCACATTTCAAGTCATTTGTGATGATTTTTGTTACTTATGGTCAAGTTTTAAGTGATTTAGGACAAATTATTAACAATTTTAGACACATTTCAGGTCATTCTGCGCAATTTTGAGTCACTCTGTCCCAAAAATAAGTCTATTTGGACCAGTTTTAGGTCATTTGTGACAATTTTTACTAATTTTGTTAAAGTTTTAAGTCGTTTTGGACAAATTATTCGGAATTTTAAACAGGTTTCAAGTCAATCTACACAAATAGACTCACATTGGACCAAATGTGAGTCTATTTGGATCAGTTTCAAGTCATTTATGACCATTTTTTCTCAATCTGGTCAAGTTTTCAGTCAATTTGGACAAATTTTGAGTAATACTGGACCAAATCTGAGTCTATATGGACCAATATAGACCATTTGTGACCAATTTTTTCAAATTATGGTCAAGTTTCTAGTCACATAGGATTAACTATGAGCAAATTTGGACACATTTCAAGTCATTCTACACAATTATTTGTTAATTATGGTCAAGTTTCTAGTCATTTAGGATAAATTATTAGTAATTTTAGACACATTTCAAGTCAATCTATACATTTTTGAGTAATTTTGGACCAAATATAAGTAGATTTGGACCAATTTAAAGTACTTTATGACCATAGTTTGCTAATTTTGGTCCAGTTTCAAATTAATTTGGACAAATTCGGAGTGATTTTAGACCAAACATAAGTCTATTTGGACCAGTTTTAAGTCATTTGTGACCATTTTTGCTAATTATGGTCAAGTTTCTAGTCATTTAGGATACATTATTAGTAATTTGGACACCTTTCAATTAGATATACACATTTTTGAGTCATTTTGGACCAAATGTGAGTCTATGTGGACCAGTTTTAAATCATTTAGGACAAATTTTACTCATTTTGATCAAGCTTCTAGTAATGTCGGACAAATTATGAATAATTTTAATCAAGTTTCAAGGCATTTACAATCATTTTTATGAGTTTTGGTCAACTTTCAAGTCAATTTGGATGAATTATTCATAATTTTAAACACGTTTAAAGTCAATCCGCACAATTTTGTCACTTTGGACCAAACGTGAGTCATTTTGGACCAGTTTTAAGTCATTTGTGACCATTTTTTTGCTAATTTTGATTAGGTTTCACGTCATTTTGGACAAATTTTTGCCAATTATGGCCAAGTTTGTAGTCATTTAGGATAAATTATTATCCAATCCAATCCATCTGTATTTGTAGAGCACTTTTAACAACCACTGATTGAGCCAAAGTGCTGTACATACATGTACACAGAAAAAGGCAAATAAAATAAAAACAAATAAAATACAAAACTAAATCAGTCATTTTGGACCAGTTTCAAGTCATTTGTGATCATTTTCACTCATTTCAATCAAGTTTCTGGTAATGTAGGACAAATAATGAATAATTTTGACCAAGATTCAAGGCATTTAGAATATCTTGTACCAGTTTTGGACAAGTTTTAGGTCATTTAGGAAAAATTGTTAGTAATTTTGGCCCAACTTTGAGTCTATTTAGACCAGTTTCAAGTCATTTGTGTCCATTTTTACTCATTTTGATCAAGTTTCAAGTCATTTTGGACAAATTTCTAAATCATTTCACAAAAGTTTCAAGACATTTAGAATAATTTTTACTAGTTTTGGTCAAGTTTTAAGTCAATCTGAAAAAAATATGGGTCACATTAAACAGGTTTCAAGTCATTTTGGACAAATTGAGTCACTTTGGATCAAATGTGAATCTATTTGGACCAGTTTTGGGTCATTTGTGACCATTTTCAAGTAATTTGTGTCCATTCTTACTCATTTTGATCAAGTTTCTAGTACTGTTTGACAAATGATGAGTAATTTTAATCATTTTTACCATCATTTTTACCAGTTTTGGTCAAGTTTTAAGTCAATTTGGATGAATTATGAGTCACTCTGGACCAAACGTAAGTGTACTTAGACCAGTTACAAGTCATTTGCGACCATTTTTGCCAATTCTTGTCAAGTTTCAAGTCATTTTGGACAAACTACCATATGAGGACAAAATGAGGAAGACGATGTTTAACCTGCAGCAGCCTGACGTCAGCCGGTCAGTAATCTGTGGTGTGTTGTTGTCTGTTGTGTTGCCATGACGTCAGCTGGTCAGAATGTGTAGATGTGTTCTATCGGGGGGAGGGTTAGCGTAGCCGTTATGATGCTAATGGGGGATGATGTGTGATGATGGGGGAGGAGTCGACAGGCAGGATGTTTAACCTCGTCCACCACTGGAAGCTTTCACAACTTTCCTGTCTGCTCTAGAACTGGTTTCACTGGTTTATAGAGCTCCTACTGGTCTTGGTTCTGCTTAAACCCACTAACTCTCCAGAACCTTCCAGAACCCTCCAGAACCTTCATCTTCTGGTTGTCGTATTCAGCTAAACCAAACATTATGATTATTACCATCTTTAAAAACAGATTTTATTCATTTGTATGTCTGTATTGTTTTATATTTTTCCATTGAATTTTATTCTATATAACCTTTAATCACTTTTTTTAAAATATATTTTTATATTTGCTTTAATAAATGTTGACTGATCCTGTTGTTTGTGTCTTTCTGTCACCATTTTAGGACTCTTGGTGTTGGTTTTAAGTGATTTTATGCATCTTTCTGGTCGTTTTGTCTTTGTATTTTTCTTTCTGGTCATTTTGTGTGTTTTTACGGTCATTTTGTTTTGTGTTCATTTTGCACCTCACTGTTGCTGGTTGTGTCTCTTTGTGTTTGTTTTTAGTGGCTTTAATCTCATTCTAGCCATTTGTGTGTCTTTAGTCTTTGTTTAGGATCAGATTTTCATTGGTTTGTGTTTCAACTTGCGTCTTTTTGTGCGTCTTTGTAGGTGTTTGTGTCTTTCTGTCACCATTTTGTGACTCTTGGTGTTGGTTTTGAGTAATTTTTTGCATCTTTGCAATCATTTTGTCTTTGGATTGGTTTAGTATCTTCATTAATCAGTTTCTGGTCATTTTCCATCTCTCTTAACTGGTTTGTGTATGTGTGTGTTTGTTTTTAGTGACTTTAATCTCATTCTAGTCATTTGTGTGTCTTTAGTCTTTCAGATTTTCATTGGTTTGTGTCTTAATTTGCGTCTTTTCGTGTGTCTTTGTAGTTGTGTCTCCTTGTCACCATTTTGTGACTCTTGGTGTTGGGTGTGAGTAGGTATGTGCATCTTTCTGGTCATTTTGTCTTTATTTGCGTTGGTTTTGCATCCGTTTGTGTTCATTTTGCTTCTCTCTTAGTCAGTTTTAATCTCCTTCTGATGATTTTATGGCCATTTTGCTTTTATTTGTGTTCATTTTGCTTCTCTTTTAGTCAGTTTTAATCACCTTCTGGTGATTTTACGGTCATTGTGCCTTTATTTGTGTTCATTTTGCAGACCCAAACACAAGTTTTGAACTTCTACAGAAGCAGTAAAAAAATCTCAAACCTAATTTAATTCATGGTGGATTTAATGAGTCCACACTGGTGTAAAATGAACTTTAAAGCTGCAGATTTGTGGCTGTTTCATTGTGAAATATTTGGGATTCCTGCTGGTCACGTGCCGCTTCGTCCTCGTCTTTCATCTCTCCAACGGTCTTCCTTTCATAGTCAATGTCAGCTCTTTGTCCCGGAGGCCTCGCTCCGTCGAGCTGTCCTCCTCCAGGCTGACCTGGGTGGGCCGATGTGGGCCGATGTGGGCCAAACAACCTGGAGCCGATGTAAACAGAGCTGGGGTCGACGGTTTACCGGCTGTTCATTGGTTTAAACGGGTTTACCTGCATTACGCTCCAATCAGAGATGAACAAACGTTAAACCAAACAAACGGAACTAAATAAAAGCTCCAAGCTGCAGATGCAGTTTCTTTAATTAAATAAATCACTGTAGCCCGGTTGTTTACCGCCGAAGTTACAGCTGCAAATATTCACACAATTTCCTGATGATTTCATGTGTTTGCAAGGACTTGTGTGTTTTCGTTGTGATTTTACGCCTTTTTGCAGAGGTTTTGCATCTTTTCATGATAATTTTGCATGTTTTAATGGTCATTTTGCATCTCTTCATGGTGATTTCATGTCTTTTTGTGGTGACTTTACATCTTTTTGTGGTGATTTTAGGTCTTTTTGTAGTGATTTTGTGTCTGTGGTGATTTTAGGTCTATTTGTGCTGATTTTATGTCTTTTTGTGGTGATTTTAGGTCTTTTTGTGGTGATTTTACATCCTTTTGTGGTGATTTTAGGTCTTTTTGTGGTGATTTTGTGTCTGTGGTGATTTTAGGTCTATTTGTGCTGATTTTATGTCTTTTTGTGGTGATTTTACATGTTTTTGTGTTGATTTCATGTCTTTTTTTGGTGATTTTGCATCTTTTTGTGGTGATTTTATGTCTTTTTTTGGTGATTTTGCATCTTTTTGTGGTGATTTTATGGCTTTTTGTGGTGATTTTACATCTTTTTGTGGTGATTTTAGATCTTTTTGTGGTAATTTCATGTCTTTTTGTGGTGATTTTACATCTTATTGTGGTGATTTTAGGGCTTTTTGTGGTGATTTCATGTCTTTTTGTGGTGACTACGTGTTTTTGTGTTGATTTCATGTCTTTTTGTGGTGATTTTGCGTCTTTTCGTGATGATTTTTTTCTTTTCATTATAATTCTTGCATATTTTAATAGTCACTTTGCATCTTTTTGTGGTGATTTTGTGTCTTTTCTTGATGACTTGTGTGTTTTTGTTGTGATCTTATGCAATTTTGTGGTAATTTTACATCCTTTGCACAAATTCTGCATCTTTTAGCGGTGGTTTTGCTCATTTTATGTGATTTTGCATCTTTTTTGTGAAAGATTCACATCTTTTTTGGTGGTTTTGTGTCTTTCATGATAATTCTTGCATGTTTCAATGATGGTTTTGCATGTTTTTGTGGTGAGTTTGAATCTTTTCGTGATGACATGGGCATTTTTGTGGTGATTTCACATCTTTATTTGTGATTTTGCATCTTTTGTGGACGTTTCACACTATCTTGTGGTGGTTTTGCTCATTTTTATGCAATGGTTTTACTTCTTTTTGTGGTGGTTTTGCCTCTTTTGTGGTAATTTCACATCTTTTTTTGCAATTTTGCATTTTATTGTGGTGTTTTTGTGATAATTCTGCACCTTTTTGGTGATTTTGTGTCTTTTCATGATGATTTGTGTGTTTCTGTCATGATTTTACACCATTTTGTGGTAATTTAACATCTTTTTTTGCAATTTTGCATTTTATTGTGCAGGGATGAGAATGACAAATGGAAAAAAACTCGGAAAATGTCTGCCGAAGCCCCCCCCCAATGCACGTTGCAAAGCGCGTTGCAATGCGCGTTGCAATGCGCGTTGCCGAAAGATGTCGGCGGCGGGATGGCCATCACGGCGGGCGGCCATCACAAGCCTCGGCTCGCGACGCGTCGGCCGGCCGGCCGCTTGCCTACCCCCCTACAATTTTCTCAACGGATTTACACGATTCACAAAAACTATACTTTCGGCGGAAAAAAACTCGGAATTCCGCGGATCCGCGGAAAATTCTCATCCCTGATTGTGGTGTTTTTGTGATAATTCTGCACCTTTTTGGTGATTTTGTGTCTTTTCATGATGATTTGTGTGTTTCTGTCATGATTTTACACCATTTTGTGGTAATTTCACATCTTTTGTACAAATTTTGCATCTTTGAGCGGTGGTTTTGGTCATTTTATGTGATGATTTTGCATCTTTTTGTGAAAGATACATCTTTTTGGTGGTTTTGTGTCTTTTCATGATCCTTCTTTCATGTTTTAATGATAGTTTTGCATGTTATTGTGGCAAGTTCGAGTCTTTCCACAGGTGATTTCACATCTTTTACTTGTGATTTTGCATCTTTTTGCGGAAGTTTCACATCATCTTGTGGTGGCAGCTTCCTGGGAATCGAACCATCAACGCTGCACCACAACAACATGTTCTCTGTGGATCACAACAAGCTGTAAAGACTGAAATGTGCAGCCTGTCTGGGTTTTATTTCTGCCTTTTGATGGCAGGCCTGTTCGCAGATGTTCTCTCACGTCGTAAACACCAAGACGAAATAAACAGGAATGCTGTGGAAATGTTGACTGTTTGTGATCTGAAACATCTCCCAGCCCAGTCAGATGGCAAAGTGACTGGCAGAGGCTGAAAACGCCCCGTTTAACTGAGCTTCTTTCAGCTATAGGCCCAATTTCAAACCCTTTGTTGGCTTCTTAAAAGACCGACTGATTAATTTGATCAGGTCAGCGATCTATAACTTCATCTGGAAACAGAATCAAAGAGCTTTTACAGCCGCTGCCAATAAAACTGATTGGAAAAGATGAGCCACTCCTGACTGTGGTGGGAAAACAGGTCCTTTCAGGGTGGCAAGAAGACGACAACAAAGAAAAGAAAGGCAGAGGGAGGAGAAAACAGCAGCATGGAGGACTGAAGGAGGGAGGAGCTGAAGGAAATAAGAAGGAAAACAGAAAGAGGAGGTTAGAGATGTGGAGCAGAGGGGAAAAGGTTAACGCAGAAAAAGCACAGGGTGACAAAAAACAACTACAAAACAACCACAAGGAGACTAAAGACAACCAGAGAGATGCAAAACCACCACAAAACGACCACAAGGAGATGCAAAACCACCATAAAGAGACACAAAATGATTATAGTGAGCCAAAACAACCAAAGAAGAGACACAAAACTACCACAAGGAGATACAAAAACATCACAAAGCAAAAAAAAACAAACACAAGGAAACAAAAAATGACCACAGAGACAGAAAATGACCACAAAAACAACCATAGACAGATGGAAAACCAGCACTGAAAGACAAAAAAGAGCCACAAAATGATTGCAAAGAGACACAAAACCACCACAAAGACACCAAAATCACTACAATGAGAGGAAAACAGCCACAAAGAGATGCAACATCATCACAAGAAAACACAAAACCACCACTGAAAGACAAAAAAAACACCAAAAAGAGACATGAAATGATCACAATGAGACTAAAAAAAAAAAAAGAGTATATAAATCAGCAACTTTTTATTTATTTGTTTTATTTTTATTTTTTACTGTATTTAAATCAGCATTTTTAAAATTTATTTTATTTTAGTTTTTTACTGTATTTAAATGAGCACATTTTTTATTTGCTTTATTTTAATTTTTTACTGTATTTAAATCAGCAGTTTTTTAAATTATTTGTTTTATTTTCAATTTATTTTTTACTGTGTTTAAATCATTATTTTTTAGTTTTTTTTATTTATCTTTCTTTTTTTTTTTTTTTTTTACAGAGGACGTGGGTCATTGTGGACGTCATTGATGCTGTGTGTGTTTTTGTCGTGTGTGTTTTTGTGGGGAGGGGGGTGTCGCATTTTCCAGTTGCTATGGTAACCGACGCTCCTCTGCATCGCCACGGATACCGGCACTTGGCTCCAAAAACAGAGTCTGTAGCCAAAAAACACGTCCCAGAGGACCAGTTCATCATCAGTCTGTCCTCCTGCTGAAGGAGGATCTTCATCCAGCTCCTCTCCCTTCCAGCCGGTCTCTAAGCTCATCAGGTCTGGTCTGATCAGGTCTGGTCTGGTCCCTCCTGGTCCCTAAAGGGTCCCTGATTGGGCCTCATTCCTCTGAAGGATCCTTTAAATCATTGATCTGCTCTCAGAGGATCATTTTTTCCTTTGTGGTTCTGTGTTGTTTGTATATTTTTGTGCTCATTCTGTCACTTTTTGTGAGGTTTTGTGGTGATTTTTTATTTTTTTGTGGTCATTTTGCAGCCATTTGTAATAATTTGTGGTGATTTTGCTTTTTTCACAGTAGTTCTGTGTTGTTTTTTTATATTTTTGTGATAATTTTGTCACTTTTTGTGATTTTTTTGTAGTTTTGTGGTTGATTTTTGATATTTCTGTGGTGATTTTTGCTGTTTTTTGTGGTGACTGTGCATATTTTTGTGATAATTCGCAGCTTTTTGCAATAATTTGTGGTATTTTGTGGTTGATTTTTACATTATTGTGGTGATTTGCCATCCTTTTGTGGTGATTTTTGATGTTTTTGTGTTGATTTTGCATATTCTTATGATTATTTCACAGCTTTTTCTAAAAAATTGTGAGGTTTTGTGGGTTTTTTTTCCCATTTTTGTAGTGTTTTTCCATATTTTTTTGTGGTGATTTTTATCTTTTTGTGGTCATCTTCCATGTTTTTGGAGTGATTTCATAAGTTTTTGTGGCAGTTCTTGATATTTTTGTGATAATTTCACAGTTTTTTGTGGTAATTTGTGTGGTTTTATGTTTGATTTTACATTTTTTGGTGATTTTGCATCATTTTGTGGTGATGTTTTGTCTTTTTGTGGTCATTTTCCATGTTTTTGTAGTGATTTTGTATATTTGTGTTGATTTTTGAAATTTTTTTTATAATTTTACAGCTTTTTGTGGTGACTTTTGACATTTTTGTGATGTTTTGCAGCTTTTGTTGGTGATTTTTGACATTTGTGATGGTTTTGCAGCTTTTCGAGGTAATTTTTGACACTTTTGTGATGGTTTTGCAGCTTTTTGTGGTGATGTTTGACATTTTTGTGATGGTTTTGCAGCTTTTTTTGGTGATTTTTGACATTTTTGTGATGGTTTTGCAGCTTTTTGTAATATTTTGCATGGTTTTCTGGTTGTTTTGTCTTTTTGTGGTAGTTTTTGTGGTGCTTTTGCAGTAAATGATGATGATGTAAGAACTCAAACTAAAAACTACTCCTTTAAGTCTATGTTTACGTCCAGTTTCATCCTGACAAACTGCAGATTTCTCAGTCCCTACATTTACCGTCTGAAGCTTCCTGCAGTTGTTTCTTCACAACCAGACAAACCTGAAAAGCCGAACTTCCTGTCATTCAGCCTGGAGGCAGAAATTCACAATAAAAGCCTG
The DNA here is from genome assembly GCF_022539595.1 of Amphiprion ocellaris. Lineage (NCBI taxonomy): Eukaryota > Metazoa > Chordata > Actinopteri > Pomacentridae > Amphiprion > Amphiprion ocellaris. Next base: position 36,399,221 of record NC_072772.1, read on the forward strand.
AATCCCTTCTTTACAAGCGGACTGTGGAGCGACACGCCGGCAGTTTCCTTTCTGCTGTTGAGCAACGGAAGCCCAGAAAGGTCAAACATGTTCCCTGTCAGCAGCGATTAGGTCACATTTAAACAGGATCACCTTTCTAAAGAAAAAACAGTAGAAGAACCGTAATAACACACAGTCTGAGAGCTTTAAAAACACAAACTCTGAATGTTTAATGAGGTGGAGTTACAAGTGAAAAGTCTATAAAACTAATATTTCTAGGGAAAACAGCAGAGTTCAGGTAAAAAAACTGCAAGAAAACACCCACAGATACAAAAAATGAACATAAAGAGATTAAAAATACAACTACAGAGAATTAAGACATCATAAAGAGACAAATAACAACCACAAAGAGATGGAAAATGATCACAAAGAGACGCAAAACAACCATAAAGAGATGCAAAACTACAGTAAAACATGCCAAATGACCACAAAGGGATGCAAAAACATCCCAAAGTGACAACAAAACAACCACAAAGACTAAAATCACAACAATGAGATTAAAAGTAACCAGAAAAAGAAGCAAAACCACCACAAATAGACTAAAAACTGCCACAAAGGGACATAAAATGTCCACAAAAAGATCCAAAGCCACTACCAAAAGACTCAAAATGATCGTATAGAAACCAAAATCACTACAGTGAGACTAAAAACCACCACAAAGATGCCAAAACATCACAATAAGGCAAAGAACAATCAAGAGACTCAACACCAACACAAGATGCAAAACCACCAGGAAAAGATGCAAAATGACCACAAAGGGACCAAAATTATGACAGAAAGACAAACAATAACCACAAGCACAGGCAAAACCTCCACAAGGAGACTTAAAAACCACCACTAGGGACACAAAATTACTACAATGAAACTTAAAACCAACATAAAGAGACACAAAATGACCACAAAAAGATGCAAAACCATGACCAAAACACTCAAAATGATCACAAAGAAACCAAAATTACTACGATTAAACTTAGAAACAAACATGAGTTCCAAAAACATCACAAAGCAACAAAAAACAACCACAAACAGAAGTAAAATCACTGCAGAGACCCTAAACCCACATTTTCCTGCAAATCTTTACTTAAAACAGAAACTTTCAACACATTCTACGACCTTAGAGCCTCAACAGTTGGAGAGATGTGGACCAAAGACTGTATTTTAGTAGAAATATGGATCCATCCATAGATATACACTGACAGGAACTTTATGGAGACACAAGACCACCAAAGTTTGGTCATTTCTTTTTCGATTTCAAGGGCCAATTAATTATCCATTAGTGTCAGTTTGGACAAATTTTGAGTCATGTAGGACAGTTTCTGCTCATTCTGGATGGATTTTTAAGTAATTTCTGACTAATTTTGATTATTTTGGGGGAAATTTCAAGGCGGTTTGGAACATTTTTACGAATCTGGACAAGCATTGAGTCATTTTGGAACAATTTTGGATGGTTTTGGACAATTTTTACCCATTTTTAGACAGATTTCAAATCTAAATATCTAAAAACTGGAACCTTGTCTGGTCAAACTTTAACCCATCAGATTCTACTGATGTTAGAGCCTCAACAGTTGGAGAAATGTGGACCAAAGACTGTACTTTAGTAGAAACATGGATCCATCCATAGATAGACACCTACAAGAATATCCAAAATTTTCCAGGTCTGAAAACATATGAAATTCTCAACTTTCAGCCAAAATATTTCAGTTTTGGATCCCAAATAACAAATAAGCAAACTAAGTATGAAACTAAAACGAAAATCTGAGACAGTGTTTGTAGTGACTTTGGAATTTCTACAGTGATTTTTGCATTTTTTGGATCCCAAAGTCCAAAAAGGAAACTCTGAATTGACCCTGAGACAGGGGATGAACATATCTGGAGCAGCTCAGTGATCAATAAGTGTATTGATTATGTCCAGACTGAAGCCTTAAAGCCTCCAGACTGTACGACGACTTCCTGTCCGACAGCTGGGTGATCGGTTCAAACTCTGCAGCTAAACAAATCCTGATCGCCTACCGATACAACCAATAGCTTCGTCAATATCCAGCACTGGCTGCTTTCACTTCCACCCTTCTGTTCACCGATCAATCCATCAATCAATCCATCAATCAATCCATCAATCAATCCTCCCATCTGCACGTCGCTCCGCCTCTAAACCCAGAGAACACAGTTCCAGAGGGAGGATGGAGGTCTGTAGGACCAACTATTGATCAGTGATTATTGGAAACGAGGCGATCAGAATGCGTTCAGACGTGGAAGAAGATCGATGTTAGCTGAAATGATGTCTCATTTTATTACTGAGAATTACTTTGTTCTAATGTTGGATCTTAGAAACCTTTTAGTAAACAACAGCTGTTAGCAATATTTGAGTTTTGGTTTTGATTTGAATGTCATTTTGTCAACTTTGCTAATTTTGCATCGTTTTCATAAAGGTTCTGTCATTTTGTGTTGATTTTGGATGTTTTTGACAACTTTTTGTGAGAATTTTTGCACTATTGTAGTGATTTAGCATCTTTTACTGATGATTTTGCATTTTTTGTGGTGATTTTGCATTTTTTAAAATCTTTTTGTGTTGATTGTTGATCATTCTATGGTTATTTTTTATCCTTTTTTAAACAATTTTAGAGTTTGTGACAATTTTTGAATTACTGTGTTGATTTGGCACCTTTTTGTTGTGGTTTGTGAACCTGTTTGTGTTGATTTTTGATCTTGTGGTTATATTTGTTTCCTTTTTGACAATTTTCCATTTTTTGGTGATAATTTTTGCATTAATGTGGTGATTCAGCATCTTTTTGTGTTAATTTTTGATCCTTTTGAGGTGATTTTGGATCTTTTCTTTGTGATTATGTGTCATTTTGTGTTGACTTTTGGTCCTTTTTTGACAATTTTGCATTTTTTTGTGATAACTTTTGCATTTATGTGGTGATTCAGCATCTTTTTTTGTTGATTTTTTAATCTTTTTGTGTTGATTTTGCATCATTTCGTTGTGGTTGTGTGTCATTTGGGTTGATTTTTGATCTTTTTGTGTGGATTTTTGATTGGCAGCTATTTTCTATCCTTTTTTGACAGTTTTGTATTTTTTGTGATAATTTTTGCACTATTGTATTGCTTTTGCACCTTTTTGTTGTGGTTTGTGAACCTGTTTGTGTTGATTTTTGATCTTTTTGTGGTTATTTTTGATCCTTTTTGACAATTTTACATCTTTCAGTGATAATTTTTGCATTAATGTGGTGATTCAACATCTTTTTTGTGTTGATTTTTGATCCTTTTGAGGCGATTTTGTATCTTTTCTTTGTAGTTGTTTGTCGTTTTGTGTTGATTTTTGGTTCTTCTTTTGCCAATTTTGCATTTTTTGTGATAACTTTTGTATTATTGTGGTGATTTTGCATCTTTTTGTGTTGATTTTGAGATGATTTTGTATCTGTTCCTTGTGGCTGTTTGTCATTTCGTGTTGATTTTTCACATTTTTGAGGTGATTTTGCATTTTTTTGTGATTTTTATGGTATTTTACATCATTATTTTACAGATTTTCCACATTTTTGTTAAACTACAGATAATATTTTTGTTATTAGGCCAAATGAACATCTGTACATTTAGAAATAATTACTTCTTTTACAATGTGTGGCCATAAAATTATAGTTTTATTGTTTTTTCTTGTTGTTTTTGTGCTAAAGTTTCATCAACACAAGAGGAAACTTCCCAGCTTGTTTAACTGAGAATAATGTTCTCTCTAAATGTGAAAACTTGGCTTTTTCTGGGTTTTTGGGACGGTTTCTGCTGATTCGTGGGACTTTTTGGAGACTTTCCAGACTCAGCATCTCCTGGATGGACAAGCAGGGGGTGAATTCATGAGTGTGTTTGGTGTGTTTTTGTGTGTTTGATGTGTGTTTGGTGTGTGGGGGATGAATGATGGGATGTGGGCATATGGATGGATGGTTGGCAGTGCCAGCCAGTCATCCATCATTCAAAGGCAGCGCTGCCAACACGTCAATAAAAACACACAAACCAGGCTCATCTGGAACAAACACACACAATGGGACACATTAGCACTGAAATAAAGTCGGTCTGTTGGAGGTTTTCAGTCTTTAACAGGCAGCGAATCCAAAGAAAATCAATCTGACGCTCAAACAGGTGAGCTTTAATCACAGATTATTGGTTTATCTCACAATTATTCCACAAATTAACCACCTAATGTACAAAATTTAGCAAAAATTCTACACTGACAATTTAAGAAGTGTGACTTTTGTACTTTTTGTGCTGATTTTCCATCTTTTTTTGATAATTATGCATCTTTTTGTTGTGGCTTCTGTATTTTTTCTGGTGGTTTTTGCATCCTTTTCTGGTAACTTTCCATCTTTTTGTGTTGACTTTGCATCTTTTGTTTGGTCTTTTGTGTTTTTTTCTGTTGGTTTATGTATGTTTGTGGTGTTTCTCCATCTTTTTGTGGTGGTTTTCCATCTTTTTGTGATAATTTTGCATCTTTTGTGGTGACTTTTGCATTTTTTGTGGTGATTTTGCATTTTTTTATGTTGGTTTTCCATATTTTGTGGTTGTTTTTCCATCTGTTTGTGGTGATTCTGCATCGTTTTGTGGTGGTTCTGTGTCCTTTAGAGATGATTTTTGATCTTTTTGTGACAAGTTTTTCATCTTTAGTGGTGATTTAGCATCTTCTTGTGGTGGATTTTGTATTTTTTCTGGTGGTTTATGCATCTGTTTGTGGTGTTTTTCCATCATTTTGTGTTGGTTTAGCGTTCGTTTGTGGTGATTTTCCATCTTTTGTGGCGATTTTCCATCTCTTTGTGGTGGTTCTGTGTCATTTAGTGGCAATTTTTGTGATAAGTTGTCATCACTTGTGATGATTTAGCATCTTTTTGCGGCGGTTTTCCATCTGTCTGTGCTAATTTTTGCATCTGTTCGTGGTGGTTTTTCATTTTTGGAGGTGATTTTGCATCTTTCTGTGTTGGTTTTCCATCTTTTCTGGTGGTTTCTGCATCAGTTTGGGGATGGTTTTCCATCTTTTTGTGATAATTTTGCATGTTTGTTGTGGCTTTTGTATTTTTTCTGTTGGCTTTTGTACCTGAGGTGATTTAGCCTCTTTTTGTGGTGACTTTGCACCTTTTTGTGGTGATTTTTCCATCTTTTGTGGTGTTTTCTTCCTTAAAAAATTACTTCGACCAATGATTGAGTTGCCAATTAAGTCAATATTTGACTCGATCAATTGCTGCACCTTTAATTTTTTAAAAACAGACCAAAATCATTGATTAATCTGCTTCTCTGAGAAGCTGCAACCGCCTTTTACTGTGTTTTTAACCCAACAGACACGTAAACAACTGGAAATTCTGCTTTTACTGGATTGTTTCTGCAAAATGTAGAGCTAGCTACGTCCGACTAAAGAATATTTTAGTTTTTCACCCTTTGTTTCAGCAAAACAACCTGCTCAGGACCGAAAATCTCTTTTCTGACACTATCCTGACAACAGAAACAACTGAAAATGACTCATGAAAATGGAAAATACGACTGAAACTTGTCACTAAGAGCCACAAAGGAGATCCAGTTCTTGAAGCAACACTTAGAGGACCATAAAAGACGACTTAAGATCCTCTTAAAACCTTAAAATAAGAACAAAAAAACACACAACATGACCAGATGCTGCCTGAGAGAAATAAAATCTGTGTCCAGACTCACCTCTGTCGAATTCGTCTGGAATCTGTCAGAAGAAAAGCAGAAATAAAGATTAAAATCTGCACAAATGGAGCCGATAATCAATCCATCCATTGATCAGAGTGTTGACAGTAAATGTTTGTGGGTGTGGTGACGACAAAACGCATCTGATCACTAGTTTCTGTTGGTGGTTAAACAGACGAAGGTAAAGCTGAAAAACGACAGACAAGATTCAAAAACAAGAAAGGAGACAAAACTATCTGAAAAAAAACACATAAATGAGACACAAAACGACAAAAAAATGAGACAAACGACACGAAACAAGACAGAAAAGGCACAAAGTTAGACAAACAAGACATTAAATGACAAAAAAATGAGGCAAAACAAGAAAAACACGACAAAGAAATGACAAAAATCAGTTTTATATCCATCCAGGTGTGACAGTGTAAAGATTAAATCTGGTTTTGGATCCAAAATTAGACGAAACGACACAAAACAAGACAAAAAAGAGACACAAACAAGACGCAAAACAACCAAAAAATGAGAAAAACTACACGAGACACAAAACGAGAAAAACGTTGCAAAAAAATTACAAAAACTCGGCAAAAAAACCCAAAAACTGAAACAAAAATTAGTTTTACATCCATCCAGGAGTCTGTCTAAAGATTAAATCTGGTTTCTGTTCCAAAACTGAACAAAACAACACAAATGAGACTCAAAACAAAAGAAAGGAGACAAAATTTTACGAAAGAGACACAATGTTAAAAAACTTTAGACGAACGACATTAAACAACAAAAAAAAGACACAAAATTAGACAAACAAGATTCAAAACCAAAAAAATGAGAAAAATGACACGTGAGCCAAAAAAATGACACAAAACGAGAAAAACATGGCAAAAAATTACAAAAATGAGACATAAAACAACAAAAAATGAGACAAAATTAGACAAGACATAAAACGACAAAAAAGTGAGTCAAACAACACAAGTGGGACCAAAGTAACACAATATAATGATGCCGCCTCCACCATGCTTGGTGTCCATCAAACACATCATCTAGTCTGATGGACATTAAACTCTATCCTGGTCTCCTCAGACCAAAGAACTTTCTTCCAGGTGTCCTCAGAGTCTCCACATGTCTTCCTATAACCAACTGTGAGCATGACTATTATGGGATAGATCAGCTTGTTGGTAGGCGGTTGGACTGAACAAGTTCTAGATGCTGGAAGAAGAAACCAGGATCCTCTAAGAGACTAAGTCTTCATTAAAGTCTTCAGCTGTTGTATAAAATCAAACCATCTGATTGGTCAAATGATTAATGGACCAGAAGCAGCAGGTCAGTTAGTCTCTGTGGTGAAGGACTCCACCTGCTGGACGTCAACATGAACTGCACCATGAACCACACTGTAAACATCTGTTAATCCTCGCGTCGTCCTGCCGGTCAAACTGACCCATTTTAAAGTTTGATAATGTGGAAAAATAGATATTTTCACAGTGAAACTTCTGACGTCCACATTTTCAACATTTTTGGGAAGTCTTCAAACATTTTCTGGTGGAAAAAAGAAATGTGAAAAATGCTTCTTAGGAATATCCACAAAAAAATCAACCAAAATCCAGTGAATTTTGCTGGATTTTGGTTGATTTTTATGTGAATGTTCTTAAAGAAAATATTCGAAGTTTTACTGCTATATATGAAATCATTTTAGATATTTTTAAGATTTTCTGAAAATATTTTCTTGCCAAATGTGGGGGATTTTTTTAAAATATTATTTTTAAGGGAAACTTTTTTGATGATATATTTTCAGTGAAAATTTCATTTTTAACATTTTTGGAAATTTTTGAACACTTTTTGGTGTAAAAAAAAGAGAAATCTTAAAAAAAATGTTTCTTCAAAAAAAAAAATCGACCAAAATCCAGCGAATGTCACTGGATTTGGGTTGACTTTTTTCTGAATGTTCTTAAAGAAAATATTAGAACTTTTACTGATATATATGTCGTCACTTTAGATATTTTTAGGGGTTTTTTTGGAAGATTTTTACAATTTTTTAAAATATTTACAATTTTTATTATATATATATATATATATATATATATATATATATATATATATATATATATACATAAAAATTAAAAACTTTTAAGGGAAATTTTTAAGGAATTATTGGAATTTTCTCCCAGAAGGTTTTGCAAATTTTCAGAAATTTGGTGAATTTTTTTGCTAATTTTTTGGATTTTTCAGACAAGGAAACAATATTTGTTGGTGTCCGTAAATGAGGACAACAGGAGGATTAAATGTTCTAAACTCCACCCTGATGCTGACTCCAGGGGTCCGTTTCATGAAGCAGTTTCAACAAACTCTGAATTTAACCCTGAACTCTGAGTTGATCTACTCTGAGATAGAAAACTCTGAGTTTTCGGTTTCACAACGGCTCATTTGAGTTGGTTAAATCAACTCGGAGTAGTTTCACCCGGAGTTAAGCGCGTGCACCACAACTCTGAAAAGCCAGTATCAATGGAGCGCCGATTCGACGAGTCACCATGGCAACGGGGAAGCGGAGGACTACACCGTTTGAATTGGAAATCTTAATGCGCTTATATAGCGAGTTTGAGCACGTTTTTAGAAAGAAGTGCAACACCTGCAGCTGCAAAAGAGAGAGAGACGGTGTGGGAGAACATTGCTGCCTGGGTCAATGCGTAAGTTTAAATCACAATAATATTACAGGAAAACTGTTTGAATAGTAGACTATTAAGTTATTTCATAGAGGTGCAATCCTGCAGGGGAGAAGAGCATGTGGCAGCAGCTGAAGATGAAATATAAATACATTTTTAAAACAGGTAAGAAGTCGGCATAATCTCATGGAGCTACCTCATTTTGATCATGTTTTACATTGTAAAGTAGCCTAAATATTAAGTGGCTGTTTGACTGTGCAGTGGTTTTATCCCACACATAGCCTAAATGTCTGCATCCATATCATGTTCTGTTAAACAATATTTAAACTGACACAGACTTCTACTCAGCCAACTATATATATATATACACACACACACACACACACACACACACACACACACACACACACACACACACACACACACACACACACACACACACACACACACACACACACACACACACACACACACACACACACACACACACACACACACACACACACACACACACACACACACACACACACACACACACACACACACACACACACACACACACACACACAGAGCCTTGATGGCTCTGACAGGTTTATGTCCAGGGAAAACCACAAAGATGGTAAAAGTCATTTCAGATCCAGACACACTTTTCTGACCGTCCTGCATACAGTTGTCTTACTGAAGTGCTCTGCATCTCCTACATTATATAAAAAACTTCCATTTGCAAAGAACCGCAGCACAACACACAATATCTGCTGGGATGTTAGAGCATGACTGTGGTTGGTAAAGTTGTAAATGTAAGGATGGATTAGGTTGTATGTAGATTATGGACTGTGAGGTGAAACGGTACCGCTCTAAAAGATAACTGTCCGGAAATGCGAGAACATCTATGCGCGGTCTGATAACAATCTCCTGACGAATATTTAAATCTCTGTGCAGTAATTCTGCTCCTTCATCTACTGGATCGTTAATAAAAGGACATGACATTTACAGATGGCAGAACTAGACTTCGCCAAAACTCGCCTGATGACTGAATGAATGAGGAAATGAAATAGTGTGTGACTGAAAGAGGGTGGAGACAGAGAGAAACTCGAGGTTTACTGAGAAAAACCTGGTCCCAACCAGGTTAGATTCATAGAGTCTGTTACTATGGTAACTGACCGAGAGTTTAAGTTACCCCTCTTTGTGAAACAGGCTAGAGTTACCCCTCTGTCTCTGGTTTGAGTTACCTCCCTTTGTGAAACGGAAAACTCTGAGTTTCCCTCATTTCAGGGTTAACAAACTCAGAGTTTTCACTAAACCTGCTTCGTGAAACGGACCCCTGGTCTGAGAAATCAGCTGAATATTAGTTTATGAACCAGTTTCTGTCCCTGTTTCCAATCTAGAATCCTGCAGTTCTCTGGAAGGACAGAGAACTCACAAAGTTAGGAAAAAAGCAATCAACAAGGAGGAGGTTTAGCAGGAAGCATCGACACGTCTCATCACAATAAAAGTTCCTCATAAAGGTCCTAATAAAAGGTCCTAACAAGGCAGAAGTGTGCCTTTGAAGTGGAACAGCTTCCCGATCGACACCTTCAACCTGCCGGTCTGAGAACAAACTCACTGAAATACTCCATACACAACCTGATAGAAAACACTGATAATAAAATGTTTTTATTTTACAGATGTTTGTCGTTATTTAATTTTTTAAAGCGTATTAAAGCCTGGAAAATGGTAAATTTTAATTTAAAGTGCCATTTTTTCCTGATTTTTCCTGTTTTAGTAAATTAAAAATTATAATAATATAATATGATATAACAATAATGTCCAGTCACAGAAAAAAATACATTTTGAGAGTAAAATAAATAATAATAATAATAATTTTTAAAAATGGCCAATATAGTTCATAAAAATGTCCATTTTTACAAATAATAATTCTGATTGATTGTATTTAAAACAGACAAATATATTTCATACATATTTGCTGTTATTTTCATAGATTTTCCATTTTTGTGGATTTTGTTGACACCCTTGCTGCCATATTTTTAGACTTTTAAGGATTTTTTTGTTGTTGTTTTACAGTGTCACCTTTATAAACTCAGACAGATGAGAGACCAAAATATTAGATTGAAAAGAATTAAATAAGGAGCTCTAATCTCAGATAAAAGTCATTTTATCTACCTGGGCAGGTCGGCCACAGACTCACAAACACACCTGAGCAATAAATTAAAATGTTTAGTCACACCTCCCTATGTGCAGGAAAAATAAATATAGTTTTTAATCCCAGAGCAAATATTTTAATTTTAGGTTCAGTATTTGATCATAATGTGTGTTAATACTTTATTAATTCAGTATTACTGAACGTATTACTTGTTTACTTTTTTATTTTACCCTGATTTTAGCTCACTAATGTGTATTATTATTTTTTTTTTTTTTAGCAACGTATGACACTTTTTTCTGTAATTTCTTTTGATCAAAATCTTGGACAGACTTAAATTTCCTTCAAGATTAATAAAGTTCTCATTTTATCTTTTTGTGTTTTTGTTTTTTAAGTTTTGCACATTTAACCCTGTAAGATCCAAATATCGAAAAAAAGACCAAAAAAATAAATAAAATTATATAAAGAAAGATCAAGATTTTCCACCATTTTTGACTAAATTATTGATGAATTATTCAAAAGCAGTTCAAATATGAACTAAAATATGTAATCAGGCTGAATTATAATACATAATAAATGTTTTTTTTCTGTATTTTTGTTCAAAATATAAAACTTGCAACTACAAAATGTCCCTTCAGTGGAGTTCTATTTGAGTTTTCCTGACATTTCTACACTTTAAATTACGCCCTGGTGGTTTCTGTACAATCAGTCCAGATAAAAGATTTCACAAAGCGATCTGCAGGAAAAAGCAAACAGGAACGTAGTTTTTATCCGAGACCGTAGAAATATGAGAGTAAATCCAGAACAGCGAGGCGTGAATCCTCTAGCAGGTGAGATAGGTATGCTACTTCCTTTTCCACTATCAATCAAACCTCACAGCCTCTGGAGTGTGTCCTCCACCACATCCCATAATACCTCACAGCTGCTGGAGTGTGTCCTCCACCACATCCCATAATACCTCACAGTAGGGCTGGACGATAAATCAATTTTATCGATTAAATCGACTTTGTACTTAATGTGGATTTGTTTTAATGAAAATCGATTTTCTCATCAACATGCGCCACCAACGCCTTCCCGCTGGGCTCCCGTAGTTCAGAGTGCTCCCCCCTCCCCCCCACGCTTGATACACAAACAACATGGCGGCGAGCGGTGCAGATCTAAAGGCTCGTGTCCACTAGATGCTATTTTCCTGCACGGCAACGCACCACATCTGAAAATCACACGGACGGTGGGCGGTCACTAGCGAACCACAACATGGTCACATGACAGCGCTGACCAACAGCAGGCCGCTACGTGGTCACATGACCGAGCTTTCAGCTGGACAGTCCTGCAGACAAGTCGGATAAACACAGCGGCTCGGCCGCAAATTTTCCCTTTTATTTCAAAAAACACGTCAGTGAAAAGTATTTCTGAAAGCATTTGAGGCAGAAATAATCTGCAGCAGCTAAATCTGTCCTTGTTTTAGGTCACTGACGCCTAGTTTAGAAGTTTGAGGACAGTTTCACGATGCGTGGGATCTCCATACGCTGCATGTAATTTGCATAAAGTAGAAGTCAGTCTACTTTATGCAAATAAGCTGCAGCCCTCTCCGGGTAAACACACCAGATCACAGCTGGAAACGTACAACCAGACCAACATGCCACATGCAGTGCATTTCCAGCTGCGATCAGGTGTGTTTACCTGGAGAGAGCTGCAGCTCATTTGCATTAAGTAGACTGGACTCCAGTGTGTGGAGATTAGGTAGGGGGTAAAAAAAAAAAATCGGATAAATCGTGAATCGGGATTTTTTGTGAAAAAATCTGAGATTTTTCTTTTAGGCCATATCGCCCAGCCCTACCTCATAGCCGCTGGAGTGTGTCCTCCACCACATCCCATAATACCACAGTGTGCTACAGAAGAGATGCTAATCGAGGCTCTAACAGCTCCACTCTGCTGCTCAGGTGAGTAAAGTCACACCTGGAGGGTTAAACTGTAAAACTCACCATGTTTCCCTGTTCGTCCACAGAGTTTGTACCTAAAGGAGGAAAAACACAAAAGTTTAGCAGAAAAATTCACACACTGTGGATTTTTTTTACACAAAATGAAGAATTAAGATTCATTTTTAGACCAAAAATGACCACAAACAGAATCTAAAGGCTTCAGGATGATTAAGATGCATCAGATTTATGAGAAATATTTTACTTTCTAAACTGAAATATTTCAATTCCATGTTCAATATTTAAATTTTATGAAGAATATTTTAATTATATTTGCTAATATTTCTATTTCATGTGCAATATTTTAATTTCAATTTTACATGAAATATTTAAATTTTCTGTAAAATATTTCGATTTTAGGTGAAAGACAAAATTCACTAGACTGTTCGGAGGAAAACCATACGGTCTTGAAATAATTTTATTTTTTCCATAATTGTTTAAATATTCTACATAAAATAGAAATATTTCTCATAAAACAGAAATATTTCACATAAAATAAAAATATTTATCATTAAATTGAAATATTTCTCTGAAACAGAAATATTTTACATGAAATAGAAATACTTCCCATAAAGCTGAAATATTTTACAGAAAATTAAAATATTTTACATAAAATTTTAATATTCCTCATGAAATAGAAATATTCCTCATAAAATAGAAATACTTCTTCTAAAACTGAAACATTTTACATAAAATAAAATATTGTACATAAAACTGAAATATTTCTCATAAATAGAAATATTTTCCCAAAATTGAAATATTTTACATAAAATAGAAATATTTCTCATAAAGCTGAAATATTTTACAGAAAATTAAAAAGAATTGAAATCTCTCTCAAAACTGAAATATTCCTCATAAAACTGAAATATTTCTCATAAAACTGAAATATTTCTCAAAATAGAAATATGTTACATAAAATAGAAATATTTCTCATAAAACTGAAATATTTCTCAAAAAATATTTTACATAAAATTTAAATACTTTACATAAAGTTTAAATATTTCAATTTCAAATATGTATTTTTTGTATTTTCTAATTAAAAACAGCTGAAGGAAGTATACTAAAACCTTTGCTGTATCTATTTGTATTTTTTGTAGTTTTAAGGTGTAGTTTAGTGTCTGATCTGTGTTGTTTATTTATTTATTTATTGAACTGGACCAGTGGAGCTCCAGAGCAGCCGGAGTAAAAACATGAGCAGCTTCAGTTTAGAAACAGAAGATGGAAAAATGTTAAAACTCAGGGCAGCAACTGACGTTTATTTAAGGTGGAATTGTTGTTTTCTGCAGGAACTCACCGAATATGTAGACGATGCCGACCGCCCCTCCGACCCCCATCAGCCCCGCCAGCCTCAGCACCATCTTCTTGGCGTATGCCGTGTTCTCCTTCTGCTTCTTGTCCTCCGTCTGCTCTCCGTCCTTCTCTCCAGTGCCTCCTTCAGGCGGAGGCTGGCCCTGCAGGAAAACAACAACATTAAAAGTTAAATCATCTAATAATCCATCTCCTCTTCTCTAAAAGTCACGGATGGAATTAATGATCAACTTCATTAGAATTGTTATTTATTAACGAAATAACCTGTAGAGAATAAAATAATTTTCTAACTTTTTCAATAAAATTATTTTACAGATTTTTCCTGATTTCCTAAACAAAGAATTTAATATAAATTTAATATAAAAAAAATTAAAAACAGGAAAATTATTATTATTAAATACTAAAAATATTTTTTTATTCTCATTTTTTAAATTTTAATCAGCAAAAAATCTTATTATTTCACAGATATTTGCTGCTTTTTGAGGCCTAAATTGGAAATATAATGAATTTAAAAATAATAATTTTCACTGTTTTGTTAAATGACAGATACAATCACAGAAAAAAAGTATTAATTTACAACATATATGCAAAAAATACTATATTTTGCAGTAATTTTTTAAACAACTTTCTATTATTTTACTTTTTTCTGTTTTCTTAAACAAAAGATTAAATAATAATTATAAAAGAAAGTCCTAAATTTACAAACACATTGAAACATCATTTTTTTTAATATAAATACTACTTTATTTTCTTTTTTGAAAAATTTACTTAGCAAAAAATCTTATTACTATTTCACAGATATTTGTTGCTTTTGAGGCAAAAATTAAATACATGATGTATTTAAAAATAGTAAATAATTTTCACTGGTTTAATAAATGACAAATACGGTCATAAAAATTATTAATTTACAACATATACGTAATGTAAAAAAATTACATTTCGTAGTTATTTTTTATAACAATTTTCTATTATTTTACAGATGTTTCCTGTTTTCTTAAACAAAACATTGAATAATTATTTTTTTAAAAAGAAAATCTGAATTTATACACATGAAAACATCTGTATTTTTTTTACAAACAGTACTTTTTAATCAGCAAAAATCATTATTAATATTTCACAGATATTTGCTGATTTTGAGGCAAAAATTATTATATTATTGTATGCATGATGAATTTAAAAATAATAAATAATTTTCCCTGTTTTGTTAAATAACAGATACAAGCACAGATAAAGGTATTCATCTACATGTTGACTGTTAAAAAAAAATAAAATTTAAAAATAAAAAATTGGAAATAAGGCATCAAACATCTGTATTTTTTTAATAAATGGCAACTTATTCCTTTTTTTAAAAAAAAAGTTTGACGATAAAATGAAACAATTTTTACTAAAATCGACCAAAACTCCAATTATTTTGCAGATATTTGCTGTTATACATTATTATGTCACAGATATTCCCTGTTTAGGTAAATAACAGATAATAACTGGAAAAAAACAAAACAAAAAGTGGTAATTATAAATTGACTGTTTAAAAAAACTCAGGATAAATTGTATTAAAAAAAAGTCCACATCAAAAATCTTTTTTTTAAAAATTCTGATTGGCAGTAAAATTATGGTTTTACTGTATTTAAATAAATTAAAAATACAGAATTATTTCACAGATATTTGCAGTTATTTTCAGCATTTTTATAGTTTTAGTATCTTACAGTATTACTCTTTAACAGATTTTTTCTGGCACGCTGATGCCTGTACACTGTATTAATTGTCATATTTATACTCCTGTCTCCATGCAGTCTGAATATAATGAATAAAATATTAAACATGAACCTTCAGAACGTCTTGTGTCGCTAACATGAAGAAAATCCTGCAAATATCTAAAGAAATGTAAACTACGGACAGAAAACTTCTCAGATAGCTGCAGAAACTAATCAACTGAGGTGTCAACACCTACAAAATAATCACTGGAACGTCTTTTTATCATTTTCTCTATTTAATCTTCAGTTGCTACGTGGAGATGGGTTCATGAGTTTGTATTCAGATGGAAAAACTCAGTGTTTGTTATTCAGATCAACAGAAACTGCTGGAGGAAACTACACCACAAAAACACGTCACACAGGTTCACATCTGAAGCTGCTCCAGGTTCACTGAAGAACATCAACCACCGGATAAAATCATAAATACTAAACATCTACTACAGCTTCTATATGTTCTATTTATTCTTATTTGTAGATCACACTACATTTCCGTTAAACCCAATACTTCCATTGTTTCACTAAAGTCCTGATTGTACTGAGAGAATAATGACTAATAACTAGAAAAAAAAACACAGAAAAACAGTGATAATTTACATGTCAACTGTACATAAAGCCTCAGACACATTATAGAAACCGAGACCAAATAAATAAACAGATCTTAGAATTGGTTTGAATTTTCACCATTTTTGCTGCAAATTTACCCAGAGTGGGATTAATAAGAGCTTATCTCATCTTCTAAAATATTTCCAAATACAGCTCTGGGAGTCTCACTGACCCGGTCAGTCCATTTTTTAAATTATTATTAGAATAAATTAGAGGAAAGGAAGTGAAACAGGAAATTACCTGAAAATAAAAAGTTTGATCGCAGAAATTCAGCCACATGTGATGTTTGAGATGAACATGGACAAGAAAAGGGAGGAGAGACAAGTGGAGGAGAGACAACTGGAGGAGGACAGTGGGGAGGACAATGAAGTGGACAGTGAGGCAGACACTAGGGGAGGACAGTGGGGGAGGACAGTGAAGTAGACAGTGAGGTAGACACTAGGGGAGGACAGTGGGGGAGGACAGTGGGGTAGACAGTGAGGTAGACACTAGGGGAGGACAGTGGGGGAGGACAGTGAGGCAGACACTAGGGGAGGACAGTGGGGGAGGACAGTGGGGTAGGATGGGGGTCTGCTCTGACCTTCAGACCAAACAAACCTTGGGAGTTTATCTGCAGATAAAACCGAGGCTGAAGGAAACAACAACAACCCCAGCAGACCTGTGTTAGCCCCATGCTAACGATCACAGCTAGTAAACACACAGTAACCTCGCTGTTCTGTGCTAAAGATGCTAAATGGCTCAGGTATCCAAACTAACGATGCTAATGTATGCTAAAGTTAGCACGCTAACCTGTTAGCCACCGTAATCTCATGTTCATTCATTCGTCACATCGCAGGGCTAAAGCGGCACCAACAGGCTGAAATGTAACGTTTCTGAAACGGACATCTGTCGCCACATATGACATAAAATAAATATTTAATTCTGTGTTTTTATCTCCGTTTCTCAGGTGAATATTTAGATGTAACGTTAAGCTAGCTGTCAGAGAGAAACGGCTTCGATTTGTTTTACGGGGCAGCCCGGGTGGGCGGGGTTTCGCAGTGAACCCGCGGTGCTGCGGCGTACCCGCCCACCCCGCCTGCTCCTTTGAATAAAATCAAACGCCTCCAGCAGGCTAACCTCACCTGACTCTGCTGCTGCTGCTGGAGTCTCTCCTGGAGGATAGCCTGAGCCAGACCGCCCGTCGCTCCGCCCGACGAGGCCGGGGGCTTGTCCGTGGAAAGCATCCGGATGATGTCTGCCACTGCCGGGGTCGAGGCGCCCGCCGCCCCGTTCCGGAGCCGCAGGAGGCCCCGGCTCGCCCGCACACACATGGTGAACACGGAGGTAGCCGACATCTTGGATATTAGCGCTAGCTGCCGGTGTGTGACGCGAGCCCAAAGGACAAAGGCGTCCGATTGGTTGGCTGCTGTTTGAGTGACGGGCAGGAGGCGCAGTCAGAGCAGCGAGAGACCACATGGAGCAAGAAGGGGCGGGGCGTATAGTCTTTTGTCCAATCAGAGGGGAGAGGGAGTCTGACCTTCGATTGGGACAGAAAACTGCCATGATGGTTGATGGCAAAATGCCCAAAGTCTGTCCAATTATATCACCTGTTATAGGCACAGCTTTATGTGTTCATTCAGAAAATATAGGTGAGAACACAACATGTGTGTACTTATAAAATAATATGCATCACTAATGATAATATAATATAATATAATATAATATAATATAATATAATATAATATAATATAATATAATATAATATAATATAATATAATATAATATAATATCAGATTTTCTGACTGTTTTTTTTTTTTTTGAAAAATAAAAAAGTTGTTTTTTTAAAATAAAGTCAAATGGGGATATTTTTGGAAAGTGAAAACATTTTGGAGAAAATTTTCTTCTGATTTTGAAGATTTTTTTATGTTTAAAATACACACAAAATATCAGTACAGTTTTAAAAAGACTGTAAATTTTGCATCTAATGTTTTAAAAAGTGTCTCTGAAGAAACATAAAATTTTCTAATTTAAAAAACATTTTTCATCATTAAAAAAGATTATAAGAATGTCAGAAATATTTCTTTTTTTTCTTTAACAAACAAAACTGTTTCATTTAAACAGAAATTTAACTTTAATGTTGTGAATATATTTCCAAAATTGGGTAGAATTTGTGACAATTAACAGAAATAGTAGTATTGGTTCTTTAATTTCACATTAACTAGTATTCTTTTTAAAGAGGGATATGTTGAGTAATTACAACAGAAGTTTTCACATTTTTTATAAAAACGAATAGAACATATAAACATATTGATTAGCTATATAACATTTATCATTACTTCTGTCTCTATCTCTATTTTGTAAAAATATTTTGAATATTTTGAAGCCATGACTATTTTCAGATGAACTGTAGGCAGTGTTTCCACAGAGCAGAGAGGAGATAAAAACAAATTAAAGATGTAAACACTAAAATATCCAAAGCTGAGTCACTCATTTGTTCCCCAGCAAATGTTTCTTCCAACTATATTCAGTTCTGTAAAATTAAAAAAAAAGTTTCCATAGAAGTGCAGGAAAAATGAGACAGCAGTAAATAAAAACACCGGAAACCTTTACCCATTCTGAGAGAAAAACTGACTTTCAGTTTAAACTATGACTCTGCAGTTCTGTTTCCAAGAACTGCTGATTCGTGTGTGTAGATGTGGAGGAGAAAACAAGGACTGAATTTAAATAAAACTGATATTTTCTGACTGTTTCGTGAGTTTTAATGCTTCAACTACAGACTAACCTCAGTCACTGCACCCAATCATACATTTTTCAGAAACAGTTAAAAAAACAAGTCATTAACTGCTCTAGAGTTTTCGTTCCACTGTCACTGCGTACTTTGACTTTCAACTTCATTTCAGTTCTTTTGATTTTACACTCAGAAACACACCGAGCTGCAGAATCCTGATGGTCAGAGAAGCAAAACTTTACCTGTTTACTGCTGTTGTTCTGTTCATGTTGAGAAATCTTCCGTTTTACTTTCAGTTTCCACAAACAGCAGACTGAGGCCACGCCTCAGCTCTCTGACAGGCTCACTCTTATATTTCTGTCCTTGTGAGGTACAGCTGCAAAAGAAGACCAGCCCAAGACAAGACAGTCCTAAACCACAACTGAAACCAGCTTTAGTAACAGTCTAAAACCAGTCCTAAAAAAAGTAAAAGAAACAATCCAATATTGGGATCAATCTAAGACCCGCCAAAGACAGTCAGAAACCAGTCCTAAAAAGGTCTAAAACCAGGACCAGAATCAAACCTAAACCAGTCCTAAAAAGTTCAGAACCCATCAGAATACAGTCTGGAAGCAGTCTTAAATGTTAAAAGCCAGTACAAAAGCCAAAACCAAATATAAAGTACTCTTAAAAATACTCCATAAACTGCCCAAAATACAGTCTGAAACCAGTCCTTAAACGGTCCTCAAACCAGTAGTAAACCAGTTCTAGAGACATTGTGAAATCAGTCCTAAAAAAGATAAAAACCAGGACAAAGCCAGGACCAAAACCAAACCTAACCTACTCCTAAAAAAAAAGTCCAAGACCCACCAAAGACCGTCTGAAACCAGTCCTCATCCAGGACCAGATCCAAGGTAAAATAAATCCTAAACCAATTCTAAATCACATCCAAAACCAGGAGAACCAAGACTGGAACCAAAGATAAACCAGTCCCAAGAAAGTCCAGAACCAGTCCAACTTCCAGTCTGAAACCAGTCAAGAAGCACTTCTAGAAAACCACAGAGCATGATACTGCCACCTCCATGCTTCATGGTTGGTTTGGTGTTCTTGGGGTTAAAAAAAAAACCTGCTAAAGACAGTCTGAAACCAGTCCTAAAAAGGTCTAAAACCAGGATCAAAATTACACCTAAACCTAAACCAGTCCAAAAAAATGTTCAGAACCAGCCAGAATACAGTCTGGAACCAGTTCAGAAGCACTCCGAGAAAGTCCCAGAGCATGATGCTGCCACCTCCATGCCTGATGGTAGGTTTGGTGTTGTTGCGGTTAAAAAAAGACCCACAGAAGATAGGCTGAAACTAGTCCAAAAACAAAAATAAAAAATCAGGACCAAAACCAAACCTAAACTACTCCTAAAAATAGTCCAAAAAACTCAAAAAATACCAAAATACAGTCTGAAACCAGTCCTAGAAACATGAAATCAGTTCCAAAACAGTCAAAAACCAGTACAAAGCCAGAACCAAAATCAAACCTAAACTACTCCTGCAGTAACAATCTAAGACCTGCCCAAGACAGTCAGAAACTAGTCCTAAACCAGTCCTAAAAAGGTCTAAAACCAGGACCAGAATCAAACCTAAACCAGTCCAAAAAAATGTTCAGAACCAGCCAGAATACAGTCTGGAACCAGTTCAGAAGCACTCCGAGAAAGTCCCAGAGCATGATGCTGCCACCTCCATGCCTGATGGTAGGTTTGGTGTTGTTGCGGTTAAAAAAAAGACCCACAGAAGATAGGCTGAAACTAGTCCAAAAACAAAAATAAAAAATCAGGACCAAAACCAAACCTAAACTACTCCTAAAAATAGTCCAAAAAACTCAAAAAATACCAAAATACAGTCTGAAACCAGTCCTAGAAACATGAAATCAGTTCCAAAACAGTCAAAAACCAGTACAAAGCCAGAACCAAAATCAAACCTAAACTACTCCTGCAGTAACAATCTAAGACCTGCCCAAGACAGTCAGAAACTAGTCCTAAACCAGTCCTAAAAAGGTCTAAAACCAGGACCAGAATCAAACCTAAACCAGTCCAAAAAAAATCTTCAGAGCCAGTCAGAATACAGTCTGGAACCCATCCTGAACCACAACTGAAACCAGTTTTAGAAACAGTGTGGAACCAGTCCAGAAGCCCCTGAGCATGATGCTGCCACCACCATGCTTCATGGTTGGTTTGTGTTCTTGAGGTTAAAAAAAAAGACCCACGAAGACAGTCCTAAACCAGTTATTAAAAGATCTACAACTAGAACCAGAATCAACGCCCATGCCAGTCAGAATCCAGCCTGGAACCAGTCCTTCCAGAAATCCTCAGAGCATGATACTGCCACCTCCATGCCTGATGGCAGGTTAAAGGCCTCATCTTCTCTCTGTGGAAACTTGTTCATATCTGTAGCTTTAAAAAACAAATTCATCATAATATAGTGGAGATTCTTTTGGAACCTGTGGATATTTTTTGTGTGGGATGTTTGTTTTGTTTGTTGTTGTTGTTGTTGTTGTTTTGTACTTTTTGAAGAACTGTGGACATTTCTGTGGAACCAGAGCAGTCTACAGGAGGAGGACATATTTGTGGTCATTTCTTAGCTCATCTTTCTGTTTATTCTGTTTTTTTTCTCTGCTTTTTGTTTATTTTTATTTTTAGCTCCAGACGTGCAGCTTCGGTAAGCAGCGGGTTAACGGACGGAGGGAACCGGAGCCGTCTGGAGGAGAGAGGGGGCGGCAGAGAGAGCTTCACCCGCATCACTGTCGTTTCTGCTGCGTACCGGAGAGGAGAGAACCACCGGAGATCCACCGGAGAACCACCGACGGCTTATTCGCAGGTAAATAAAACCCGTTTTTATTGTTGTTATCGACGGTTTGAGGATTGTGATCAGCGGATTCTCGGAGGACGAAGATGCTGATGCTGAGGATGATGACGGAGGATGAAGGCGGAGGCGCCGTTCAAAACAAAACCTCCCAAATAAACCCGTTTAAAGCCGTTTAAAGCTTTGAAAACCGAATCCTTGGTAATTTAAGGCGTGGATGGATCCAGCAGCGGAGCCTCGGTGCGTGTCTCTGCGGCTGCGTGTTTTCATTGTGTTCGTGGGGCGTTTTTCCGTCCCGCTCCTTACTACGCACATTGGCACAAACCACGTCCAGGCTCGGTTCTGCTGCTGTTTTAACGGCTTTGGTTCATAGACGAGGCGCTGTGTTTGGAACTGGACGCGGATTGAGCGTAAATGTTGCGCTATTTTGGGTCTGCGGTGGGGTTTGGTGTAAAATGGAGGCTGGATGGAGGCTGGATGGATGAAAGATGGATGAAAGATGGATGGTGGATGGATGAATGGATGGATGAATGGTGGATGTATGGAGGATGCTTCAGCCTCAACCTGCTGGTCACATCGTCTGAAATCCATAGAAATTACCGAGAAATGATCCGTTATGTCAACGTTTTGCTGGTTTTACTGGCTGTACTGGTGGTTTCCAGGGTTCCCAGTTTGCTTCTCCAGCGTCTGTGATCAATACAAGGTCATTGTAAACTCAGGGCCTGTTTATCAATAATAAACCCGCAGGAAACCAACGATAGACTGTAGAAATTCAGGGCAGATGTTATATTAATTCACTACAAATTGAATATAAAAGATGAATTCATGGATTAACTAATAAATAATTAACTATTTGGATAATCACTTAATCAGTTAGAGTATTTTTAATATAAACAGTTCAAATTCTGTGATTTTAGCATCTTAAAATTGAATATCTGTTTTTTTTTCTCCTCTGTGACAGTAAATTGAATATTTTTGGACAAAACAAGACATTTGAGGAAATTCTTATCCACATTTTTCAACAAACGATCCAAAAACCAATCAACAATGAAAATAATCTTTAGGTGTTGTTTTGGTTCAGTCTAGCTTTAACACGATCTGCATTTTCAAATCAATAATAAACAATAAATGTCTAACCTCTGACTAGACTGGACCAAAAAACTGCAACTATTATATGGATCAGAGGGAACATAGTGAGTTTAGTCACTTTATCTTAAGGGAATGTTAAAGTTACTGTCAGGGAAACCAAATGTATTGTGAGGAAATGCAAAGATATTGTGAGGGAACATGAAAATTAATTTGAGAGAACGCAAAAGTACTGCAAATGAAAACATAAGTGATTTTAAGGGAACACAAAAGCTTTGCAAAAGAACATGAAAGTTATTGTAAGGGAATGCAAAATATTTGTAAGCGAACGCAAAACTTACTTTAAGAGAACATGAAAGTTACTGTAAAGGAACGTTTTAGTTATTGTGAGGGAAATGTGAAAGATGTCGTAAGGGAACATAAAAGTTATTGTAAGGGAACGTCAGAATTATTGTAAGGGAACAGAAAAATATTACAAAAACACACGAAAGTTATGGTAGGGAACCCGAAAGTTATTGTCAGGGAACATCAAAGTTATCATAAGGGAACATGAAAGTTAATTCGAGGGAACACATAAGTAATTGCAAATGAAGACAAAATTATTAAAAGGGAAGATGAAAATTATTCAAGGGAACATCAGAATTATTGTAAGGGAACAGAAAAGTATTACAAAAACACACGAAAGTTATAGTAGGGAACCCGAAAGCTATCATAAGGGAACATGAAAGTTTTGCAAAAGAACGTGAAAGTTATTTCAAGGGAACATAAAAGTTACTGTAAGGAAACACAGAAATTATTTAAAGGGAACAGAAGTTATTGTAAAGGAACAGCAAATTTATTGTAAGGTCAGGTCAAAATTATCTCAGGGAACACAAAGTTATTGTTAGGGAACATCAGAGGTTTTGTAAGGGGACATGAAAGTTATTCAAGGGAACATTAGAATTACTGTAAGGGAACAGAAAAGTATTACAAGAAAACATGAAAGTTAAGGTCGGGAACTCAAAAGTTTTCATGAGGAAATGTCAAAGTTATTGTAAAAGAACATGAAAATTGTTGGAAGGGAATGTTAAAGTTATCATAAGGGAACGTGAAAGTTATTTCAAAAGTTATTACGAGGGAACACAAAAAGGTTGCAAGGGAACGGGAAGGCTAATATGAGAGAACCCAAAAGCTTTGCTCAAGAACGTGAACGTTATTGCAAGGGAACACCAAAGTTATTTAAAGGGAACACAAAAGTTTTGTCAGGGAACATCAAAGTTGCCGTAAGGGAATGTCAAAGTTAGTGCAAGGGAGTGTTACAGTTACTATAAGGGAACGTTAAAGTTATTGTAAGGGAACATTGACTAGTTATGGTAGGTAATGCAAGAGTTATTGTAAGGGAACATAAAAGTACTGTGAGGAAACCAAAGTATTGCGAGTGTCTCCAAACTTTTTGCCAGGAAATGTAAAAGTAGTCTGAAATACTTCTATCTGTGACCTGCAGGGGGCGCTGTGTGATTGTAACTGATTAACATGTTGTTCTGCTGCTGAAATCTGTTGATTTTTCGCATTAATTTGTGAACTTCTGGTTCTGCAGAATAAAATAGGAGCTGTAGCTGACTGTTGGTAAAATATCTGTAAAAATGACGAGATGTTCAGATTTTACTACAAGTATTTAGATTCTTGTGTATTTGAGGTCAAACTGACTGAACTCAGCACGAAGGCCCAAGAAAATCCTGATTAAAGTCAGGAAATCCGATCCAGTTGATCCGCGGACAAAGGTGTGAAAACAGGAAGTGGCGTCCAAACCGTCCTGCTGTAGTTTAGATGAAATTCTTGCAGATTTAATGAGATTATTGTGTGTTTGTGTTTGTGTGTTTGTGTGTCCATGCTGACTCATCGGTTACGTAACCTTGGCGACCTCAGCTGTTCAGATGGCGATTACCGTCCAGCTGAGAACAGATTACATAAAAAAACACGTTTAAACACAGAAATTAAACATAGCAGGAAGTCAAACTGAGCTGAAAGAAAAAAGACACGTGTTTGTCGCGTGTTGTTTCCATCATGTTACCTTTTAGTTGATGTTTGCAGAAAAAAACAAGCTGCATTTTGAAGTAATTTGATTTAAAATGTCCAAAAAAATCTCTTTGCATGTGAACGTCTGATGCAACTGACAGCAACATTAGCTTAGCATGTAGCTGCTGCAGACAGTGTGTGTGTGTGTGTGTGTGTGTGTGTGTGTGTGTGTGTGTCCCAGTTACGTCCAGACAGATAAAGAGGATGTTACTGGTTTAATGGTTTCAGATCTAAATGGAGGAGAAGCTCTAAAGAAAAAAAAGGGTTAAAAAGAGTCGTACATTTGAGGGAACACAAAAGTTACTGCAAGAGAATGTCAAAGTTATTGTTAGGGAACATAAATGTTATTGTTTGGGAACTGAAATGTTAGTACAAGGGCACACCAGTGTTTATGCAAGGGAACATAAATATTATTATGAGGGAACATAAATGTTGTTGTGAGAGAAGATAAATGTTATTTTGAGGTAACTAAAAACTTATTGTAAGAAAAGTTATTTTTAGAGAACATAATTGTGAGGGAACACAAAAGTTATTGTGAAGAAATACAAAAAAATACTGTGAGGCAACACAAGTATTATTTTTAGAGAACATAAAAGTTATTGTAACAGAACACAAACATTATTATAAGGGAACATAAATGTTACTGTTTGGGAACACAAATGTTATTGATGTGCAACATACATACTAAGGTTTTCCCGCTAGTATTTCCACGTTTTTAAAATAGTTTTTAAGTGTTGTGTACTTAATTACCATAATTATGAACAAGTTTTAAAGTTGACAAACATTTAAAATCTAAGTTGCTCAAACCATTTTCATTGTGTTCCCTCAACTTGAATTTAGTTTTAAATCAACTAAAGCAGAAAACTGAGTTTAAATTACACAAAATATTAAGATGATGCAACATTATTTTGTCAACACAAGTCACCAAAATAGTGTTTATATCTTTAGTTAGTAAATTCAATTTATTTTTATTATCTTGTGGTCATTTAATTAAACGGTGGGAACAGCTTCCTGAAAGTACTTCTACAGTCCTCGTCTCCTCAGAAACCTGATTAAAACTGAAAAAATCTACAGAAACCAACGTTCAGATTGATTATAAATGAGGAAATGTGTCTTCACTGAGGCAAACGGTGAAAACAGATGGGTTTAAAATCACATCTTTGACCTAAAAGTGTTGAAATCTGCAGCCAGGATCAGTAAATAATCTGAAATATTTGTGTTAATCCACTGCAATGTTGAAATATAGAATTAAAACTGTGGCTTTAGGTTGAATTTATGAAAGAAAAATCTACCTTTAAAGGTGCTTAAACTATTTTTTCTGCTTATTTGATCTCAGTCTGAGCTGCAGAACATAATTCAAAGACATAAATCCTGGTATATTTTGTGTTTCTTCCTCCTCTGGCGTCTGAAAACAGAAGATGGACGATGGAGGGAGAAACTCTCAGCCTCTCGTCCATTTGCTAAAGTGCAGATTAAACCTCCGGTCCTGTCCATGGCTGATGATGGACAGGCGGCGTTAGCGTTAGCATTAGCTCTTTAGTTGCTGCCGTTATCAGCTGCAGCTCAATTAGCTGGTTTCCACTCAAACAGGATGCAGCTGCAGACAATCACAGAAAACAAGGAGTCAGTTACACCTGAATCCATCAGTAAAAAGTAAAACCCTCTGACTGGACCTGAGTTCTGGTTTATCAGGGAAATGTTGGGTTTCTGGAAGGTTTTTATTTTTGCTCTTCCTTTAATCATTTATTTTACAGAGATTGAGAAAACCTGGATTCAGTCTGTCCAACATGTAGAAAATGGAGGCTCAACATAATGTAGATATTAAAGATTTTCAGGTTTTACTCCAGTTTAGTCTCTGTTCATCATCAGTAGAAAGATGTTTCACCATGCTGAATGTATCTCCAACAACTTGCTGCTCTGTTCACTGTTTCTGAGCCATGCTGCAATTTACTCTCATTCTAATTGTCTAAAATGACTAAAAATGTGTCTAAAATAACCTAAAACTTGTCCAAAGTCATATAAAATTGTCAAAAACGTACTAAAATTTTGTCCAGACTAACAAAAAATGTCAAAAATGACTCCAAACTCGTCCAAACCAACTTGAGAATCGTTCAAAATAACCTGAAAACTCTCAATAATTACTTGAAACTAGTTCAAAATCACTAAAATTTAGTTTAAAATGATGACAGAATAGACAATAGAAAGATGTTTCACCATGTTGAATGTATCTCCAACAACATTTCAGCGTATTTAGTGATGGACAAATAATTACATAATCATTGTTGTACTAACTTGGATAGATGCTGTTATAGTGCTTTAAAATTACACTGTTGTACCACCTTAAATACACCTTACTACCTTAAAAATACACATTGTACCTTATGTACACACTGTCTCACTACCTTAAATGTACAGTTATACTGTCTTAAATACACAGTGAATAAACATTTCACATATTCATTGATTTACCACGTTAGCCATTGTTGTATCACCTTATATATATTTATATATATATATATATATATATATATATATATATATATATATATATATATATATATATATATATATATATATATAAAAAAATAATGTTGTAAATGTAAATGCTCTGTTTTGTGATTTTAGGATGGGCTGAAAGTTAACATATTGACCATGTTGTTGTCCACACAGTCTAAAGAGATCTTACTTGATTTGGTCTGTTGAGAGGAGGACAGCATGGATGAGCTGCAGAGTAGTGATCCTGGTAACTGGACCTCATCCTCCAAGGCCGACAACTAAATAAATGAATAAGACATGTTGATGATAGCATCTGTAATTTAAAACCATTTTCTCCATTAACTGATTAATTATTGCTTTGTCCATACAATGTTAGAAAGTGTTACAAAAAATACATGTAATAATTTCCAACAGTGCTAAATGCCTTGTTTTATTTGATAACAACTAAAAACCACCATAAACATCTGTCTATAAGAAAGCAGTGCATTGAATTTCCACATCTGCAAAGCTGGAAAATCACACAACAATCAGCATTTTCCCTTGAAATTATGAAAATAGCTGCAGATTACCAGTACTCTTTACTTCATTGTGTTAGTTTGATCATTTGAATCATTTGTTTTATAGACTTGCATTACTGATACAAAACATAATGAACACATAAATTAGAATGTGTTCACAAAGAGTTCATTGGTTCTTCAAGAGAAATTTCAATGATTACCATATAGTTCAGTAATATGATTAATGGGTCGTTGTGTAACAACGTGGGAGGTTTTGAATACAGGTCTTGTTAGGAAATACTGCTGCTCCTTTTCTCAGGTTTTATAAGGAATTGTTCCATAGTTTGTTAGCTTAGCGGCGGCTAACTGGTTAGCAAACAACAGTTCAACACCAACCTCTGATCACTGATGCTGTGTCCTACCACGTTAGCTGGTGTAGCCTTCATAATATTAATGTGGGACTACTGTAGCTGTGTATTCATAGCGGGCTAACAGCAGGGTGTTGGAGAAATAAAACTTACCAGGATCAGGATCACTGGTCTGCATGGCAGACTCGTAGTGCATCAAGTCCAGCACGACTGTGGCGTTCAGGGCCCCGGCTAGAATCACAGCATGCAGCTGGTCAAAGCGGGATTGTTTTGGCCGATAACTGCTGCGTCCCCAGGAGCCGGTGGTTAGTTGGTGGAAACACAAGGAACTGGTGCTCAGTCAGACACTGGCTCCGAACTTGCACTGGAACCAGCTTGCTCGAAAAGCAGTATCGTTTATGTGAAAACTGTGCCTCTTGTTAAGCACTGCTTGAATGTCTTTGTGTTTTAGGCCGATTTCAAAATAAACCTCAATAAAACTCTCGTACAGGTGGGTGTCCTCCATTGTCGTTTCGCCAAACCGACATGTCCCTTCTGGGGCTCGGTAGGGAAAAAAAGTCGGAATATATGGAATGAAAGTCGGGATATATGGAATGAAAATCTGAATATATGGAATGAAAATCTGAATATATTGAATGAAAGTCTGAATATATGGAATGAAAGTTGGAATATATTGAATGAAAATCTGAATATATGGAATGAATGCTGTTTCAGTAACTGACAGATAATGACAGTCACAGAAAAGGTCGTCTGGTGTGAACATTTTTCATTTCATCATCTTCTCAGGACTCTTTAAACCGTTTTTCGATGATGTAATTTTAATATTTATTATTATTTATGAATATTTATTTGTTCATATTTTTGTTTTGAGATGTTTTTAAATGGGGAAAATATTTTTCTGTTTGCAGTGAAAGAAATCTGCCCCCTCTCTGTGTGCAGCGTCGTCAGCATGACTAAAGAGGAGAACCTGGAGGTGCAGGAGAAGGAGAGGCACGACCGGGAGGAGCAGGAGGAAGGTCGTGTCCAGAAGGAGGAGGAGGAGGCCCTGACCGAGGAGGAGGACGAGGACGAGGAGGACGAGGACGAGGACGAGGAGGACGAGGAGGAGTACGAGCTGGAGGAGGAGAGGGAGGCGGAGGAGAGAGCCGAGGACGAGGAGGAGGACGAGCCGGAGGAGGAGAGGGAGGAGAGGGAGGAGGACGGAGAGCCTCCTACTGGCCGGGAGGAGGAACCAGAACCAGAACCAGAACCAGAACCAGAACCAGAACCGCTGTCCGTGTCCGAGTACCAGAGTCCGGTCCACGAACCGCGACGCCGAGCCATGGTTCACCCCTCAGCCCAGGCCCCGCTGCCCAAAGACTACGGTAAGACATACCGCCTTAAATATAGGCCTGTGATGTCACCTTATATACTGTAATACCACCTTAAATATATGGATGTGATGTCACTGTAGATACTGTTATACCACCTTAAACACACAATGTCATTCTACCTGAGATACTTTCATGCCGCCTTATATATATATAAGCATCTGATATCATCTTAGATAGTGTAATACCACCTTAAATACACACTGTCATACCACCTTTGATATACAGTTGTACCGCCTTAAATACACACTGTCTTAAGGTCACTCAGTCACAGTACCCTAAATACATACTCTTGCACCACCTTAAATATTCATTGGCATACCACCTTAAGAGTATATACAGTTTTGACACCTCAGATACATAGTCATACCACCTTATATGCACGCTGTCATACCACCTTAAATAAATACTGTTTTAGTTCTTTGGCTAGCAGATTTACCCACAGACTACCCTAAATACATACAGCCATTCCACCTTAAATTCCCACTGTCACACAGCCTTAAATGCAGTGTCATACCACCTTAAATGCACCCTGTTGTAACTACTCAAAGACTACCTTAAATACAGTCATACCACCTTAAATTGTCCCTCAAAGCGTTACTTTATAACAGTTGCAGTGATCAACTGGAAAATTATTTTTAAAAATTCACCACAAATAAACCATTTAGTCAATCCAGATTCTGGAAAAAACTAAAAATTCTGACCTTTTTGGCAGAACTGAGAAGCCATGAGTGACTCAGCTGTGTCCAACAGTCATTTAATAAAAAATCTGAGAGTTTTCACGTGAACTAATCCCTAGTGTGAAAACAAAACTCTTGAACTAATCGTGTGTCTTTTGAAAACTGAGGCATAAAAATGTGACATTTAATCAAAATCAGTTAATTTAAATGCTTCGTTTGAAGGTTTCCCTCAGAGATAAACTTTAGTGTTTCTGCTGACAGACTGTCGCTGTTTGGACTCGTTGAAATTCATCAGATGCCCTCGGAGCTCCACAGAAATCACAGAAAACATTGAACACTCTGAATACGCTCCATCCGCCTCACAAATTGCTGAAAAGCAGCAAAGCAAGAAGCGGGAGGCAGAAATAACTGAATGTGGCATTCAGTGTCAGTCGGCTCTTTTAAAACCCTCACATCAGTGAAATAAAACCTCCTCAGGTGCCGTCCCCTGACCGTTGTTTCTCCTCCAGCCTTCACCTTCTTCGACCCCAACGATCCGGCCTGCCTGGAGATCCTCATGGACCCTCGGACCTCCATCCCTGAGCTGTTCGCCATCGTCCGTCAGTGGGTTCCTCAGGTGCAGCACAAGATCGACATCATCGGCAACGAGGTGAGAACTGACAAATAACCAGTTTTTACCTCAGAAACGGATCGATTCTCAACCACACGACACGCTAACATTAAGAAATTTCCAGAATGACACCATTTAACAGCCAGAAACTGTAAAAACTCAAAGAATCATTGGATTTTCAACTTTCCAACGGTCCTTGAACTGCTCATTGATGATTTACTAGATAGCATCTTTAATGCAACAAAATTGGGGAAATCTGTTTTAAAAAGCTGTCAATTTTGAAATGAATTACAGCTTAAAACTGTTTTAAAAGTAACATGAGAGTAAATTTTTATTACTTTTGTCAGATTATTCCTCGTTTATTTAATATTATTGTCAGGTTTTTCTTTTATTATGTCTTATAAACAAGTAAAATATTTTTCTTATACACATTTTGTAGCATTTTAATCCCGAATATGTAAATTCCTGCTGTAGAATCACACCATAAATAATTTACTTTTTCAGTTAAATTCTGTTTTTGTTTTTTTAAATGTGCATTAAATTCATTATTCTATTCTGTTTATGCTGCATGTTTGACTTCTTATTCATTTACTCCAGTCTGTTTTCATTATTGTCTAATTTAATAATAGTTTTATTGAAAACAGCTCCTTGTTTTCAGAGAGTGCAACACAAATAAACTTAATATTAATAACTTTTAGATAAAAACCTGCCTTTCTGACTCTGAATTCTTGAGTTTCAGTCATGGTTTTGTTGTTTTTTTCTCTGAAATCGGCTTCAGCTCCGATGGTGACCCAGATAAAACGTCTGCAGATAAAATGCTGCAGAGGCGACGACACGAAACAGAAGCTTCACCGTGACTCAGCAAAAAGGAAAAACAAACTCAGAGGCAGGATCAGGGACGAACCGGGACAGAAAAACTGCCAGAGTTTAACTGAACTTACTGATTTTTGTAATATAATGGTGTCAGGACAGGAATGAAGGATTTAATACTGAAATATCCAACATGCTGGGCTCATATGACAAAGATTTTTCTGCTGCTGCCACAGAAAACTAAATTTATTCTGCATTTCCAGACCTAAATCCTCGTCTCCAGTCTCTTCTTCCTCCATCATGAACCCTGAATAATCCCAATAATAATAATCATCCAGTCATTGATCCAGAATCGTTTCATTTGCAGAACTGATCTTTAAATGATGCGTTTGTGTTTTTACATGCTCATGTTTAATTAGTTAATCCCATAATTTAAGTTATGGTATCCTGGCAATATCGACATTCAATCATGGTCAGTTTAATTTGGCTTTTATGACAAGAATTTACAAAGGACAAGGACAGTTTCTGTCTTATTGACATCATTTTTTCTATTTTTATTGACTGATTATTGCAAAAATTAAAGAAATGTGCTCCTTTGGCTCTGATGCAGCAGCTGTCCCGCCCACGGCTCTCTCTGATTGGCTGTAGAGTAGCAGACAATCAACACTTCAAGCCATTGTTTACGCAGCGAAACATATGAGCACATTAGCAGGTCAATTATCAGCAGTGTTTGGGGGGTGAATTAGCATCAACTTTAAAAGGTTTAATAAACACTACAGTCTGCTGCAAACATTCTAAAAACAGCAATTCACTTGAAGCAGCTAAAAGTGGCTAACGCTATCTGTAGCATCGCAACGTGTTGCTAAAGTCTGATTATAGATCTAAATAAACATCAACACAAACCATTAGCTACTGTCACGTTGGCTTATGCTACGCTAATGGCTAGCAGCTAAGCTAGCAGGCAGTCACAGATTTAACTGAAACCGAGTCTGGAAAACAATAGCTAATAAATAAAGCTTAAAGTTCTGGACCAAAGAACTGGTGGCTACGATAGCTAATGCTATACTAATGGTTAGCAGCTAAATTAGCAGACATGAAACAGAGTTTGGAAAACAATAACTAATAAAGCTTTAAGATCTGGACCAAAATGGACCATTAAAGTGAGAACTGAACTGATTATTGAGGTCAGTTTTTGGCTTTTTAAATCATTTTTATCTATTTTTATTGACTGATTATCGCAAAAATAAAATAAAGATCCTCCATTGTTTACGTCGTAGTGAGACAGACGAGCACATTAGCTGGTGGATTAGCATAGCTGTGATTAGGAGGTGAGTTAGCATTAACTTTTAAAGGTTTTATAAACACAAGCATTCTTAGTGTTACACAGAAAAAACAATAATTTACCTGTAGGTGGTAAAAGTGGCTAATGCTATCTGTAGCATCGTAGCATGTTTCTAAAGTCATTAACTTTATCGATCAGTTCTGAGTGACTCGTCTCTCTGCAACAACTGAACAAGAAGCACAAACATCAACACAAACCAGGACATTAGCTGCTTTTATGGTTGCTAATGCTAAGCTAACGTCTAGCAGCTAAGTTAGCAAGCTGCCACACATTGAACTTAAACTAATAATGCTTTAAGATCTGGACCAAAGTGGACAATTAAAGTAATAGAAAAGGAAAATATGAACTAAAACTGCAGAAGAGCAGAAGACAAACTATTATTGCTCTCAATCAGTTGATCGATCAGTGAACAGAGGAGCATCGTAACATCAGGTGATGCTAAAATGTCATCACTGATATTTCTATTGTAAATGTTGAGTAATCCTTATTAATGAATGAAGTCATGAATGACAGATTTCCTGCTACCACATCCTATTAATCGTAAACTTTTAATGCATATTTGTTCCAAATAGCGGGGATCGGTCTGTCTCGATTATCAATAATCAATCAATCAATTGGTTGATCCCTACTTCGGATGACACTTCTTGTAGTTTTACCTTTGGTTGTTGTTCGTGGGATACTTTGACGTGTATTTAGAGGTTGTGGACACCAGAAAGACTGATCAATAACTGATAAATAACAATCAATTACTGTATCTTCCCTGTCAGATCCTGAAACGAGGTTGCCACGTCAACGACCGTGACGGTTTGACCGACATGACGCTGCTTCACTACAGCTGTAAGGCCGGAGCTCACGGAGTCGGTAAGAAGCTTTCTAACGTAGAATCCAACCAGTAGCCCAACTCATCTTCTGTCTTTAGAACCAAGACAACTAACGAGAACCGACACGTTGTTGATCCAAAAATCACAAATTTGACAACTTTTATCCTTAAACCCTCGATTCAGATGAAAACAAGAAGAGAAATTTCTTCCAAGTCTGGAATTATTCCTTCTAATACCAACCAAATCTCACAAAAGATCCCCCCAAACCTCCTCAGATTCATCTGGTTCTTCATCTACGGTAACTTTAGTAAAGTTCTACCTTCATCCTGTGAATATTTCCAGAATTGCAGGTCCTTGAAGTCCATAGAGGTGAACGTCCTCTCTAGAAAGTTCTAGAGTAGACCTACGGACAACTGGAGAAAGTTCTAGAGTAGACCTACAGACAGCTATAGAAAGTTCTAGAGTAGACCTACAGACAACTATAGAAAGTTCTAGAGTAGACCTACGAACAATTATAGAAAGTTCTAGAGTAGACCTACCGACGACTATAGAAAGTTCTAGAATAGACCCACCGACAACTGGAGAAAGTTCTAGAGAAACTTTCTCCAGGGGACGTTCTCCTTTCCTGCTTCCAGTCTTTAAGTTTAGTCTAATTTAGAACCTTCCAGGTCCTTGAAAAAGGAGATAAAGGAGGGTCCAGATTTATCACTTTTTAATGATACCAGATTTATTCTTTACACTATGACACTTGGATGGATGTAAAACTGATCTGGTGTCAGTTTTTACCAGAACTCAGATGTGTTTCTCCTCCTAAATGTCATGGTTCTGTCTGCTGGACTGATGAAGTTCTGAGGATCAGAAATGATGGGAAAAGTCCATTAAAAAGTGATGAATCTGGACCTTTGAGGGTCTGTAACTCTGGAAATATTCCCAGTATGAAGGGAGAACTCTGATCATTGATAAAGTTACTGGAGATGAAGAACTAGGGATGGAACTGATTGATTTTAATGGAACTACATTCTTCTTCTTCTATAACTTTAAATCAATCCTACCTGAGTCAGTGTCTGGGGTGTCTCTGGGGATCGGGTCGGAAGGTTCTGGGTTCTTTACGTTCGTCCTCGTTGTGTTTTCAGGCGACCCGGCGGCGGCGCTGCGACTCACCAGTCAGCTGATCTCTTTGGGTGCCGACGTCAGTCTGAGGAGCCGCTGGACCAACATGAACGCTCTGCACTATGCCGCCTACTTCGACGTCCCGGAGCTGATCCGAGTCCTGCTCAAAGCAGCCAAACCCAGAGGTACCAACGTTTAAATCACATCCACTGATCACTGAATATTCACCAATAAGTCAGTAATTTCAACCTCACCTTCTTCTTCTTCTTCTGCAGTGCTGAACTCCACCTGCAGTGATTTCCACTATGGCACGGCGCTCCACATCTCCGCCTCCAACCTTTGTCTGGGAGCCGTCAAGTGTCTGCTGGAGCACGGAGCGAATCCCACCGTCAGGGTAAAAAACAACTCTTTAATCACAGTTTCTAGCTTTATTCAGTCTGACAGAATGCTCCTTTATTCTACCGATCATGTGGCATCACATCCAGCCTCTTAATGTCAGGATGAACTGCAGAAAGTGCATTCAGACGTCCAAAATCTGGCTAGTTAGCTTAACCCGCCACATGTTTAATATTGACAAGGTGCAGCAAAAAAAGACAGATTTAGTGGAGATTTTAGTGTTCTAGCAAGCTGCTTTAGTTCTAGTTTTTGCACTTTTGCACAGAGATTCTTTTTTTTTAACCCTTACAGCAAAGGCCCCAACACTCAAAGAGGATCTCTATTGAAAAAAGTTTTCATTCTAGCAGTAGACTTAGTTCAAATCAGGCTTTTTCCACTTTCAAAGTTCCTCTGAACTCATAGATACACCTCGATACGTCTGTTTGTTCTGATGATTTACTGAATTCGAAACCAAAATGACATAATGTTGGCATTTCAGCTAGAAAATGCCAATAATTGTCTTTGTTGGGTCTTAAAGTATGTCTTAAAGTCATGTTTTTTAGTTTTTAGGTGCAGAAATGACATCATCTACAAGGCCGAAACACAGAAAAGACAGTTTCTCATAAACTGTTCTGTTTAAACAAATCAAAAGACAGTTTTAGGAGCTGATTTGGAGATTTTAGCATGCTAGAGCTAACAGCAAACTATTTTACTTCTATTCTTTGCATTTTTGCACAAAGATTTAATTATTTTCAAACTCTTACATCGAGGTTCCAAGACATGTACTGAGTCTCTTTGTGGACATTCTGTGTCACATTTTGGTCATTTGGTTGGTCTTTGTTCTAATTTGGTCCCTTTGTGGTCTTTTTGCATCTCTTCAGTTCATGTCTGTTCAATTACGTCTCTTTTTGGTAAATTTTGGTTGTTTTAAATTTCATTTAGGGTGTTTTTCATCTCTTTGTAGACATCCTCTGTCACTTTTTGGTCCTTGTAAAACCCTGTAATGTTTCCATAGATCTGTGGGACTTTATATTGCAATGAAAAATGGCAACACTCCAAACCTTCATAGCATTCAGATGTTTAAATCCGAAGACTTACTTCCTCTTGAGCTCCTAAATCACCCATCATTCACCTGGAACGTGGCCCCTTTAAATCCTCTGTTGTCTTTTGGTTTGGTTCTGCAGAACGATAAGGGTCAGGTCCCCGGAGAGGTGGTCCCCGACCCGATGGACATGAGCCTGGACAAGGCGGAGGCGGCGATGGTGGCTAAAGAGCTGAAGCAGCTGCTGCTGGACGCCGTCCCGCTGAGCTGTAACCTTCCCCGAGCAACGCTGCCCAACTACGACAACATCCCTGGAAACCTGATGCTGTCCTCGCTGGGGCTGAAGCTGGGAGACCGAGTGGTTCTGGACGATATGAAGGTCAGAGGCTGCAGAATAAACGGACACACGGATGATTAAATCAAGTCTTAGTGCAGAAAATATCTGCATCAGGACAGGAAAACGGCTACAAAATACAACACAATGGTAGATAAAAGGAGTTATGTGACACACAAGCATGAAAAGGTTTCCCCCAGGAGGTGGTGGAGACCAATAACAGAGCTAAAAGACGCTAATTATTGGAATTTGATTCATGAAATTAATTTTCAATTCAATTTTATTCATATAGTGCCAATTACAGTCAAATTGTCTCAAGACGCTTTACAGAACCCATATGCCTGAACCCCAGAGCAGCCCTAAGGCGACACTGGCAAGGAAAACACCCTTTTAACAGGGAAAGAAACCTCGAGCAGAACCCGGCTCTAATGTGGGGGGAACCCATCTGCTGCTGGCCGGATGGGTTGAGAGGGACAGAAGAGGTAGAGAGGTAGAGATAGAGGTAGAGGTAGAGGTAGAGGTAGAGGGGAAGAGGTAGAGGGTTAGAGGTGGAGGTAGAGGGATAGAAATAGAGGGGAAGAGGTAGAGGGATAGAGGTGGGGGGGGGCAAGGACCATAGAACACACAATTTGACACATAAATTAGCAGCTAAACCTTGTGTTTCCATTAGGAGGAGAGAAAGACCAAAAACAGAGCTTAAAGACGGGGAATATCGGACTCGGATTCATGACATGTCTGGCTAAAAAAACAGATATTTCCCTCAGGAGGCGGTGGAGGCCAAAAACAGAGCAAAAAGAAAGTGAAAAGTTGGCATAGATTCATCACATTAACAAGTAAAACCCAGTATCTTCTCTGGAGGTGGTGGAGACCAAAAACTGAGCTAAAGGAAAGCAAATATTAAACTTGGATTCATCATATTAGCAGCTAAAGAGCTAAACACTTCTATAAGGAGGTGGTAGAGATGAGAAACTGAACTAATAGACAATAAGTATCTGATTGAACTTTGATTCATAACATCTAGGACCTGATGTTTACACTAGGAGGTGAGAAAGACCAAAACAGAGCTGGAACACAGTGGATATTGGAGTTGGACTTGTGATATATCTGGCTAAATAACCAGATATTTCCATTAGGAGGTGGTGGAGACCAAAAACAGAGCTACAAGATGATGAATTCTGCATTTGTATTCATCATGTTTGCAGCCAAAGAGCTAAATATTTCCTTCAGGAGGTGGTGGAAACCAAAACCAAACCTAAAAGACAATGAATATTGGTTATTGATTCCTCATATTAGCAGCAATAAACAGATATTTCCTTCAGGAGGTGGTAAAAACCAAAATTCACGCTAAAAGACACTGAATATTGGTCTTGGATTAATCATACTATCCACTTAAAGCAGATATTTCCCTGTGGAGGTGGTAGAGGTCCAATGATTTCCATTAAAAACCAAACAAAATTTCACAACTTTTGTAGAAAAAAAATCCTTAATTGCAAATTTTATCTTTGTGTGAAAATGTAGTGACCGTCCTACTTCTTGTTATTGGAAGTCGAGTTTTGTTTAGCGGCTCTAAAAGCATCTAACACCTCTGCTTTTAGATTTAAGTTATTAATGCACGGATATGTGAACTGGTCTTCCCCAGGTGGAAGCAATTGTTGCATTTGAGCTTCATTTAGCAGTAATGTGGACTCTGAACAGTTGTGTTCTCGCTGTGTAGCTCCAGAGAGACCAGAGCCGAGACGACGGCCCGGCTGAAAACCTCACTCAGGTTGGTTTTAGCTCCGGCCGGCTGGATCGTAAACTAACCTAGCAACATGTTGTCTCCCCGATTAAACTCTGTCCACCTTCACTCCACCTGTCACATTCCCAACCCATTAAAAGCCAACCAGCTCCTGGATGTTGGCGGCTGTGTTTCCTGACTTCGGGATCTTTCCTTGTTTCTCTCAGAGCGGCACTTTGAGGTTTTGCGGCACCACGGAGTTCGCCAGTGGTCAGTGGGTCGGCGTGGAGCTAGACGAACCGGAGGGGAAGAACGACGGCAGCGTGGGCGGTGTCCGATACTTCATCTGCCCTCCCAAACTCGGTAACAACTCCTCAGAGAGACACGATCATGGTGGTGGATTTATCAGTATGCAGAGGGAGCTGAAAGAGAAGGAATGTTGGACTTCAGCAGCTAAAATGCTAAATATTTCCTTCAAGAGGTGGCAGAGACCAAAAACTGACCAAAAACATAGCAAATATAGACTTAACGTAAATAACGTAAAATTGTCACATTAGCAGCTATAAATAGAGTTAAAGATGGTGAAAACTGGACTTAGATTCAACACATTAACAGCTAAAGAGCTACAAAAAAAATCCCTCAGAAAATGGTAGAGACCAAAAACAAGCTAAAAGAAAGTAAATGTTGGACTTGAATTCAGCAAATTAGAAGCTAAAGGGCTAAATATTTCCCCCAGAAAGTGGTAGATTCCATAAAAACAGGTATGACACAATAAATAGCAGCTTAAATTCATCACATTAGCAGTTAGAACCAGATACGTTCTTCAGGAGGTGGCGGAGACCAAAATCAGAGCTGAAAGACCCTAAATATTGGTCCTGCATTTATTGTATTAGCCGCGAAAGAGCTAAGTATTTCCCTCAGAAAGTGGTGGAGACCAAAAACAGAGCTAGAAGATGTTGAATTTTGGACTTGGATTTATCATATTAGCAGCTAAAAAGCTAAATATTTCCCCTAAGGTGTGGTAGAGACCAAAAACAGAGCTAGAAGATGTTGAATTTTGGACTTGGATTTATCATATTACCAGTTAAAGAGCTAAATATTTACCTTAGGGTGGGGTAGAGACCAAAAACAGAGCTAGAAGATGTTGAATTTTGGACATGGATTTATCATATTACCAGTTAAAGAGCTAAATATTTACCTTAGGGTGTGGTAGAGACCAATGCAGAGCCAAAAGATGGCAAATATTACTCTTGGATTTATTATATTAGCAGCTAAAGAGCTAAAAATTTTACTTCAGGAGATGGTAGATATCAAAAACTGAGCACAGAGGTGGTCATGCTGCTCTACATAGAAAAATGTAGCTACTGTCTGATTTTATCACCACAACTACCTTTGATTGTGACCAAAATGGTGTTTCAGCAACACTAACTCACATTGTTGAATGGAATCAGAGGTGTTGAGGGTTCGTCTTTGTCTTCTTCTGCAGGTATTTTCGCGCCAGTGTCAAAGATCTCCAAAGTTGTGGACCAGACGCCTTCCTCCGTCACCTCGACCCCCAGAACTCCTCGCATCGACCTGGCCTCCCGCCTGGCTGGGAAGACCAAGAAGGAGAAAGAGAAGAAGGAGAAGGAGAGGGAGAAAGGTAAACTAGGTCCTACTCATGGCTCTGATTTTAATAAATTAACAACCAGGTCGTCTTCGGTTTTAACAGAGTTTCTTTGTTCTCAGCCCAGAGGAAGAAGTCCTCAGTGGCCAGTCTGGATCCAGAGGGGCTGAATGTTGAGGTTGGAGATCAGGTTCTGGTGGCCGGACAGAAAAACGGCATCGTTCGTTTCTACGGGAAGACAGACTTCGCTCCAGGTGGGTGGATTTTAACAACACTGGATGCCATTTATAGCCAAAGATGTGGGTGGTTCTGTCATTATTTCCACTACTGAACCCCAGTTATTCCAACCTGAGCTGCTACCTTCTTCTTAGTGAGACACAATGCAGCATAGTAGCATGTCAGCATAGCAACGGGGTGTATTTTAATCCAAACTGTGATCTTTTTCTAAACTGAACCAAGTAATTTTGGCAGCTAAACTTAACGGCATACTTTTGGCGGCAAACCTTAACCAAATAGTTTTGTTGTCTAAGCTTAGCTAAGTAGCTTTGGTGTCTTAATGTAATCAAGTAATTTTGGCAGCTCAACCTGAGGGACTTTGGCAGAAAAACTTGACTGAATAGCTTTGGTGGGAAGATCTGAGTCGTTTTGGTGGGAAAACACACCTGAGTTGTTTTGGCAGAAAAATTTAACTGAGTAAAATTGGCAGGAAACATAACCTAACATAAAACATAATCGAACAGTTTTGGCAGCTAAACCTACCAGAGTAGTTTTGGAGGGAAAACTTAACTGTCTAGTTTTTGCAGCTAAATTAACCCAAATAGTTTTGGAAAAAAATTTTACAAAGTAATTTTTGAGGCTACATTTAACAAAGCAGTTCTGTCACCTAAACTTAGCTAAGTAGTTTTGGTTCATAAACCTCACCAAGTAATTTTGGTGAGAAAACTTGACTGAATATCTTTGGCGGCAAGATCTAACCCAGTAGTTTTGGCGGCAAAACTTAACCCAGATTTTTTGGTGGCTAAGTATAACCAAGCAGTTTCCTAAGCTTAATAAAATTTAGTAGTTTAGTAGTAGTTTTGGTGCCTTAATCTAACCGAGTAATTTTGGTGGCTAAACTTAGTTGTTTAGTTTTGGCGGGAAAACTCCCCCGAGTTGATTTGGTAGCCAACCATAACAGAGTTGCTTTTGCAGTTAATTTTACTCCAAATAGTTTTGGCAGAAAAATTCACCAAGTAGTTTTTGAGGCTCTTTTTGGCTGAAAGCATGGTGTTTTAATGCGAGTTTGCAGGTTTCATTTTTAAATTTAGTGTACTGTGCCTGTATTTGCTACATGTTAAATGTATGGAAAATTATTGTTGTGGTTTTATGTATGTTTCAGAGGTTTATTGTCCTTTTACATCATTTTTTTGTCCTGTTTTGGTAATTTCCTGTCTCATTTTGATTGTTTAGCATCTGTTTGTAGTTTATCTGTCCTTTTGAGGTTGTTTTGTGTGTCATTTCGGTCATTTTTGCATGTTTTTGTGGTAAACTTTAGGTAATTTTGTGCCATAATTAGGTTATGTTGCCCTATTATGGTAGTTTTTCCTCAAATGTAGAACATTTTGTGTCTAATTTCCAACATATTTCATGTATTTGCAGCCCTTTTATGCCTCTGTGTGGTCATTTTGAACCTCTTTATGGTTGTTTTGTTAACTTATTTTGATCATTTTCTGTTTTATTATGATTTTTCATTTCTATTTGTTGACATCCTGTTCCGTTATGTTTGTCTTGCATCTCATTTTGTGTCTCTTTATGGTCATGATTGCATCTCTTTGTGGTTGTTTGTATTTAGCTATTGTTGTTTAATGTCATTTTGCATCGTTTTGTAGCACCTGTCTTTCTGTTTGTGATTATTTGTGTCTTATGTTGGTTGTTTTTGATCGTTTCCATCACATTTAATGTCACAGTTTGGTTGTTTGGAAGCAGAGTTGAACAATATTGGACGATAACTTCACCGGTGACAGTTTATTTCCTGTTACTTGGTTTTTCTTTCACTGAGCAGCACAAACCTCATCTTCTCTGTGATCAGCAGCTTTGAGTCACTGATGTGTTTGTGTCTCTGCAGGTTTCTGGTTCGGCATCGAGCTCGACCAGCCGACAGGGAAACACGACGGTTCGGTGTTCGGCGTCCGTTACTTCAGCTGCCTGCCCAAATATGGAGTGTTTGCTCCGCCCTCCCGCGTCCAGAGGTAAAGAACACCTGCAGGAGTGAGGATTTATTCTGTCAGGTTTAGGGACGTTTCTATGATGATTTTAAAATAGTTTGTCTTGGATAAAAAACACAGTGAAACCAGTTATGTTCAACCACTTCGAGCTTCAAAATAGAAGCTATATTCTTCTGTAAAGTCTTGAGATCACCACTAAACTGACAGATTTCTTTGTGGTTGTTTTGTCAGAATTGGTGGACCCAAAGACGGCTCACAGACCGATGGATCGATGGTGAAGAAGGTCCACCAAGTCACCAGTAGGTGTTGGTTTCATACGTTTTTATTTTATTTTAGTATCAAGACATGAAGTCCACTTTAACACCAGTTATCCAAAACAATGACGGCTTTAAAAAAATCACCTAATCTGTTTGTTTTTACTGTTTTAGACAAGTCAAAGCGTCTCCTCAGCAGAACTTTGCACCACCTGTAATATTAAACGAGTCCATTCTGGTACATTTATGTAGATTTTCTGTAATAAATTAGAGATTTAGAGTTTCTGAAACTCGAGCTAAGAATGGATTCTGTTCTGAAACTCTGTTTATTTCTATTTCTGCCCTTCTGTAATCTAGTTTGAGAGTAAATTTATTTCATTGCTAATAGGAATGATGGTCAAAACTGCCAAAATTGACTTCAAAATTTCCCTTTAATTATCACTATTTTAATTATTACTGCTGTATTTACTCATTAAGTCATTGATTCATGTTGGTTTTCTCGGTTTTAACATCATTCAAAGAGTGTTGTTTGTTTGTTTATTGCTTGTTTGTTTGTTTGCAGTGTCGCAGCCCAAACGTAACTTCAACACGATGCGTTCCCCTAAAGACCTGACTTCTGAGAGCTCCATATCCAGGTGAGAACAAACCTGACAACATGCAAATATTAATAATGACGTATTTTTCTTCATAAAACACCTTGGAAAGTATTAAAAAGTCTGACATTTACTTTCTTAAATAGGTCTCACTTCCTGTTTTTTCTACATTATAATTACTTTGTATAAAAATACAGATTTTTTTTTACAGTTTTGACCTTTATTTTGACAGTCAACATGTAAATTAATACTTTAAAAATATATTATAAAAATATACATATATTGTTTACAAATATGACAAATATCTGTAAAATATTTATACTTTTAGCTCATTTAAATCCAGGTTTAAAAAGTGGAATGTTACAGTTTTTTACAGTCAACATGTAAATTAATTATTTTTCTACAATTTTCCCATTTTACAAGTACGACTAATTTCTAAAATGCTTCTTCCTCCTCCTCTTCCTCCTCCTTTTCTTCTTCCTCCTCCTCCTCCTCTTCCTCCTCCTTTTCTTCTTCCTCCTCCTCCTCCTCTTCCTCCTCCTTTTCTTCTTCCTCCTCTTCCTCCTCCTTCTTCTTCTTCCTCCTCGTCCTCCTCTTCCTCCAGGTTGCTGTTCTGCTGTTGGTTTCCATGGATGCTTCGTGCTGAGATGCAGTCCTAACCATGCCCTCCTCTTCCTCCTCTTCCTCTTCTTCTTCCACCGGATCAATCTCTCGGCTCTACTTTCTGTCCATCTTTTTGCTTTCCTTCTCTCTGAGCCTCCTTCAAACTCCTCGTGGTGAAACTCCTCCTCTTTCTCACTCTCAGCCCTCCAATTTAGCCGTTCTATAGCAGAATCTATAGTGCCTTGTATCCGATCGAAACGTCCTGCATTCCTTTAAACAAACCCACAATCCAGCTCGCTAAAGCAA
Source organism: Amphiprion ocellaris (assembly GCF_022539595.1). Lineage (NCBI taxonomy): Eukaryota > Metazoa > Chordata > Actinopteri > Pomacentridae > Amphiprion > Amphiprion ocellaris. The sequence goes on from NC_072772.1 coordinate 36,443,174, forward strand.
TTCCCCCCAGGTACCGTCTTTGCCCTTCCACTCTCCGTCTCATCGTCCCGGCTCAGTGTTCGTTCCTTAACCAGGGGCCAGATAACGTTAGTCTGTGTTGCTGCTTGTTTTGTTTTTGCTGCTACTAGCTTTGGGTCTTTCTGAAATACTGGCCGAGCTTTGACACCGGATTGCTGAATATTAGGAAACAACGCTGATGTTTATTTAGTCCATTAAGTTACTGAAATGTAACGTGCAGAAGTACCACAACATCCTGAAGTGTTTGGGCAGTTGTGCAGGAAATGTTTTATTCGCTGGTTTGGACCCAGATCTGGCTGCTGCAGCTGAGAACAAGAGCTTCATTTAACAGCTGCTGCCTTATTTCAGGCACTTTTCTTTATGCTCACATCTGGTGCTGCTTTCAAATGAAGTTTTAACATAAGGAGTCCGTATGAACACCCACCTGAAAGCTCACGAGTTTCAATAAGTTTGCAAACATTTTCAGAAACAGCGGAGCTCATAGAAGTTACATTACTGGTGGATATTTTGGGATTTTAGAGTCTTTCTCTGTAATAATGTCTGAGGAAATGGTTGATATTCCCAATGGCCTTATCTTTTAATTCTGCCTTTGCATTTTCTACAATATGTTACCTGCCAGCTAAATTGCTAACTAGTTAGCCTTCACCCAATCTGGACGTTATCAACACAAATCATTACCTAAAAATATTGGTCACGAGTGGCGTCCTCTACCTTCTACTTTGTGAGGCAAAATGAAGCTTTGTAGCATGTTAGCATAGCAAAAGGGTGTATTTTAACCCAAATCACGATTCTTTTCTAAACCAAACCAAGTATTTTTGCCAGCTAAACTTAACTGTATACTTTTGGCAGCTAATGTTCTGTCAGTAATTTTGGCAGCAAAATTTAACTGAGTAGTATTGGCGGGAAACAACGAAGTAGTTTTGGAGCCTAAACTCAATCAAGAAGTTTGGTGGCTAAACTTCACCAAGTAGCTTTGGCGGGTAAACCTACCAGAGTAGCTCTGGAGGGAAAACTTAACTGCGTAGTTTTTACAGTGAAATTTGCCCAAATAGTTTTGGCCAAAAACTTAAAGTAGTTTTTTAGGCTGAATTTACCAAAGCAATTCTGTTACCTTAACTTAGCTAGATAGTTTTGGTACATAAACTTAACCAAGATTTTTTTTGGTGGCTAAACCTGAATAATTTTGGTGGGAAAACTTGGCTGAATACTTTTGGCAGCAAGATCTATACGAGTAGTTTTGGCAGCAAAACTTAACCAAGATTTTTTAGTGGTTAAATATAACCAAACAGTTTCATCATCTAAGGTTAATAGAGTAGTTTTGGTGGCTTAATCCAACCAAGTAATTTTGGTGGCTAAACTTAGTTGTTTAATTTTGGCAGGAAAACTCACCCAAGTTGTTTTGGTGGCAAAACTTAACTGAGTAGTTTTCATGGTTAATTTTACCCCAAATAGTTTCACCAGAAAACTTGGCTTAGTTTAACCAAGTAATTTTGGCAGCGAAACTTAACTGCATACTTTTGGCGGCAAACCTCAACCAAGTAGTTTTGTTGCTTCAGCTTAGCTAGAAAGCTTTGGTGGTTAGGAAAACCTAGCCAAGTAATTTTAGCGGCTGAACCTGAATCATTCTGGCCAAAAACCTTGACTGAATACCTTTGGCGGCAAGATCTAACCGAGTGGTTTTGGTGGCAAAACTTAACTGAGTAGTTTATGCAGTTAATTTTACCCCAAATAGCTTGACAGAATATTTGACCAATTAGTCTTTGAGGTTAAGTTTAACCAAGTAATTTTGGTGGCTAAACTTCGCTCAGCAGTTTTGACACTTTAACTTCATTAAGTAGTTTTGGTGCCTAAACCTAACTGAGTAATTTTAGCGGCTCAACTTGGCTATGTAGCTTTGGTGGGAAAACTTAACTCAGCAATTTTGGTGGGAAGACTTAATTGAGTGGTTTTGGTGGCTAATCTTATTCAAGCAGCTTTAGCAGGAAATCTTAAGCAGTTAGTTTTGGATTTTAAACTTCACCAGGCAGACTGAAAAGTGAAAGTCAAAACAAGACTTTAGTGAAATAACAAAACTACATTTTGGTCCAAGACAGAACTTAGGAAAGTCAGCTGATTTATGGCACCACTAAACCTCATAACTTCTAGGTTTTGATTGTAAATACAAAATCACGTCTATACCACTAATAAAGGAGGTGACGACTCGGCTGTGGAGCTACTGGAAGGTGAAGGAGTAATGATTAGTGACGATAACATCTATTGAACCGACCCAACTTAAAGCGGATGTTATCCCTAGAAGCATTTTATTTACACAACATCTTATGTGGTACTAAGAAGCTTGTGAGTTCCATTTGAAGGCAGTAGTAGCTAGCATAAAGAAAAGCACCCATTGTTTCTGGTAACCATGGTTACCTGTGTGAAGGTAGCTCAGCATCACAGCTTTAGATTCACTGTAAAAACTCTAAACTGTGGGTGAAGAACTTGAATCACCTGCATGCTTTAATCTCAGATGTGAAAACAGGGTTTTATTGTTTTTTATGTTTTTTTTTTATCTTTCTTTGTATTATTTTTATTTCACTGTTGGGATGTGACGTCACAAAGTGGTTCTTCATTAAATATCTCAACAATTTTGTCTTTTTTTGTATTTGCAGCCAGTTTCCAACACGTCCGACCGCACAGAAAACCGCTTGTTTTTTCTTCATACTTTGAAAAAGATAATTAATAGATATATAGTTGGACATTAGAGCAGCTAAACACATAGAGAAACTGTCATTATTAATCAACGTATTGCCAGATACAAACTGTAGTATATTATAGACGATATAAAGAGTTACACTCGTAATCCGTCGTTAACCAAAACCTGCTAACTGACCCAAAACAATCTAAAGTGTTGAGTGTTTCAGCCCCGATACAGGAGATATTAACGCTTTTGTGTTGCCAAAATAAGCTTAATTTAAACTTTAAACTGACAGTTTGGAGTTGAACATTTGTTTACGGTAATCACACAGTAATCTTTTTAATATCGGTATGTAGGAATAGAAACCCTCTCCAGAGATATTTGTAAAACTCTTACCCTCTTTCTCTTCCTCTTCCTCCTCTTCTTCTTCTCTCATCCCTCTCCCTCCATTTAAATAAGACTTTTTGTGAATGTGAGCATCTGCGAAAAAGACAAAAACAAGTTAACCTATGTGTGTGCTTAGTGTTCAAATCTCTCTCCAAGTCTGTGCATAACTGAAAACAGCAATATGTAAACAGTGTACCTATCTCTGTGGAAACGGTTTCTGTGTTAACGTCTCTTTACACCGATACAGAATCAGCCGAGGCTGCCGAGAACACAGCCAGATAGACGAAGGAAATCGATATTTAGAAGCACCAGATTCCAAATTTAAAGAGCCGTTTCAGTTCGTTTTGACAAGGTTAGCTAAAGAACTACCCCCAAACTAGCAGATAAGGTTAGAGTTTTAATTTTTAAATGATAAATCTACAATTTACAATCCTCAATAACAGTCATCAGGTTGCATTAAGTCATAAATGTCAACATAGACATGCTACGTTCTCCTCACTTTAGCTGTTCAGCTAATTTTACAGAAAGTTGTTTAGCTGCCGTAAGGTTAAACTTAGAAGTCTGGAATTTCGTATGGATATTATTGACAAGATGTAGAAGATATTTGGTGATTTGCAGAGTTCTGGCTTAAAGAATGTTGTAATTTTTGTTATTCAAACGTGACTTAATGTGTACGAGGACAAAAAACACATTTATGAGCTAATGTTGTTCAAGTTGTGTATTAGCCGCATGCTAAACAATCACAATTTTAGAAACTACAAGATATCACCTGTCAAGTAACGTCTAATATGTGTATTTTGGCTTCACTGTTCTTATATTTTAAGCTTTTCCATTTCCCAAATAGGTGAAAATTCCCTTTAAAAAGGGTTGGATGTTAGGAGGTTTGTGCTCATGTTTAGTTTTTCAACAAATCATTCACATTTCAACTCTGGAAGCACATATTATGTATCCAGAAGTGTGATTTATTTATGCAAACTTTGTCTTTTAGGATTAAGCAATTAGCCTTTCACATTCTTGCAGAAGGTAAATGGCTCTTGAAACTTGGAAAGGGTCTGTTCAAGTTTGAAATACTTTGAAAGAACCAACAGAAGGAGCTTTCTCTGTTTTTGTTAGCATAAAGTTCTCGGCAGCCTTGGCTAAAGGAGACACTTTGTGGTTGCTCCTGCACACTGCTGTGGATAACTGTTCTGTTTGTGCCCGTGGAATCAGCTTCAACATCACACTAATCACTCTCATCAAGTTTAGCTGCAGAATTCAGTCCGTAAGGGAACAAAGCTTTCGGACAAATAGCAGAAAAGGCACTTCGTTCAACCCTCAAGCTTTGTTGTGAGGTGTAAATTGAGTTATATGGACAGAAATGACCGATATTGTAGTGCTAAACGTGTTTTCTCAACTGACAGATCTAATTTTCTTAGCTTGATAAGCTCGAGAGTTTCAAAACAGATTCAGAAATTAGTTTCAGCAACTTTACCGGAATGTAAAACATCCTAAAAAATTACAATCTGCTCAGGATTTTAATTGCAACAAACTCCATCTTACTTTAGGGATGTAGTAATGCTAATGCTAAGTCGGTTAGCCTTATCAAACCTGTAAAATCAAATCTGCCATGTCTCTCAGAATAAATGTGGACTTTTTGGCAATTTTCTGAAACAAGGAGTCGACTCTGAGCTGTTAAAGCAGTCCAGAAATATCTTGGAAGATTTAAAGTTATACAATATGCAGATGACCCACAACTTTACCTCCTCAAACCAATAAAACCTAATTTGGCAGGTTTTTTAACATAAATTTGGACTTTTGGCAGCTTCTCTGTAACAAAGAATGGACTCTCAGCTGTTGAAACTGTCCAGAAATATCTTGGAAGATTTTGCATTGATAAGATATGCAGATGACTCACAATTTTACCTTCTCAAAAAATAATAAAATCTAATTTGGCATATTTTTCAACATAAATTTGGACTTTGAGCAGCTTGTCTGAAGCAAAGAGTCGCCTTCTGGCTCCAATAGCTCAGAAGAATCCTGGAAGACTTCATGTTACTACAATATGCATATGACTCACAGCTTTACCTTATCGAACCAATAAAATCTAAATTTCCATATCTCTCAAAATAAATTCAGACTTTTTGGCACTTTTCTAAAGCAAACAACTGTCAAAGCAGCCCAGAAATATCCTGGAAGTTTGCACAATATGCAGATGGATCACTGCTTTACCTTATCGAACAAATAAAATCAAATTGTCCACATCTCTCAAAACAAAATCAGACTTTTGGTCACTTTTCTGAAACAAAAAGTTGACTCTGAAGTGTTTTGGAAGACTTCATGTACACTGATATGCAGATGACTCACAGCTCTACCTTCCTAAACTCATGCTACTCCCCTCCGCCATCCCACCCCGACTCCGAACAGAAGAGCCTGATGAACTGAAGTTAACCCTCACCGTGTTGATAGTTTCACACTAGAGTGCGCTGTTGTAGCACATTGAAGCTCCAGAGTCGGGACCTGCTCAAACATGTCGTGCACCACAGTGATGGTGGAAGTTTGTCTTTGTACAGTAAATGTACAGTTCCAGTGCAGTTAGTGTGTAAATGTGGAGCTTTTCTCTGGTTCGCCCACTAGGTGTCACTAGTTATTAATCTCACAATAAGCATATGCTTTCTGTCATGACATATTTGCTATTTCATTTGCTGCGTTTAAAGGACTGAACCTGGTTTCTGCCTGATTTAGCTCTTTAAGTCCTTTACATTCCTGCTTTTCTTTAAGGGAGCCACAAATATCAGCCTGAAAATTTAAAACATTAGTTTGTCACAGCAATTCCAAGCATGGCGAAATATTTAAGAACTGATTCCAGGCAGAAGATTAAATCTAGAGGTGAAAAATAAGCAGAAACAGGCAAATTTGGGCCTTTAGCATTGACGAAAACAGTTTATATCCTGAATAAAAGCATGTTTACAGCACGAATTACCTGGTTTTGGTCCATCTTTTAGAAGATTCTGGTTTTGTTTTGCATATTTGATTCTGGTTTCTGATAGCTGCATCCTTAAGTCAAGTTCCAGTAAAACAGTAAAACAGAATATATTTCTTGTTCAGAATGAGCATTTAACTGGCAAACACCCACAACAATAAACACAGTGAGTGTTATTTTACAGAAATCTCTGCATTTTGGAGTTATTTTAGAGCATTTAATTAACAAAAATGTACAACATGATTGAGTAAATGAAACAGAAATGAATGAAACTGGTTAAAATTGAACATTTATTCTCAATTCTTATCATTTTGACACTGAAAAGCACCAAAAATTCCTCCGTGCAGAAAAAACCCTGCATGCGTTCTGCAGAAAATATCAGAAACCTGAATCTTGTAAACGTTGATAAAAATCAGCAGGTAAAGTGTGATATTAGAGCACATGAGCTTCAGTTTAAAGCTATAACGTGACAGCAGAGAATGTTTAAATGCATCAAATATTCCAAAATAAGCTGTTTTAGTAAAGTTATGTTATAGTATTTGGGTTCTTGAACGCATCACAGATGATTTCCAGCAGCCTGAAAACACAACTTCTGCAGAAAATTTGACTAAAATGGAACTGAAACTAAAGAAATCTGTGAAAAGATTCAGAGTTTGATGAGCAGGAATCTAAAAACATCAGTTTAAAGATTAAAACATCCAGAATCTGCTTCTGTCCTTTAAAGCGCCGCGAGAATAAAACTCCTCGTCACAGAACGGAACTCAGCTCTGGTTGTTTTCTGGAGATCTTCACTCTAGAGCCTCTATTTTGATAACTTCACTAAGTGTACTTTGAGTTCTCCAGTTTTCCTGTGAGTGTGTTTGTGCTTCAGATTCTCACTGCATGCCTCTAACTTCTCATTCTGGGTTTCAGTCTGTTTCTTCTTCTCATCAGCATGGAGACGCTTCAGTGATAACAGTGACCACTCTCTGAATATAATAAAGAATTTGATGTTTTTCTACCGCTTCTGTCCGCTGCTTTTACTGCAACATCACCAGTAAACACCAGAAGGACAACAGGGAGAAACAGTGGAGAAGCAGGAACATGAATGACAGTAAATTTCCTTCCAGTTCTGCAGATCTAAGACGATTAATCAACCAATCATTCAGCTGTTTGAGCAAAAATTAATTAACTGTTTATTAAGCAACAAACGGCCCAATATTTGTTGTTGTTTTCCAGTTTTATTCACATAAAAGCGAAGTAGTCTTTGTTTTTTTAAGATAATAAACACTCCAAGTACATTAAAGTTCTTACAACCAATCAGCTGTTTGTGTTTAACTGAATATCTCATCAATGCATTTAATAAAAAACTGCATTTCTGTCTCCAAGATGTTCCTTAATGTCACACAGGAAGACAGAAATAAAAGGCAGAAATCTCCTCTTTTATTGACTTTAATGCCATTTTAATGCATTTTTCTGGCAACAACACTGTGGGTTTTTTTTTTTTAACTTTTGTGGCCTGATTTTCTGCTTTTTTCTCTAGTTTTTTTCAATTTCTTTTTTATGTCCCTTTTTTTATTTCTGGCAACGATAGTGTAAAATGTTTATTTTTTGCAGCCTGATTTTATGCTTTTTCCCTTTTTTTGGTTAATATTTTTATGTCCCATTTTCATGTTGATTTTTTTTTTTTGCGATTTTTTGTGGCCTGATTTTCAGTTTTGTCCCTATTTTTTTCTTTTTTAAAAAAACATTTTTATGCCCCATTTTAATGTTTTATTTTTTTTGGCAACAAATATATTGATATTTTCTGTTACTATTATTATTGTTGTTGATATTTATTATTATTATTATTATTATTATTATTATTATTATTATTATTATTATTATTATTATTATTATTAATGCACAGTTTTCGCTGCCTGATTTTCTGCATTTTTTATAAATAAGATTTTTAATATACCTTTTGTTGCATCAATACCACCAGATTTTCACCATTTATTTTGTTTTTATTTTATTTTACAGTTTTTGAATGTTAGTTTTGCTGCCAGATTTTCAGTTTTTTTAAACATTTTTTACATGCAGTGTAGAGTTACAGCTGACACAAGTAAAAAAAAAAAAATACATCCAAAGATTTGTTTTAAAAATCAAGCTCTTTAAGTCTGAGCTTTTCTCAGGATTTTTGATATAAAGAACATTAAACGTCATGCAGTGGAGTGATTCTGTATATAAAAGCACAAAGAAAATAACCTAAACTCAGGACTGGATTTTAATCGTAGCGAACTTTATTTTGAAATCTAAAACATTAAAGTTGGGTTTCAAACCTTCACACTCATTTTCAATAAATTATACAGGAAGAGAAAACGTGTTAAAACTAGAAACTCAGGCGTCTGATTATCTTTGCAGCACCTGAAGGCATCGCAGCACTCAGCTGATCTGTGGAGGAACCAGTGGATGTTCAGGTTCACAGGAAGCAGCTGAACATCTTCTTCTCTGAGTCACCGGATGATGGAGCTGAAGCAGGTTTGACCTTAGACCTCTTCCTTCTGGCTCTGCGGTTCTTAAACCAAACCTGCAAACGACAAAGAGATTCATGAGTTCACAGCGAAACACAGAAACAGCAGAAATATGAACATCCAGATATGTGAAAACTGACTGCTGAGATTTAAAGCGTTAGAAGAAAGAGCACCGAGACAAGCGTCAAATTCACCTTTTATCTGCAAAATCTGTCGTTTAATTCTCACTTTTGTGGACTAAACACTAAAATAACACATCGAACCGGCTTAATGTTTCATTTGGAGGTAAAAGTTTGGAGCTCCAGCTGCAGAAAAGCTCCCTGATTGGTCTGTGCCAGGTGCGTAAAAGTGCGAGATTTGGCAACTCTAATAAATAATAGAAGCTACGACTTCAGAATGTGTGTTTTATAAAATAAAACACTTAATGCAGTAAAAAATGGTGCGTAAAAAGGTCACATGAGGTTGTCTGGTACTTTTAACAAACACTTGATTTAAAAGAAAAAGTTTGGCGAGTCTGTGCATAAAAGTACCGATGCCTCTAACAAACAAGGAAACGTTAAATTCAGCTTCACGTTTTGTATTTTATATGAAGTAACACTTAATTTATAAGAAAACAGTTGTTAAATAAATGCTTAAATAAATACTAAAATACGACTTCAGAATGTTTTTTTTTTTTTTTTAAAGATCCGCTTTGTTTAAAACTAAACATTTGATGAGTCTGTGCGTAAAAACGCAACCTGTTGCTTTGGCACCTTAAATGACTTATAGAATTTAAATACTGTTTTAAAATGAAATGAAATTAATTTTTTAAGTGCGTAAAAATGTCACCGAGGTTGCTTTGTACCTTTAATAATTAGAAAACCTCGTGATTTATAAAAGGAAACACTTGATTTAAATGAAAAAGTTTGGCGAGTCTGTGCGTAAAAGTGTAACTTGTGGTTTTGGCACCTTAGACGTGTAATAAAACGCTAAAAACTATTTCAGAATTTCTGTTTGATGAAATAAACACTTAGTCTCAGAAGAAAACCTGGTGAGTCGGTGCCTAAAATGCAACCTGAGAACCTTTTACGCAGCCCGGAAGCGGTTTTACACAGCGTCCTTTCTCCCCCTCAACCACCGTGTCGGACTCACCCTGACGGTCTCCTCGCTCAGCCCGGTGTTTCTCGCCACCTCAGCGCGCGCCTCCCCGGTCGGGTAGTCGGTGAGCTCGAACAGAGCTTCCAGCTGCTTGGTCTGACCGTGCGTAAACACCGTCCTCATCCGGGCCTTCGGACGCGACTGCGGCTGCGCGGAGACTCCGGGTTGGTGGAAACCGGCGGAGCGTTGAACATCTGGTGGAAATACAATTTTAAAGTTATTTGGTTTGCGGCGTTTGTCAAATAAAAACAGAAAAATGTGCAAAAAATAAAATACTGTGGATTTAATTTGTAACTTAAAATAAGATTTAAAGCAGCTTAATCCGGATGTAAAAATATATATTTTTTTAAATGAAATAAACAGTTTTTAAAAGTTTAAACTTCAACTGAACAGTTTTTAAAGAATGAAAACCAATAAAAAGTAAAGTTTGATGTTAAAACGTTTCCAACCTGCAGCTTCCAGGCTGAAAACTCCAGAGTTCGGATGAATCCCGGTGAAGTCCGGAGGACGGAAACCGGCTCCGTGCGGATAAAACATCCCTCCGTACTGCAGGTAGCCCGGGACCGGGACCGGAACCGGGACCGGGACCAGCACCGGGACCGGAGCAGGAGGTCTGAGGAGGATCTGGTCCGCTGAGGCCTCTGGGAGCTTCAGGGAGAGAATCCGCTCGATGCTGAAGTCCGACACCCGGGTTCCGTCCATGAGCTCAGTCCAGGAGGGTCCAGGAGGGTCTACCAGAGTCCAGGAGGGTCTACTAAAGTCCAGCAGGGTCCAGGAGGGTCCAGGAGGGTCTACCAGAGTCCAGGAGGGTCTACTAAAGTCCAGGAGGGTCTACTAAAGTCCAGCAGGGTCTACTGAAGTCCGGATTTAACAGAAACCGGAACTCTTTAAAGTGCGAACGAGCCGCTGCAGGACTTTGATGTTTGAACCTTCAGCTTTTAATCTCCGATCGGGGTCTTCAAAGAATTTCTCCAGATGTTCTTCATCTTCAGAGGTTCTTCATCCAACAAAAGCAGTTTTGGTTCAAAAACTCTTTGATTTCAGATCTTTGGAAGTTGTTTTCTTACCATCAGAGCGTTTAAAATGCATCTTTTCTGTTTGATTGTAAACTAAATGTTGAACTTTTTTATTTATTTAAACCAGTTTTAGGGAACAGAAGAGAAACTGTATTGTTTTATTTTATTTTATTCCAAATGTTGTTTGAGGTCATAATTAAAAATATATTTATATCAGAAGTATTTATTTTCCACAAATCACCTTTTTTTAAAATGTGTTTTTTTTTGTCTTTTTATTAATTAGATTTCAAAATATATAAGATTTAAATAATTTTATTCTGTTTTTTAATTCAATGGGTGATTAGGATTTGGGGGCTGCACAGTGGCGTAGTGGTTAGCACTTTCACCTTGCAGCTAGAAGGTCCCTGGTTCACGTCCCGGCTTTCCCGGGATCTTTCTGCATGGAGTTTGCATGTTCTCCCTGTGCATGCGTGGGTTTTCTCCGGGTACTCCGGCTTCCTCCCACAGTCCAAAAATATGCTGAGGTTAATTGATCATTCTAAATTGCCTGTAGGTGTGAATGTGAGAGTGATTGTTTGTCTCTGTATGTAGCCCTGTGACAGACTGGTGACCTGTCTAGGGTGTCCCCTGCCTTCACCTGAGTCAGCTGGGATAGACTCCAGCCCCCCATGACCCTAGTGAGGATTAAGCAGTGTATAGATAATGGATGGATGGATGGATGGATGGATGGATGGATGGATTTGGATTTGTGATTTTAAAAAAAATTAAATTGATTCTATGAACAAACGCGTTTATTTTGTCTTTAATATAAAGAACAAAGCAAAAAAAATCACTTTATAAAATGTTTTCTTGTTAGTTTAATACACAGAAATTCAAATAGTAGAATTAAAACAACAAATAGTATAAATTTATAAATATTAAATTAATATAATAAATAAAAATAAACTAACAGTGAAATGCTGTAGGAAAGTATATTTATTTTATATGTTTATTATAATTTTGCTGCTGATTTCTAAGATTTTACATTTAAATCATTTGATTTTTTGATATTATTTTAAATATTATTTAATCAAACATTGAACCGGTTCATTTATTTTTTCATAAAATTCTAAAATAAATGTAAAACCCTCTGATTCTGCTTCCACATCCAGATATTTATGATTTCTGACATAAATAATATTTAGATTTATTTTATTTTGATAATAAAGTGCACTTCCTGTTCTGTCCTGCAGGTGTCGCCAGAATCCAACGATCAGATTCAAATCCTCACCAGAAGAAGAAGCTTTAGTGTCGTTTAGATCCAGCAGCAGGTAAACAAACAAATAAACTTCTGATCCACTAAAATCAGAATGAAAACTTTTAAAATCTGAATTTTCTGCCGTTAGTTTGTGAATTAAATCAGAAAACGACGAGAATCGACAAACTTTTCTTACGTTTAGTTTGAAGTTTTTAATCTCAGCAGCACAAATTAGAATAAAAATAGAAATAAATATGAAACTAAATCATTTCATAACCAATAAAATGTTCAATAAAAAAATAAAACTTCATTATTTAAAGACTTAAAGGTAAATCTTTTACTAAAACTTCATTTTTAACTCTGCAAGTCAAGTATTTTCTCATTAAATATTCACTCATTTATATTTATTTAGATTTTTATTTATATGAGGAACTTTGTGTTTTATTTTTTTGGGAATATTAGAATCAAAACTTTTTATTACAAATATCAGTTAGTGAAATAAAATATACAGGAAATAACTTCAATATTTTCTTATATCCGCCATAATAAAATATTTCTTATTTATTATTTTAATTTCTGGAATAATTTATTGTTATTTTACAGATTTGTTCCAGTTTTAATGTGCAGGAAAATCACTGAAAATCTAAACTAAAAACTGTAAATAATGTTCACAATAATAATCTTTATTAAGTTATTAATTCTTTAAAACATTTAACTGGAAAATTACAACAGTTTTAAAGTTAAATTTACCATTTAAAAAAATTATTAAGAACTTTTTTTTACTAAATTACAGAAAATATCTTTTTAAAATTCTGTATTTTTACAACAAGTCTTTCATTCTTTATTCTATTTTTTTAAAGTTAAATTTGCCATTTCTTAAAAAAGAAAAATTATTTTTATTAAGGACGTATATTGGTCTAAATTACAGATATCTTTTTAAAAATCTGTATTTTTTACAAACAATACAATTTCACCGTGTTTAAAAGTATATTTTATATTTATTTTACATGTTAAATGTTTATTTTACTATAATAATTCTTAAATTTAAACACAGAAACCAGTTTGAAATTTGAAAAAGTCCGAAATCAGAGCTTTAAACGTTTGAGACTTCAGAGAGAAGATCAGTCAGTGATCAATAACTGATCAATAACTGATCTATCAGAGATCAGTAACTGATCAATAACTGATCTATCAGTCTCCTTAAAGCCTCGGTAGATTAACGATCTGATTGATCACCAATCGTCAGCTTCAGTGAATTAACTGAAGATCAAAGAGGCTCTAAATAAATAAACATAAATCTGAATAAACATCAGCAGCAGGTTGTTTTTGTTTATGTTGTTTATTTTATTTTGTTTTTGTGGTTCTGTGTTGTTTTGTGTTGCATTTGTGTTGTTTTCTGTCTGTATTGTGTCTCGTTTCTCTTGTTTTGTGTCTATTTTGGTCATTTTGTGTCTTGTTTAGATTATTTTTTGAGTCATTTGTGTTGTTTTGTATCATTTAATGTCTTATTTTGGTCATTTTTATTGTATTTTTGAAGTTTTGTGTTGCTTTGTGTGTTGTTTTTCATCATTTTGTGTGTTGTTGACATTGTTTTTCATCATTAAATGTCTCCTTTTGGTCATTTTGGGTCTTGCTTTTGTTGTTTTGTGTCAATGTGTGTGTCGTTACGGTCATTTTTCATTTCATTTTTGTCATTTTGTGTTGTTTTGTGTCTCATTTTGGTCATTTTGTATTTAGTTTTTGCATTTTGTGTCATTTTGTGTTGTTTTGTGAGGCCGTTTGTATCATGTTTTTGCAGTTTTGTGTCTTGTTGCACCTCGTTTGTCTTATTTTCTGTCTGGTTGTTTATTGTGTGTCTGGTTGTGTTATTGTGCGTCTGGTTGTGTTATTGTGCGTCTGGTTGTGTTATTGTGTGTCTGGTTGTGTCATTGTGCGTCTGGTTGTGTCATTGTGTGTCTGGTTGTGTCATTGTGTGTCTGGTTGTGTTATTGTGTGTCTGGTTGTGTCATTGTGTGTCTGGTTGTGTGTCTGGTTGTGTCATTGTGTGTCTGGTTGTGTTATTGTGTGTCTGGTTGTGTCATTGTGTGTCTGGTTGTGTCATTGTGTGTCTGGTTGTGTCATTGTGTGTCTGGTTGTGTTATTGTGTGTCTGGTTGTGTTATTGTGTGTCTGGTTGTGTGTGTCTGGTTGTGTCATTGTGTGTCTGGTTGTATTACTGTGTGTCTGGTTGTGTGTGTCTGGTTGTGTTATTGTGTGCCTGGTTGTATTACTGTGTGTCTGGTTGTGTTATTGTGTGTCTGGTTGTGTTATTGTGTGTCTGGTTGTGTCATTGTGTGTCTGGTTGTGTTATTGTGTGTCTGGTTGTGTCATTGTGTGTCTGGTTGTGTTATTGTGTGTCTGGTTGTGTGTGTCTGGTTGTGTTATTGTGTGTCTGGTTGTGTTATTGTGTGTCTGGTTGTGTGTGTCTGGTTGTGTCATTGTGTGTCTGGTTGTATTACTGTGTGTCTGGTTGTGTGTGTCTGGTTGTATTACTGTGTGTCTGGTTGTATTTATTCTAACATATTAACTGCAGTTCATGCTAGTGACCAGCGGGTGGCGCTGCAGGCAGCAGGTTGATGTTCTAAACGTCTCAATCAGCTTCTTCTCCAGAATCCTTCATTCACCTCAAACAGCAGAAGATACGGCTCTGACTCCACCCGCCTCCACCGCTCTGAGAATCAAACGCACCCAGAAAAACTCAAGCAGGAAGAAGAAACAGAAGAACGTTCTCCTCCTTCTTCTTTCCTCCTCCTCCTTCTTCTTCTCCTCCTTCTTCTTTTTCTTCTCCTCCTCCTCCTTCTTCTTCTTTTTCTTCTCCTTCTTCTTTCCTCCTCCTCCTGCTCCTTCTTCTTCTCCTCCTTCTTCTTTTTCTTCTCCTCCTCCTCCTCCTTCTTCTTCTTCTCTTCTCTTCCTCCTCCTTCTCTTCCTCCTCCTCCTTCTTCTTCTCCTTCTTCTCCTCCTTCTTCTTCTCCTTCTTCTCCTTCTTTTTCTTCTCCTTCTTTTTCTTCTCCTTCTTCTCCTCCTTCTTCTTCTACTCCTCCTCCTTCTTCTTCTTCTCCTCCTCCTCCGTCTCCTTCTTCTTCTTCTCTTCTCTTCCTCCTCTTCCTCCTCCTTCTTCTTCTTCTTCTCTATCATGAAGTTTTTATTATTCTGTGATTCTACTGGATATTATCTGTAATTTAACAAAACAGGAAAAATCCATAACTTAAAGTTAATATCTGTATTTTAAACTACTTTTGAATCCTTATTTATAAATTGTTTCTCTTAAAATTACAACTAGAACAAAAATAATGTTTTTGCATCTTTGTTATTCTGTCTTATTTTGTTATTTTGTGTTGTTTTGTATTATTTTGTGTGTTGTTTTTGTTGTGTGCATCATTCGGTTTGTTTTGTATATTTTTTTGTTGTTTCACATCTTGTTTCTTATCTGCAGACGTCTCACACAAAGTTCACTGTATTCACACACTCCTTTTATGTGTGTGTGTGTGCGTGTGTGTGTGTGTGTGTGTGTGTGTGTGCGTGTGTGTTTGTGTGTGTGTGTGTGTGTGTGTGTGTGTGTGTGTGTGTGTGTGTGCGTGTGTGTGTGCGTGCATCTCCAGGTGATTGTTCAGTTTGTGGGTACATGCTGTGCTCTGATTGGCTGGTTTGGGTCACAATAAGCTCTCTGATTGGCTGCCGGGCCCTGAGCTGCTCTCTGATTGGTCGGTGAGGAGAACAAAAGGCTGTTTGGGCGTTGAGGCGTAAAGGTGACGAAGGTCGGAGACTTTCTGACAGGATTTAGTTTAACTTTGAGTCGCCTGCAGACGACTTTACTGAGCTCTAAACACCAGAAATAAATGTTCAGTCTGGTCTTTGTGTTGTTGTGTCTCGTTTTTGTTGTTTTTGCATCTTGTTTTTCGTTTTGTTTCTCTTTGTGCCACGTTTCTGTTGTGTTGTGTCATATTGTGTCATCTTTCTGTTGCTTTGTTTCTTGTTTTTGTTGTTTTGTGTCTTGCATTTCTTGTTTTGCTTCTTTTTGTGTCTTGTTTTTTTATTGTGGGTCTCAAATTTGATATTTTTTTGTGACATTTTTTGTTTTGTGTCTCATTTTTGTTGTTTTTTTTGCATTGTGTGTCCTGTTTTTGTTGTTTTGTGTCTTGCTTTTGTTGTTTTGCATGTCTTTGTGGTATTTTGTCTCTACCTTTTGTGGGTATAAAACAAAAAAACCTGAAAAATCTCAGTAAATTGATTTTAAAGATAAACTGTGAATAACTTTCTTGATAAACGTGTTAAAAATGTTAAAACTGTTTTTAAAAACACATTAATTTTCTGCACTGCAGCAAGCGGGGCCTGTTCTTAACAGATGTATGCTGGGTAATGTAGTAATTTAGCATTTACATTAAACATGGATGTCGTTGCTGCTTTTATCTATATAACTATCATTCTGTAGCCACACCCCCTGAGGTTTAACTGACCAATAGCATTGTCTCGTCCGTCCCCCCGACAACCAGCAGAAGAAGCTCCAGTTAATCCTCAGATCAGTGACGTTAAACCTCCACGGACCAGCAGGAGGACAAACGAGGAGAGAAGTCTGATCTGATGGAGGAGAGACGAAGTAAAAACAGCTGGAAAACATCTGGAAAAACTGCTGCAAAAAGTCACCAAAATACAGAAGAAACCGACGTCTGAGCATCTGGAGGCGTCACAAAGGAAAATTCATTCATTATTAAACATCTGCAGTTGAAAATAAAAGCAGCTGTAATGAAAGAAGTGGCAAAAATATTAAATTCATCAGAGAAAAAGAACAAATTATCATCAGTAAAAAGTTGTAGTTTTGAGGTTTTGAGTTTTTTTTTTACAGTAAATATGTAAATTAATATTTTTTTCTACAATTTCACTAAATATTTTCATCAATATATCAAAAATAACATCAATTTTCAGTCTTTAATATAAATATTTATTCCTGTTAAATAACAGAAAATATCTGGAAAATAATTAGAATTTTCTGATTAAAATACAGTTTAAAAAGATCGACTGATTGGCTGGTTTGTTGTGAAATTATTGACAGTTCTGGCTTCTTCTTCTATTTTTTTTTTTTTTTTTACAGAAAATGTTTAAATTAATATTTTTATTTCTGCAATTTCATTAAATATTATCAATAAATTAACAAAACAGGAGAAATCCATAAAATAACAGTTAAAAATAATTTAATAATTTTCATTCTTTAATACAAATGTTTATTTTTTGTCAAATAACAGAAAATATCTGGAAAATAAATAGAAATTTGCTGATTAAAATATTGTGAAAATATGAAGTTTTGAGGTGAGGTTATTTCCGGTTTTGACTTTTATTTAAAATATTTTTTAAATTTTATTTAATTTAATTTTTTAACAGAAAAAATATATTTGCGATTTCACTAAATATTATCTTTAATTTAACAAAACAAGGAAAATCGGTAAAATTATCATCAGTAAAAAAATGTATAATTTTGTGGTGAAATTATTTACAGTTTCTTTTTACAGTAAATGTGGAAACTAATACTCTTTTTTCCTCCCACAATTTCATTAAATATTATCAGAAATTTCCCAATTTTCAGTCCTTAATATAGACACTTATTTTCTGTCAAATAACAGCAAATATCTGGAAAATAATTATGATTTTGCTGATTAAAATATTGTTTAAAAAATCAACTGTAAAAGAACAAATTATGATTATTTTGTTGTGAAATTATTGACAGTTTTGGCTTCTTCTTTTTACCAAAAATGTTGAAATCAATTTTAAAAAATCTGCGATTTCATGGAATATTATGTTTAATTTAACAAAACAGGAGAAATCTGTGACATATCGGTTAAAAATAATTTACCAATTTTCAGTCCTTAATAGAAACATTTATTTTCTGTCAAATAATCTGTAAAAAAAATTATAATTTTGTTGATTAAAATATTGTGAAAATATGAAGTTTTAATGTGAAATTTGATCATTATTTAAAATATTTTTTATTCTCATTTTTAGGATTATTTACAGAAATTGTTTAATTTTTTTTCCTGTGATTTCATTAAATATTATCTTCAACTTAACAAAACAAGGAAAAGCTATAAAATAAAAGTTAAAAAATGATTTACCAATTGTCAGTCCTGAAAATATTTTTTCTGTCAAATATCTGTAAAGTTATTAGATAACTGTTTATCAAAATATATAAAAATATAATATATATATATATATAATATATATAAAAATATATATATAAATATGAAATTCTTCAATAAAAGAACAAATTATCATCAGTAAAAAAAAACATGTAATTTTGTGGTGAAATTATTATTATTTTACAGTAAATGTGTAAATTAATACTTTTTTTCCTCTCACAATTTCACTAAATATTATTAGGAATTTACCAATTTTCAGTCCTTAATATAAACATTTATTTCTTTCAAACAACATAAAATATCTGGAAAATAATTATAATTTTGTTGATTAAAATACTTTTTTAAAATTACTGTAAAAATATTTTTATAGAAAATGTGCAAATTCATTTTTTTAAATTCTGTGATTTTGCTAAATATTATCTTTAATTTAACAAAAGAGGAAAAATCTGTAAAATATCAGTTAAAAATAATTTACCAATTTTCAGTCCTTAATATAAACATTTATTTTCTGACACATAGTAGTAAATATATAGAAAATAAATATAATTTTTGCTTAAAATATGTGAAATTATTGACAGCTTTTGCCATTTTTTTTCTTCCTTTACAGTAAATGTCTAAATGACTCCTTTAAGCCTCAATTTGGAGACAGAATCCAGAACCAGAACCAGAAATAGACCAATCAGAGTCCAGAACCAGAAGTGGACCAATCAGAACCAGAACAGCAGCGTGTGATGTCACTTCCTGCTTCAGGCTCTTTCCTTACATAACAGCAGCCTCTCATTTACATATTCGTAGAAATAAAATCTCTGATCTCAGTCTGGGAGGGGAGATTAGCATATATGCAAATATATTAGCATATATGCAAATGAGCCCCACGTGTGTAACCAGACGTCTCTGCTTCATGAGTTCATGCAGCGTTTTTACAACCAGAGACTCCATTTAACTGATAATTATGAGACCAGATAGTTTTAGTCTGATGGTTTCTGTCCTTCTCTTCACCTTTTTCTGAGCTGCATTTTTCTTTTACTGAATTATCTTATCTAGAAACGATCTGAAGAAAAAAAAACACAGAAAGGATTTGAAAAAAAATCCCACAAACAACAAACATCAGACACAAAACAACCAGAACAAGATGCAAAACAACAAAAATAACACACAAAATGCAACAAAACAACTAAAATGAGGCACAAACTTAAAACCTGTCACAATACAAGACACAACAATAAAAACAAGACATAAAATGACACAGAATGCAACACAACAACAAAAACAAGACATAAAATGACACAGAATGCAACACAACAACAAAAACAAGACATAAAATGACACAGAATGCAACACAACAACAAAAACAAGACATAAAATGACACAGAATGCAACACAACAACAAAAACAAGACATAAAATGACACAGAATGCAACAAAACAACAAAAATAAGACATAAAATGACACAAAATGCAACAAAACAACAAAAATAAGATATAAAATGACACAAAATGCAACAAAATAACAAAAACAACACATAAAATGACACAGAATGCAACAAAACAACAAAAACAAGACATAAAATGACACAAAATGCAACAAAACAACAAAAATAAGATATAAAATGACACAAAATGCAACAAAATAACAAAAATAAGACATAAAATGACATAAAAAAATAAAATGACACAAAACAACAAATATGAGACACAAAATGCAACAAAACTTCAAAATAAGATACAAAGTGAGCAGATAAAAATGAGAAAAAAATGCCAACAAAAAACAAAATTGTCTCAGAGTTTGTAAATGGCTAAATATGTGGAGAACAGTCATTGATTCCAGATTTAATGATTTAAATAAAGAAGTTCTCGTTGATCTCCTCCATGGTTCTGGTTTAAAACTCTGATCCTGACAGCGACGGAAATTAAAAATTAATCCATTTTATGGTTTAATGATGAAAGTTTATCTTCTTATTTTGTAAACAGCGTCTCTACTTCCTGCTCTACCTGTGCAGGTGAGTCACCAATAAACAGTCAGTTATTAATCAGATTAAAGGAGCTTCATTTGTTCTGTAATGAGATGAAGCAGGAAATAAAATAAAGTAAAAATAAAGAAGAAAATCTGACAGCAGGAGTCAGAAAATACATTAAAACTTTAATAGTTAATAAATGCAACAAAAACTGAGAAATATCTGTAAAAAATAAAATAATAATAATTCCTAAAATCCATTTTTTTCATATTCAAATAAAAGATGTTTTGATTGTAAATTTTAGGATCACATTTTATATAAGAACGAATAGTTATTTATAAAAATGCAGATTTTTAATGTGGATTATTTTCAGATTTGCTTGTTTATATTCTCATTTTTATTTTATTTTCTGTTTTACATTCTACATGTAATTTAATACTTTATCTATTATTTTACTGGATGTTATGAACAGTTCAACAAAAATGGGAAAATCTAAAAGATATTATTATTATTATTGTTATTATTATTAAAAGTTCAGGTAAAAATAAATTAATTCAATTTTAAATTTTATATATATATAAATATATATAAATTTTAAAATGGAATAATTAATGTATATATATATATATATATATATATATATATATATATATATATATATATATATATGTGTGTGTGTGTATATATATATATAAATATATATATACATATATATACGTATGTGTAAAAAAGTACAAATAAATTAATTCAATAATTTTATATATATATATATGTGTGTGTGTGTGTGTGTGTGTATATATAATTAGAAAATTATTTATATAATTTTATAAGCAATTCTATATGTATAAAATATTTGTTTCTGATTTCGATCCAACAAAATGTTGTGATTTTAAATTCAAACGATGTAAAAGATTAAATCACAGTTTGTATCAATAATTAAAGATTATTCATGAGGATTTTTAAATGTAAAGTTTTAAAAAAATTAAACTTTATTTCTTTATTTTACCACATAAATATTATCTGTAAACAACAACAAGAAGGAACATCTGTAAAATATCAGTAAAATGGTTTAAAAACTGTCATTTTTTACAGTGTTGAGGAAGACGTGGTCAGCTGCAAGTGTGTGTGTGTGTGTGTGTGTGTGTGTGTGTGTGTGTGCTTGTGTGTGCGTGTGCTTGTGTGTGTTACTGTGTGTGTGTGTGTTTGTGTGTGTTACTGTGTGTGCGTGTGCTTGTTTCTGTGTGTGTGTGTTACTGTGTGTGCGTGTGTTTGTGTGTGTGTTTTTCTAGTCGGTTTCAGCTGAGGGGGCGTGGCCTGTGTTTACCTGCAGCAGGTAAAGCTTCATGTTTCCTGATGAGGTTCAGTCGGTGTTTGTTCTGAGGAGGAGGAGGAAGTTCACTCTTTACCGGCCTCACCTGGAGTCTGGCAGCTCACCTGGACCCTCCTGGACTCACCTGGACTCACCTGTCCCCGTCATGAGCTGCTCCAGCTGCAGGTGAGTTTTCTCAGCTCTCCTCCTTCAGTTTGTTTTTCTCCACCTGGAAACACCGGAAGTTACGTGTCTGCTGCTGAACACGGGTCTGTGGAGAAACGATCATTAGACGGTAGAACCGGTTTACCGGGTTACAGTGTTGCTGTGTTAGTGTGCGTGTGTGTTACTGTGTTATTGTGTGTGTGTGTTACTGTGTTATTGGGTGTGTGTGTGTGTGTGTGTGTGTGTGTGTTACTGTGTGTGTGTTTCAGTGTGTGTCTGCAGTGTATCCAGTGTCTTGTGCGCCCTCGGGATGCAGGTTTCCAGGTGTGTGTACGTGCGCGCCTCAGGTGTGAAAATGTCCCGCCGTTGCCATAGTGACGGTGACAGGAAACACATTTGTTTATTTTATTTTTATTTTAGAGATAAATTAAACGTTTAACATAAAAAATAGCTTTTAAAATCAATTTATTTTATTTTTCAAGTTTTTTTTATTTCTTTAATTTAAATTACAGATAAAAATTATAAACTTACATGTTAATGTAAAAAACACAGCAAAACAAGAAATAACATCCACAAATAAACATTATTTTTCTTAAAATGGTGATAAATCGTTTTATGTTTGACTGAAAAATTACACAGTTTCTGTTGTAAAGATTTTTTGTTGTTATTTGACAGAAAAATTATGTTTATTAAGGACTGAAATTTAATTTAAGTTTTTTTAAAAACAGTTTTTCCTGTTTAGTTAAATTACAGATAAAGCTGTATAACATCACCAAAAACAAAGAAAAACAAACTGCATAATGTCCTGTTAAATTTTAATGAAATAAAAAAATGTAATAAAACAAAAAAATTAAAATCTAACTTTATAATTATATAATTAATTAATTAATTCTATAATATTTTCTGTTATTTAAGATAAAAATCATGCAAATAAACAGCTGGAAAAATATTTTTTAACCTTTATTTTACAGATTTTCCTGTGTTTAATAAGTCAAATTTAATAAAATCCCAAAAGAAAAAATAATTTATGTTTACAGTAGAAAAAAATTGTAAATAATAAAAATGTTCATATTAAAAATAAAATTTTTAACAACAATATATTTGCTCTTTTGACCATAAAATCACACAGATTTACTAAATTTACAGATATTTGCTGTTATTTGAGAGAAAAAAATGGGTATATCGAGGACTGAAAAACACTTTTTAAAAACTGCTATATTGCAGATTATCCTGTTTTAATTTTAAAAAATAGCAAAAATCACAGGAAAAATAATAGAAAAAATAGTCAATAATAAATATGAATAATATTCTAGTTAATTTAAATAAAATTAAAATTTTATAGAAATGTTTAATTTTTTACAAATATATATTTGTTTCTTTGGCCATGAAATCACACATATTTTCTGCATTTAAATCAGATAAAATATAGTAATTTGACAGATATTTGCTGTTATTAAAGAGAAAAAATATGTATATTAAGAGATGAAGAATATTTTATTAATGTTGTTATTTTACTGATTTTCCTGTTGTAATAAGATAACAGATAAAATTCACTAAAATCACAGAAAAAAGTAGAAAAAACTGATGAATAATTAATGTGAAAAGTGTTCTAGTTAACTTTAATAAAATTTTAATTTTATAGAAAGGTTTACATTTTTAATAAATATATATATATTTGTTTGTTTGGCCATCAACTCACACAGATTTACTGCATTTAAATCAGCTAAAATATAATAATTTGTAAGAAATTCGCTGTTATGAAAGAAAAAAATATGTTTATTAAAGACTGAAAAACAATTTTTAAAACGGTTATTTTACAATTTTTCCTGTTTCGTTAAATTACAGATAAAATTTAGGAAAATCACAGAAAAGAAGTAGAAAAAAACTGATGAATAATAAATGTGAATAATGTCTGATTACATTTTTAAAAATTTTAATAAAATTAAAATTTTATTACAATCTAACTTTCTTATTACATATAATAATTAATTATATAATATTTTCTGTTTTTCAAGAAAAAAATCATGTAAATTAAGGGCTGAAAAATATATTTTTAAAACTGTTATTTTACAGATTTTCCCGTTTAGTTAAATAAAATTTAATAAAATTACAGAAGAGAAAATAATTCACATTTAGAGTAGAAAAAACTGATGAGATAAAAACATCCAGAAGCTGTTTGTGGTTGAAGAGTTTAAATAATTAGTGGTTTAGTGACGTAAAGCTGCTGCAGCGTTCAGGATTTCTTCACTACTTCTGCCTGTTTTTCTGCCCTGAAGCTGTTTCGTTCCTCCTGAAGTGAAGAAACGATTAAATCCGTCACTTTGTTTCCATCTGGATCAATAAACTAATCGCTGCTCAGATGAAGCGACGAGTTTAATGAGTTCCTGATGTCCGCTTGTGCAACAAAATGTAAAAATAAAGTTAAAAAGCATGTGACTGATAAGTAGAGAATCTGCTGCATGTTTTAACTTCAAGACAAACAACAGAAAATTAACTTGTAATAATCATTTTTCACCTCAAATGCATCAAAAACTGTTGCTTTTCTTAGTTTTCTATCATTTAAATGGAATATTTGGGACTGAAGTTTCACAAAACAACACCGGAAAAGATAAAAATTATAAATTTTAACCAAATCCAGAGTTTCTTTATGTCAAACCAAGCTGTTATTTTACTGAAATATAATAGAAAATAGTAAAATAGTTTGATATTTATTTCTAAATTGTTTAAATTATTAAAATGCAGCAACCATGATCTGTTTTCTGCTGCTGTTGACCCACATCCTGACTTCCTGTTGATGATGTCACTGATCTCAGGTGTCGTCTACCTGACCCGAGTTACTGAAACACTCTGACCTGATTCTCAGAAATATCATCTAGATCCGACTTTTAATGGAGAGTTGGTTTAAAAACAGCCTCTCTCGCTGGCTTTATGTTAAAAAATGTGTTAAAATGTGGAAAAACAACAAACATGGTTTCTTCTACGTCACGTTTCTCACAAGTTTGTTTGATTTTACACGTAAAAAGTGCAAATAAAATCCATTTAAAGACGGCACTGAGGTCAGGAAGTTCCCCAACATCAACTTTCAACAATAAAAAATACACTAAGGGACAAAAATAGACCCAAAACAATCACGAAGACACCAAATATCTGTGAAAAATGAGTTCAAATAGATGCAAAAACAACTACAAAGAGAGAAAAACTAACAGAAAAGACACAAAAAGTTGCACAACAGACACAAAAAGGCAAAAACTCTATGAAAATGGCCTCAAATAAGTGCAAAAACAACTACAAAGAGACATAAACATTCAAAAATAAAGACTAAATGTGAACAAATAGATGCAAAAACAACAGCAAAGACATAAAAAACAACAAAAGACGACACAAAAAGGTGCACAACAACCATAAAAAGTTTAAAAAAAAAAAAAAAACATGAAAAATGAGCTCAAAAAGGTGCAAAAACAACCACAAAGATATAAAAAACCAACTAGAAGGACACACAAAGAGCCAGTCAGATTCTAAATGAAATAAAGCCAAAAACCAGAAGCTGTTTCAGCCTTTAAACTTCCTATTTAAGGTAAAATCCAGAGGAGAGGAGCAGCAGGAGGTCAGGAAGGAACAATAGAAGCGTCTCGTGTTTTAAAGTCTTAATTTCCTCCATCAGTTCCTCCTCCTCTTTCAGCTCCACTTTAACGGATTTGGGTCATGAGATTCAGATCTGAACCTCCGACACCTTCAGAAAACCAAAAGTCCCCAAAACCAAAGCTGACATCGTCGCCGAGCTGCGAATTATAAAGTGGAATCTGTCCGACGACATTTTTCTACCAAAAACCGCTGCTTCCAAAAGAGTCATTTAATACACAAAGTAGAGATGAAAGAGTGAGTTTGATGTTTTAAGGTCACGGAATCAGAGACGATGTCTCGGAGAGCATAAAAAGACTAAGAAGACCCAGGAAAAAGATGCAAAATGAGCAGAAACTGGTGCAAAACAACCACAAAGAGGCAAAGACCAACAAAGAAAGAATGAAATATGAGCAAATAGACGGGAAAAAACCTGGAAAGCCACAACAACTAATGGAAAAATAAGATAATATGAACACAAATACACAAAAAAAAACAAGAAAGAGAAGCAAAGGTTCAGAAAAATCACAGAGACCTGTAAAAGTCAAAAATGTGTGCAAAACAAACTGCAAAAACACAAATAAAATAGATACAAATATATTTGAAACAACCACAGAGACAACAAAGCTCTAAAAAAGACACAAAGGGGACAACGATACGTCCGAAACAACCGCAAAGAGACCAAAAACCAATGGAAAATGAGCTCAAATAGGGGCAAAGTAACCAGAAAAGGTAAAAACAAACAAAAACACATAAAAGTTACATAAATAGGCCTAAAGTAGCCACAAAGAGCCAAAAAACACAATTAGAATAATCTCAAACATGTGGAAAATGACCAAGGAGAGATAAAAAACAACCAAAGAAAGAGACTAAAAGAGCACAAATGGGTGTAAAACAACCACAAAGAGACAAAACTGACAAAGAAAGACCAAAAAATGAGCAAATAGACATGAAAAAACCTGCAAGGATGCAACAACTAACAGAAAAAAAGACGATGTGAACACAAATATCCACAAATGGACAAAAAACAACAAGAAGCAAAGGGGCAGAAGGAGAAACCAAGTCAAAAAGAGTGAAAATGTTTACAAAACTGCTGCAATATGAACCAGAAAAGCCCTCAGAGAGTGGAGTCCTGCTCCAAGGCTGCTCAGTCGTTTCATTTCTGATGCAGGAAATTTAAAAAAAAATTTGCTAGCAGAAATCACGGCAGCATAGAATGTGTCCATTTAATATAGATGTACCCAGAAACAAAATGACCTGAACACAGGCGTGTGTTCTGCATGTGCACGTTATGTACGGACACCGAATCACGTGATCTAAATATGTAGCGGACGGCGGGAATTGATGTGACTCAGAAACACCCCCACAATTTAATCAGTTGTTCCTTGGATCATTTCTGATGGATAAGTCCTGATAAGTCCTCAGCGGTGGATTTGTAGTAGGATCACAATCATGTGATCATGTAGTGTTCACTTGTTGTCATGGTTACAGTGACGCCGTGCCGCTACCTGGCAATAATACAGAAATCCTTAACCAAGCCGTGGATCCAGACTATAAGCTGCATCACTGCCAGAATCTAATCACTTGGTCCTTGTGTCATTCCTGACCTTCCCTGAAAAGTTTGTCCGAATCCGTTGGGCTGTTTATGAGTGATGTTGCTAACAGACAGACAGACGGACAAACTAACACCGATCGTCACATAAAATGGATGCAAGTACATATGAAACAACCACTGAGACAACAACCGCCTAAAAAGACACAAAAGGGACAAAAATATCCCCAAAAGTATCACAAAGAGACAAAAAAAACCATGAAAAATTTCCTCAAATTTGTGCAAAAACAACCACAAGCTGACAAAATACAACAAAAAAGACACACAGGTCACACAACAACCACAAAGAAACAAAAAAAATCTATGATGTGCATAAAAAATAAAATCAAAATGACCATGTGTAAAAGTACTTTTTTATGTCAACATGTAAAGTAACTCCTCTTTTCTTATCTGTAATTTAACAAAGCAGGAAATACTGCAGTTACAATGTTTAACCGTGTACTTTTACAGTGTATAAACTGCAGTATCCATGTTCCAGGCTGTTCTCTGTATTATAATCCAGGTCAGTTTTACTTCTGTTCCCTCTGAGGCTCTCTCTCTGTTATTTCATCTGAAAACTCTAAACCGTCTCCTTTTCTACACAATCTGCGTTACCGTGACGACCTCTAAAAGGCTGCTTGTTCCCAAACCACCAGCTTTTGTCCCGACGAGACAACAGAGACTCTGAGGACAGAAAGACGACAAAGAGACGACGTCAGAGACAGAAAGAAAGAAAGTCCAGTTTAGGTCTGGCTTAGTCTGGATACAGGATTTAGTCCCAGAAATAAACCTGGAAACACATAGAACCAAAAACCACCAAAAGATAAACTCTAAAATAAATGAATTCATAAGTATTCACCATCATGATGCTGCCACCATCATGCTACACATCATGATGCTGCCTCCACCGTGCTTCACATCATGATGCTGCCTCCACCATGCTTCACATCATGATGCTGCCTCCACCATGCTTCACATCATGATGCTGCCTCCACCGTGCTTCACATCATGATGCTGCCTCCACCGTGCTTCACATCATGATGCTGCCACCACCATGCTTCACATCATGATGCTGCCTCCACCATGCTTCACATCATGATGCTGCCTCCACCATGCTTCACATCATGATGCTGCCTCCACCGTGCTTCACATCATGATGCTGCCACCACCATGCTTCACATCATGATGCTGCCACCACCGTGCTTCACATCATGATGCTGCCTCCACCATGCTACACATCATGATGCTACCACCACCATGCTTCACATCATGATGCTGCCACCACCATGCTTCTGGTGGCCTCCCTCTCTAGTCTGGTTCTCCTTCAGAGGAGTCATAGGAGTCTTGGTGGCCTCCCTCTCTAGTCTCTTTCTCCTTCAGAGGAGTCATAGGAGTCTTGGTGGCCTCCCTCTCTAGTCTCTTTCTCCTTCAGAGGAGTCATAGGAGTCTTGGTGGCCTCCCTCTCTAGTCTCTTTCTCCTTCAGAGGAGTCATAGGAGTCTTGGTGGCCTCCCTCTCTAGTCTCTCAGGTCTTGAGGACGTCCTGCTCTAATCAGATTTATTCATGTTCCATCTTCCTTCCATTTCTTAATTCTAACTTTGACATACTTTTCTAAGTCTGTAGTTCTGGTGATGGACTATAAAGTGAACTAAAGGGCGTTAATTCAGTCATTCAGATGTTCAGTCAGGCTGTCCTGGAGGTAAATTCCTGTGGATTTGATCCATTTAACATCTGAAAGGATGAACTGTGGATCTCCTGCAGGTCTGAACCTGAGTGGGATTAAAGGTGAATGGTTTCTGTCAGTGGGTTCATCGATCACAGAGCAGCTCTCTGGGAAGTCTTTAAAAACCGCCTCTAATGACGGATCATTTACTGGATCAGAGGAAACAAACTCAACGCCCCGTTTCTTCCTCCAGCATCCATTAAAGTCACATCAGACTCTGAGCTCAGTTTGGTTTTTAGTTTTACCAACAAAAACACATTTTTATTGTTGATCACAGCTAGTTTGCTTTAAATACAGGACGGATTCTGCAGCATTTTCAAATTGTTTTGATCAATTTGGGTAAAAGTTTTGCTCCTGTAATTTGAATTTTCTTCACTAGAAATTAAAATTACTGATAAACTGCATCTATAAATATTTACAGATTTGATCTTCCTAATCCTAAAATTAACCAGAATGTTTGAAAAGCCTCTTCTCTTTAAAGAAAAACAGCAAAATGACACCAGAAATCTGCGAAAAACTGTAGAAACAGATTTTCTAAGGGTCACAACCACAAAAATGATTTACAAAAATGTGAAAATCACAACTAAAAGATGCAAAATACCAACAAAAAGAGGCCAAATTACCACAAAAGACACTAAATTAATACAAAAAAAGTCACAAAATTGCCACACAACTGAAAAAAATCACTTAAAAAACACATGAAATTGTCACAAAAAGATGAAAAATCATAACAAAGACATGAAATCCCAACTAAAAGATATACAATCTCAACAAAGAGGACAAATTGCTAGAAAAAACAAAAATTACCACAATAGGATGCCAAATCACAGGAAAAAGACACAAAATTACTACAAAAAGATGGAAAAAAATACACTAAATTTAAAAGAAAAAGTGAAATGTTGGATGAGTTTTCTGATAATTTCAGATTAATTTTAGAAGAGTTTTGAGTCAATTTGAACTTATTTTGCTTTTTTTGTGTGTGTTTTTTGTCACTGACAATTTTTTGGAATTTGCCCTTAAGTGTCAGACTGTCAGTTCAATATATGGACTTTTTTTGTCATTTGGATTATGTTTTATTTTCATAAAGTTTTTGTCATTCTTCTTTATCATTAGTTTGGAGTTTTTTTGTCCTCCAGGGTCTGTGTAATTTTGGACAAATTCTTTGAAATTTCAGGCAAATTTTTAGAAATTTTGGACAAATTATGATCGATTGGTTTTCATAGAATCTGATGCTGACGGTTAATTTATGGCAAATTTTTAATGAGATAAGACGCGTCATGATTTTAAGCTCAAATCTGGTTAATTTTCCTTCCAGAAATAAACTTTTTGTGTGTTAGAAAACCAAAAATCTGATGATTTTTACAGTTTGTGGCTGAAAAACGGTTTAATTTTGGTGATTTTTCCCATTTTTCTTTAAAGACAACATGCAGGAATGTGTCACATTAGATCTTAATTTTACAATTTGTCCACGTGTGTGTTGAAAATCTGTTAAATAAACATAAAAAAGACACATTTGACTGATGAGATTCTTCCTCCTGACCTCCTGCTGCTGGAGACAAGCTTTGCATTTTTATCTCAGCTTTAGTTCTTTTTTCCTGTAAATCAGTCATATTTCTGTATACAAACAGCTCCAGTGTCGTCCTGCTGCATCATTTTCACTCCGTAAACGTCTGACAGTCGGCTCTCTGAGGGAATATCTTCCCCTCAGTCACCTTCACAGCTCGCCATCCGGAGCTAATTGCATGAATCCACCTCCTTATGAGTGCTGCTCATGAAGCCGAGCAGAGCCCAAGCACCGCCCCTCTTTAATCTGCTCCAACAAAAAGCCATTTCCTTAATCTTAATGAGCAGGGCCGAGTCTAAACGCTGGAGACGAGCCGCCTCCTCTGGCTGAAATATTACGTAAGCTGCAGAAAAGCCGCAGCCATCGGCCTGAAAATCTGCCAGCGGGAAACCGAAGGACTGTACTTTAAAAACGAGACGAGCTAAATGCCGTGTGACCTTTTAGAAGCAGCAGAACTCAGAGATAAAGAAACAGATTGTCTTTTAGTTCATTCAATTAAAACAGAAGCACAGAGAAGGATCTGATAAGCAGCAGCCTCAGGTTGGTTCAGGCGCTGGAGAAACCCAGAAAAAAGTTCAAATGATGCATTATTCATGGTGGAAGAAAGGAAATGTGGAAGGACTGCAAGAGTTTGTTCTCAGAAATACAAGAGTAAAACCAAAGAGACGTGAAATCACAGCAAAAAGATGTGAAATCACCAGAAAGATGTGAAATCACCACAAAAAGATGTGAAATCACCAGAAAGATGTGAAATCACCACAAAAGGGGGCAAATGTCTAAAAAAGAGATGCAAAATGACAACAAAATGCAAAAATCACCACAAAAAGACGGGAAATCACCGCAAAAAGATGTGAAATCACCAGAAAGATGTGAAATCACAGCAAAAAGACATGAAATCACCACAAAAGGGGGCAAATGACTAAAAAAGAGATGCAAAATGACAACAAAATGCAAAAATCACCACAAAAAGACATGAAATCACCACAAAAATATGTGAAATCACAGCAAAAAGACCCGAAATCACCATAAAAAGATGTGAAATCACCACAAAAACATGAAATCACAACAAAAAGATGTGATCTCACTGCAAAAACACATAAAATAATTACAAAACATGTAAAATGACCACAGAAATTTGAAAAACACCACATAAAGATGCAAAATTACCACATAAACACATACAATCACAACAAAAATTACAAAACATATTACAAAATCACCACAAAAATGAGAAAATCACTATAGAAAGTTTTGAAAATATGAAAAGATGTAAAATTACAACAAAGACACAAAATCAGCACAAAAAGACAGAAAATTAGCACAAAAAGACGGAAAATCACAACAAAAGCAGTCAAAGGACCACAAAGAAATATGAAATCACCACAAAATGTATAAAACCACAACATAAACAACACAAACAACAAGAAGTGTCAGTGAAGAAAAGGAGACAAGAGGAGGAAGTGAATTTACACTGTTGAGACACACACACACACACACACACACACACACACACACACACACACACACACACACACACACACACACACACACACTCACTCTCTCTCTCTCAGGTGTCTCTGGATGACGAGGCGTTGATCATTTCTGCCAATCAGAGTCCTTGCTGTAGGATCGTTTTGTCCAATCGGCTGCAGGATTTTTGTTTTTTTTAAATATCTGTGACATCATCGGTGATGTCAGGTGTGAGACGCATCACATGTCTGTCTGTCTGAGGTATGACATCGCCTGTTGTTGTGATGCTGCAGAATCTGGTCCTTTTATTAAAGCCTGCAGCTCCTCACAGCTCAGATTCTAACAGATTTACAGACTTTAATAATTACTCTGCATGTTCTCGTATTTTAATAGATTTACAGACTTTAATATTCTGTTTTAACAGATTTACATACTCTAATAATCTCTCTGTGTTATCGTATTTTAATATGTTTACATACTCTAATAACCTGTTTTAATAGATTTACATGCTTTAATAACCTGTTTCTCTCTCTGTGTTCTCGTATTCAAATCTGTGTTTTCCGTCCAGCTGCAGACCGATTCTCCAGAACCTCCTGATTTGGTTGCTGTTGGAAAGTTAAACAGACGAGCCTCAACATTTAAATCATCCGATGATTCATGAGGAACTGTCCCCGAGATGAGTCTGGAATAAACACAGTCCAAAATCACTCGCAGTGTGTCCACAACGACACAAATATGTCCAAAACGATTTTAAAAAATTGTCCAAAATAACAAAAGTTTGTCCAAAATCACTCAGAATGTGTCTCACCTTACCTCATGTATTTCATATGAACTCATCCTCATCTCATATCATGGTATCTCATATTATCTCGTCCTGTCCTATCTTAATTTATCCTCATCTCATCTCTTCCCATCACATCCTTACTTTATCTAATCTCATCGTAGCCTCATTCTCACCTCGTGTCATCTTCATCTCATCACATTATCTCATCTTTTCTCATCTTACCTCACCTTATCTCATTCATTTTATCTTAACTTGTCTTCATCTCATTCTCATCTTATTCTCATCTCATTACAACTTATCTCATCATAACCCATCTTAATTCATCCTCATCTTATCGTCATCTCTATCCTCACCTCATTCTCATGTTCTCATCCTCATCTCATCTGTACATCATCTCACATATAATCCTCATCTTTGTCCTCAATTCTTTTCATCTTATCTCACAATATTTCATCCTCATCTCAACTTGTCTCGTCTAATCCAGATCTTCCATCACATCCTTACTTTATCTCATTTCATCCTTAGCTCACCTTCTCTTATCTCCTTCCTCATCTTATTGTCATCTTCATTCCATCTCATCCCCATTTATGTCATTCTCATCCTCATCTCAACTTGTCTTGTTTCATCTCTTCCCATCTCTTCCTAACTTCATCGTCATCTTGAGTCATCTTCATCTCCATCCTCATGTAATTTTCTTCATATCTTTATCTTATCATCATCCCATCCTCACTTCATCTCATTTTCATCCTCATCTCATCCTCACATCTCCTTACATCTCATCCTCATCTAATCTCCATTGCATTCTTACTTCATCTAACCCTAACATCATTTCACCTCATTTTCATCTTCATCTCATCCTTATCGTCATGTCATCCTCATCGAATCTCATCCCCACTTTGTCATTCTCTCATTCTCATTCTTATCCTCACCACCTCTCATCCTCATCATGTCATCTCATCCCCATCTTATTTCATCCTCATCTCATCTTGTCTCGTCCGATCTCTTCCCATCACATCCTTACTTTATCTCATCTCATCCTAACCTCATCCTCATCTTGTGTCATTTCTTTTCATCTTCTCATTCTCATCCTTCCACTTTTGCCTGTCTGGTGTCAGCGTCTTTCTAAATATATTTCTATTTTTTGCTGCTTCTAAACTCTGTCTTTATATAAAGTTCTTACTTCTGTCATTATTATAATAAATATTTGACTATATTTGAGAAGACACATCCACATTTAGTTAACTGGAGAGAGATACAATCCAAGCAGAGCTCCGTTTTTATCCTACAGCGCTGAGGCACTTTTTGTTCATTAAACTTCATCTTGAACTCCACTGAGCTGTGAAATCGCCTCTGATGAGACGTTTACAGTTTGTCTGGATTCATTCTTCCTCCTCAGACTGAACACTAACTTCCTCCTGACTTCCTGCATCTCATCCTCTCTCCTTGTTTCCATAGGGTTGTGGTTTCATCTGCCGTCTTATTTTCTAATCTGCTCTTTAATTAGTTTTTCCTGCAGCAGATTCTGCTGTTTTTGGTTCATTTGATCCTTCAGTGTGTTATTTAGTTTACGTTGAAGTCATCCTGAACACTTTTAGAGTCATTCTGAATGACTTTAGAGTCAAATCATACATATTTTCGGTTGTTCTGGGCATTCCGTGAGTCATTTTGGACAATTTTTAAGTCACTTTGGACCTTTATTTGTCATGTTGGACATTTTGTTAGTAATTCTGGACAAGATTTCCAATTAATTTGGACACATTTTATAATTTCAGACATTTTTTTATTGGAGGTAGAGAGCGCAAAATTAGCATGACCCATGAAGACACAATAAACACCTTATATAGTCCATACTCTCCTGCATTTTTGTACATGAAAAACGTCTACAAATTTGAGTTTGAGAAATTTTAGACAATTTTTGAGACATTTTGGGTAACTAGAGAGTCATTTTCAACATATTTTAAATAATTTTGGACATTTATTTTGTCATTCTGGATGATTTTTAATTTTCAGTTTCCACAGATTTAGTCACTTTGGACAAGTTTTTGTTGGAGTTTTGCACCTTATTTGTCATTTTGGACATTTTCTGGGAAATTCTGGACAAGATTTCAAGTGAATTTGGACACATTTTTTCATCAAAGACAAATTTTTGTTGGAAGTGTAGCGTACAGAGTTAGCATGACTTATGGAGACACAATAAGGAAGTAAGAGGACAGTAAGAGGCTCCACCTGGTGGAACAACCAGGAACTACAGCTGATCATTTACCGACATCACAACCTTCTTCTTTTTCTGCTTTATCAGTTAATGTGTTTTTAATCATCAGATTCCATAGATTTTGTCATTTTGGACAAGTTTTTGTTGGAATTTTGCACCTTATTTGTCATTTTGGACATTTTCTTAGTAATTCTGGACAAGATTTCAAGTTAATTTGGACACATTTTGCCATTAAAGACAAGTTTTTAGCATGACCCAAAAAGACACAATAAAAATTTTACAAATGAAAAAATAAGTTTGAGTTTGAGAAATACTGGACATTTTTGAGACACTCAGTAAGTTGAGAATCATTTTAGACAGATTTGAAGTCATTTTGAATATTTTTTTTGTCATTCTGGACATTTTTTTGTCATTGTGGACGAATTTTTTCACCAAGTTTGACAAATTTTGTCATTTTGGACGAGTATTTGTTGGAAGTGGAGAGTATTTGGACAAATTTGAGGTAAATAAAGCTGTAAATGTGAAGAAAATGGGCTCTTTAAAAATAAGTACGTAATATTTGACTCTTAAATGAGGAGAATTGATGATTTTCTTGGTTGGAAATGACGACAAATTGGACATTTCTTATGTTTGAAGATACAGTGGACTTTTGGAAATGATTACCGTCATTTTTCAATATTTTCTGACATTTTTAGAAACCAAACGGTTGATTAAAAAGAATAACTGGTGGATGGTTGAGACGAGGTGAGGCCGCATGTTGGGAAAAAATCTTAGTTTTCTGTAGATGAATTAAATGATCAGACTTGTGATCTTTCTGTCTTTATATGGTGACTTTTGCATCATTTTTTGTGGTGAAATTGCACCTTTTTGAGGAGATTTTTGCACATTTTGTACTGATTTTGAGTCTTTTTGAGCTGATGCTTAGTTTATTGGTGAGTTTGTATATTTTCTCGCAGATTTTTCTGTCATTTTTTGTTGCTAAATCAAAATTTTTTTTAGGTGATTTTGACTCTATGGATTTTTGTTGCAATTTCATATCTTTTTGAGTTGATTTTGAGTCTTTTGCGCTGATTTTGAGTTTTTCCTGTGATTTTGCATCATTTTTGGAGAGTTTGAGTGTTTTCTTGCTGAGTTTGTCATTTTTGCATCTAAATGACATCTTTTTGTGTTGATTTAGTCTTTCCTGTTTTTTTGCAATGTTTTTGGTGATTTTAAGCATTTTTGTGCTGATTGTATGTCACTTTGTGGCTAAATTACATCTTTTTGAAGTGATTTTGAGTCATTTTTTTAGTGACTGTAGCCTTTTGTTGTGATTTCACGTCTTTTTGTGGTGACTTGATGTCTTTTTGCGCTGATTTTGAGTCTTTCCTGTGAATTAACAAGAATAACTGGCAGATGATTGCTCCTGTTTCTAATGTTTTGATGCGTGCTGTGATGAGCATTTCTGGGATTTAAACTGACAGGGAGGCTTGTCGGCTTTAATCTGAGCTGACGGACGAGTCAGGAGGAGGTTTGAGACGAGGCGAGGCCGGATGTTGGATGTCAGAGTGTGTAATCAGCTGCAGCGTATCTTCATCAGCTGCTAATTAACCACAGACTGAGAGGAAATCTGTCCTGGACGGACGGTAAATTTCATGAAGAAGCGACGAGTGGAGCGTGAGCGAGGCTTCAGGTGATGACGGTGAATCACTGCTGTTTGCTTTCCTGATCTCAGACGTGTTCATCGTCTCGTTAAACCTCCTTCAGATTCTAGTTTCACCTGCAGGTTCTTCACAAAATCAACATTTAACACATGATTAAAGGAAGCTTTGTTCTTCCAGCACCTAAAACAGCGTCTGCTGCTGCTAAAAGCCTGAGCTGAAGGGGCTTTAACCTGGTTTCAAGTCATTTTAGGGGATTTTGAAGGTGACTTTGAGCCTTTACAGTGATTTAGCATCTGTTGGGTTTGTGTCTTTTTGTGGTGATTTCATGTCTGTTAATGCTGTTTTTTTCTGGTGGTTTTGCTTCTTTATGTGGTGATTTTGAGTCTTTTCATGGTGATTTTGCATCTTTTTGTTGATGTTTTTATAATAATAATCTTGCATTCTTTTGGTGGTGGTCTTTTCAACCTAATTTTAAGTCATTTTAAGGTGAATTGACATTTTTTGGATGTGAGTTTGAATCCTTATAGTGATTTTGTGTCTTTTTGTACTGATTTTGAGGTTTTTCATGGTAATTTTGAGTCTTTTTGTGCTGATTGTCAGTCTGTACGGTGGTTTAGCATCTATTAGTCGTGATTTTGTGTCTTTTTCATGTCTGTTAATACTGATTTTGAATTTTTTGCATGATTTTCTTTCTTTATGTGCTGCTTTTAAATCTTTTCATGGTGAATTTGAATCATTTCATGGTGAATTTACATTTTTTTTCAATGTTTTTAGAATAATAATCTTGCATTCTTTTCATGGTGATTTTTTTTTAAACCCAATTTTAAGTCGTTTTAAGGTGAATCTGTATTTTTTTGGAGGTGATTTTGAGTCTTTACAGTGATTCTGTGTTTTTTTTTTGCTGATTTTCAGTCTTTATGATGACTTAGCATCTTTTAGTCATGGGTTTGCCTCTTTTTGTGGTGATTTTTGAGTCAATATGATGGTTTAGCATCTATTAGTTGTGGGTTTGTGTCTTTTTGAGGTGATTTCATGTCTGTTAAAGCCAGGTTTTTTTTCTGGTGGTTTTCAGTAACACAGCAGAGTCATCAGCGTAGAGGAGGATTTTACTCGCTAACTTGCTCTAAGTGAGACTGTGTGCTAATATTTGTTACCAGTATTCAGATATTTCAGGTGTTTTGTCCAGTTTAGATGACACAGCACAGCCTGATGATACAAAACCTGGCTCTGATGGCTGTAAACCATCCAAAAAAGTTCCTACAGTGATGCATGAAAGAGGATTTGTGGGTAATGAAGTCCTGTGAGGAAGCCTGAGTTTGTGTTTCTTACCTGTTTTGGTTCTTTTTTTGTGCATTTCTTCACATAATATAATCCCCTCTTGCCTGTTTTTTTCCACAGGTAGAGGTCACATGATGTCATGATGTCTGGAGTAGCCCTGCCCTCCTCAGATCACCATGGTGATGGCGACTCCGCCCCCGAAGGAAGTGACGCTACGCCTGGAGATGAAGTGACGGACATGGAGCTGCTCCTGGATTCCTCCCAGTATGGCTGTGGTTTCTCAGCCCTGGAGGTAAACTGGGAGGAAACTGGGCTGGAGGACGGCAGCTGGAGTCCAGATGGAGACCTGGAGGGTGGAGGGTGAGTCTCCACGGGTCTGGATCTGAAGAGCAATTCATGGTGTCAGAATTCACAGTAACGTCTGTAGTCCTGGAGTCACTTTAAGATCTGCAGTTCCTCCTCATTTATCTGACTATCGGGGTGAAGTCGGTGTTTATTGACCCTCCATCCACCCTGATCTCCTCCCACACCTCAGTAGGCTTCAGCCAAAGAAAATCTACCAAATCTTCAACCAGTTAACTGGAAAAAATCTCTTTGTTTTCTGTAGATGAACTAAATGATCAGACTTGTGATTTTTCTGTCTTTATATGATGATTTTTGCACCATTTATGTGGTGAAATTGCATGTTTTTGAGGCGATTTTTGCATATTTTGTGTTGATTTTGAGTCTTTTTGTGCTGATGCTTAGTTTATTGGAGAGTATTTCCTTGCTGATTTTTCTGTCAATTTTGTTGCTAAATCACATCATTTTCGGTTGACTTTGTGTCTTTCCTGTGATTTTGCATCGTTTTTGGGAGAGTTTGCGTATTTTTTTTGCTGAGCTTGTTTCATTTTTGTTGCTAAATCTCATCTTTTTGAATCTTTATACAGATTTTGCATCCTTTTGTTGTGATTTCACATCTTTTTGTGATGATTTTGAGTATTTTTCTGCTGATTTAAGTCTTTCCTGTGATTTTGCATTGTTTCTTTGGAGAGTTTGAATATCTTTGTGCTGATTGTGTGTCACTTTTGTTGCTAAATCATATATTTTTTAGAAGATTTTGAGTCTTTTTTAGTGATTTTTTATTTATTTTTTTAGCCTTTTGTTGTCATTTCACATCTTTTTGTGGTGATTTTTGAGTTTTTTTGTGGTGATTTTGAGTCTTTCCTGTGATTTTTGCATCATTTTTTGGAGAGTCTGAGTATTTCCTTGCTGATCTTGTGTCACTTTTGTTGCTAAATCACATCTTTTTTGAGATGATTTTGAGTTTTTTTAAAGTGACTTTGTATCCTTTTGTTTTGAGTTTGTTTCTGTGCTGATTTTGAGTCTTTTTGTGTTGCGTTGGTCTCCTGTGATTTTTTGTATTGTGTTTTTTGGAGATTTTAAATATTTTTGTCCTGATTGTGTATTAATTTTGTGGCTAAATTATATTTTTTTGAAGTGATTTTGAGTCTTTATATTGATTTTGCATCCTTTTGTTGTGATTTCACATATTTTTGTTGTGATTTTGAGTCTTTTCTTTGATTTTACATTGTTTTTGGGTGAGTTTGAGTATTTTCTTGTTGATCTTATGTCACTTTGGTGGCTAAATTATATTTTTTTGAGGTGATTTTGAGTCTTTTTACTGATTTTTGCATCCTTTTGTTGTGATTTTGTTGTAGTTTCACCTTTTTTTGTGTTGATTTAGCATCTTTCCTGTGATCTTTCATCATTTTTTGTAGATTCTAAATATTTTTGTGCTGATTGTGTGTGAATTTTGTTGCTAAATCAAATCTTTTCAAGGTGATTTTGAGTCTTTTTAGTGATTTTTGCATCCTTTCGCTGTGATTTCATGTGTTTGTCTGGTGATTTCTGGCAGATAAATAGTGTAATTTTGGGAATTAAAAAAGTAAAACTAGTAAAATGATGAAGCCATGCAGAAGGAATTCGATCATTTAAAGACGAGAGAAGCTTCCGGTTGTTCTGGATTTAGATTTTAAGACTAAAAACATTTTTCTACGTTGATCTCTCCGTCAGGCTGGACAGGAAGTGGCTGCTCTGGCACAACTTCATGAAGGAACACGCCCACCTGGACGCTTGGCTGCGATTGGCCGAGCAGGCCGTGGCCTCCCCAAGCCCCGCCCACTTCACCTACAGCACGGCCAAAGAGGAGCTGAGGAGGTTTGAGGTGAGAAATTAAATTTTAAAAACTAAATTTACTGGTTCAGGGAGAACTTATAACCTGGATTAGAATAAATAAGATGTAAATACTACAAAATAAAATGCAGTAGGTGTTAAATACTACAAAATAAAATGCAGTAGGTGTTAAATACTACAAAATAAAAGCCTGTAGATGTTATATATTACAAAATAAAATGCTGCAGATATTAAATATAAAATAAAATGCTGCAGATATTAAATGCTACAAAATAAAATGATGTCGATATTAAATACTACAAAATAAAACTCTGCAGCTGTTAAATACTACAAAATAAAATACTGTAGATGCTAAATACTACAAAATAAAATGTCGTAGATTTTGAATACTGTAAAACAAAACAATGCATATGTTAAATCCTACAAAATAAAACCCTGCACACGTTATATAATGCAAAATAAAATGCTTTAAATGTCAAATACTATAAAATAAAAGCCTGCAGACATCAAATACTACAAAATAAAAGCCTGCAGGAGTTAAATACTACAAAATAAAAGCCTGTAAATGTTAAATACGACAAAATATAAGCCTGCAGACATTAAATACGACAAAATAAAAGCCTGCACACATTAAATACTACAAAATAAAAGCCTGCAGGAGTTAAATACTACAAAATAAAAGCCTGTAGAAGTTAAATACTACAATATAAAATGCTGTAGATGTTTAATACTAAAAAATAAAAGCATGCAGATGTTAAATGCTACAAAATAAAAAGTTGCAGATGTTAAATACTACACAATAAAATGCTACTGATGTTTAATACTACAAAATAAAATGCTACAGATGTTAACCTGGTCTGCGAATTAGCTGTTAGCTATTGACCTATGAACATGGCATCGGTTATTGTAACAATGCTTCTTGTTCTGTCCCTATTAAATAAACGTATATAAAAAAATACTCCAAAATAAAAGCCTGCAGATGTTAAACACCACATATAAAATCCTGCAGATGTTAAATACTACAAAATAGAAGCCTGCACACATTAAATACTACAAAATAGAAGCCTTCACACATTAAATATTACAAAATAAAATGCTTTAGATGTTAACAACTACAAAATAAAAGCCTGCAGATGTTAAATACTACAAAATATAAGTCTGCAGATGTTAAGTACTACAAA
This sequence comes from Amphiprion ocellaris, assembly GCF_022539595.1. Classification (NCBI taxonomy): domain Eukaryota; kingdom Metazoa; phylum Chordata; class Actinopteri; family Pomacentridae; genus Amphiprion; species Amphiprion ocellaris. The sequence continues at coordinate 36,483,924 of NC_072772.1, forward strand.
ATAAAAGCCTGTAGATGTTAACAACTACAAAATAAAAGCCTGTAAATGTCAAACCAGCACCCCGAGTCTTGGTTTCAGTGATGTTTGGTCTAATTTGTGATGTTTTGTGTTTTATTTCCTCATCCAGAGGCTTCAGCGGGAAGCCGGATCTCAACTCGTCCAGTTGGACAGTTTGACCCGAAGGAACCGAACTCTAACTCGGATGTTTGACGGAGTCATGAGGACTCGTCTGCTGAGTTCAGCTGGAGAATGTGGACGGAGATGGGACAACGTGAACCAGAAGCTGGAGTCCATCACGGCTGGACTGAAGGTCCTAAAAACTGCAGGGTTTCTGCTGATTTTCAGATTTTCTTTGAAAGAGTTTGAGTCTCTTTGTGTTGAAGCTTCCAACTATAGACAGTGAACACATTTACTGCGTATTGAAGCTGTTCTTAATGAGAAGATAATCTGTACATACTTTAGTGTTTCCTAAAAAGGACTTTAAAATCTGCAAACTGTGGAAACTTTTGAACCATTTTTCTGCAACAGTTCAGTTTTTTCGTTCCTTCAGCTTCTAAAGAACAACAGGAGAATTTACAAACTGAGTTCTACTAAAAACTTTTTCTCTCTCAGCTGTTTGTCTCGGAGTGGGAGGAGTTTGAAGCTCAGGGGGCGGAGCTTGCTCTCTGGTTGGCCGACATGGACGTCCGTCTGAGTGAGGTGGATCACCTGACAGGAAGTACCTGTGAAAAGCTGCGACAACTGCAGGTGTGTGTTATTGTGTGTAACGTTGTCCATTGTTGTGTAGTCCTTCCAGCAGTGTGTATTATTGTTGTGCAACGTTGTGTATTGTTGTGTAGTCCTTCCAGCAGTGTGTGTGTATGTGTAACGTTGTGTATTGTTGTGTAGTCCTTCCAGCAGTGTGTATTATTGTTGTGCAACGTTGTGTATTGTTGTGTAGTCCTTCCAGCAGTGTGTGTGTGTGTGTGTGTGTAACATTGTGTATTGTTGTGTAGTCCTTCCAGCAGTGTGTGTGTGTGTGTGTGTGTGTGTGTGTGTAACGTTGTGTATTGTTGTGTAGTCCTTCCAGCAGTGTGTGTGTGTGAACTCAGCTCGTATCAACGCTCTGCTGAGTCGTGGGGAGGATCTGATCCAACAAAGTGCCGCCGCCGGCCAGCAGGTGGAGCTCCGCCTCCTGGAGCTGCTGAGACGCTGCAGCAACGTTTACAACAACATCGCAAGAATGCACACACGGCTGCTGAGCATGAGACTGGTAGGGAAACAACCACTACACACACACACACACACACACACACACACACACACACACACACACACACACACACACACACACACACACACACACACACACACACACACACACACACACACACACACACACGGCTGCTGAGCATGAGACTGGTAGGGAAACAACCACTACACACAGATGCCCACTCAGCTACAAAATAAAATGCTACAAATGTTAAATACTACAAAATAAAATGCTCTAGTTGTTAAATACTACAAAATAAAATGCTGCCGATATTAAATACTACAAAATAAAATGCTCTAGTCACTAAATACTACAAAATAAAATGCTGCAAATATTAAATACTACAAAATAAAATGCTATAAATGTTAAATGCTACAAAATAAAATGCTGTAGGTGTTAAATACTACAAAATAAAACACTGCTGATTTTAAACACTACAAAATAAAATGCTACAGATGATAAATACTACAAAATATAATTCTGCAGATATTAAATACTACAAAATAAAATGCTACAGATGTTGAGTCCTACAAAACAAAATGCTACAACTATTAAATACTACAAAATAAAATGCATTAAATATCAAATACCACTAAATGAAATGTCATAGATTTTGAATACTACAAAATAAAATGCTGTAGATGTTAAATACTGCTAAATAAATTGGTGACGATGATAAAAGAATAGATTAATAATAACAAATACAAAAAATAAATTTAAAATAAACGTGTAAGTACAGTAGACTTTTCTCCACATGCTGACAGAACTATATCAGTGGTTTGCTAGCAGTAAAAACATGATCCTTATAGACTTCAGCTCTACTCAGAGGTCATTAACAACCACAGAAGTCTCGGTCATGGTGACCGGCTGCTAGCTAAACTCCCACAATGTTCTCTGTTTACTACTTGTACTTCTAGTGGTTCTACTTTTCCTCAAATAAAGGACCTAAATACTTCCTCCGTCACTAAATCTCACCTCGGCTCTCTCAGAATAACTTCCTGAAATGCTGTTTTTTATTTGGAGTCTTTTTTTCTCCGTCCAGGTGTTTGAGGACGACTGGATTCTGTCTCAGGTTACAGATTCTGGTTGTCCTTCAGAAAATCCACCAGAAGAAGAGGAAGTGGTTGAGAAACATCTCCTGGACCTTCCTGCAACTTCAAGACATCCTAAAGGTAAAATCTCAAACATTTAACTCTGTAAGTCATGCTGTTTTTGTATTTTTTGCTGCAATATAAAGTCCTGCTGCTTTATGGAAACAGAACAACCAAGAAGGAGGAGAGAGAACTTTTTCATCCAGCATCTACAAACGTTTCCTCTCTACTCTGTTCATCATCAGTAGAAAGATGTTTCTCCATGCTGGATGGATCTCCAACAACCTGCTGCTCTGTTCACTGTTTCTGATCCATGCTGCACTTTAGTCTCAGTCTAATCGTCCAAAACACCTCAAAACTTGTTCAAAGTGACTCAAAACATGTCTAAAATAACCTAAAACTTGTCCAAAGTAAGATAAAATTGTCCAAAATGTACTCAGATTTACTGGTTCCACGTGTTTTGTGGTGATTTTGTGTCTTTTTTTGTGTCTTTCAAGTTGATTCCATGTGTTTTGTGGTGATTTTGTGTCTTGTTTTTGATGATTTGATGTGATTTCTGATCAATTTGTCTACACTTTCCCCTCAGACCCTCCATCCTCTCCTACCCATGAGCCCCTGGGGCTGGAGTGGGACCCCTCGGTGGACGTGGGACGCTCCGTTTCCCGTGACGATGCCGATTCGTCGTACTTCAGCGCCTGCACAGGTGGGGAGGAACCAGCCTGAAGGATGTTCTTACTGAACTAAAACTGGGTTTAAGCCTTCAGCTCTTTCTGCTCGCTGCAGGTCGTTGCCACGGAGACGGCCTGAAGAGGCGGAGCTACCTCAGCTGCACCGACTCTCGCTCTGACATCAGCAATGATGTCACAAACCAGGAAGTGGAGCTGGTGAGTTGAATCTGAAATAAATAAAGCAAGATTTAGATTTAAAAAGAAGGTTTTAGGAGTTTTATAGCAAAAAGACGGTGAAAAGTTAAAGTTAGTGAGACAGCCAATAAGAAACTGGGTTTAGGTTGCTATGGCTTCGATCTCCTGTGACAGAGAGGTTGAACTGCAGGCAGTGTTTCAAAGAAAATCCAATCCACTGGATCAATAAAATAAGTGCAGCTTGGCTCAGAAACGGTGAACAGAGCAGCTAGTTGCTGGAGATACATTCAGCATAGTGAAACATCTTTCTACAGCTGACGAACAGAGACTCAAAACAAGGATAAAAGTTGTCATTTTAAGCAATTTTTGAATCATTCCGAACCAGTTCTAGTACTTTTAGGGAAGGTTTTTGAGTTATTTTGGACAATTTTCAGTCAGTTTGGAGTTTTCTTTATTATTTTGGACACATTTCAGATCATTTTGGGCTATTTTAGACTAAGAGAAATACACTGGATCAATAAAATAAGTGCAGCTCAGCTCAGAAACGGTGAACAGAGCAGCTAGTTAAATCTGTGGATGTTCTCAGTCATCCAGGTCATGATAAGTCTCAAGCAAGCATAAGTTATGGCAACTGGACTAACCTCGTGTGAGTTGAAAACGTTTCACCTCTCATCCAAGAGGCTTCTTCAGTTCTGAAAGCCTGGTGGGGGTCTACAGAAAACCCACTCACACAGACCAGTACCTCCTGTTTGATTCACACCACCCACTAGAACACAAGTTGGGGGTGATCCGTACCTTAAAGCACAGAGCACAGAACATCCCATCAGAAGCGGATGGAAAAAGAAGGGAACACAAACATATTCACTCTGCTCTTCAAACTTGTGGCTATCCAAACTGGGCTTTTATCAAAACAGCAAAAAAGCGCAGGGAGGATAAGAAAGACGAGGACCACAAAAAGAGAAACAACATTGTCATCTCCTATGTGGCAGGAATTTCAGAGAAACTCAGGAGGATCTTTAACACCCACCAGATCCCAGTACACTTCAAGCCCAGCAACACTCTGAGGCAAAAGCTGGTCCATCCCAAGGACAAAATTCCAAGGGAGAAACAGAGCAATGTGGTGTACGCAGTGCAGTGCAATGAGGAATGCTCTGACCTGTACATTGGAGAGACTAAGCAGCCATTACACAAGCGCATGGCACAACACAGGAGGGCCACGACCACTGGCCAGGACTCAGCAGTCCACCTCCACCTCAAGGAGAAGGGGCACTCCTTTGATGACCACAAGGTGCGCATTCTAGCCAGAGAGGACAGATGGTTTGAGAGAGGGGTAAAAGAAGCCATTCATGTCAAACTAGAACGGCCATCTTTGAACAGAGGAGGGGGCCTCAGACACCACTTGTCTCCCACTTACAACGCCGTTCTTAGAGCCCTCCCAAGGAGGTGCAGCCATCTGTCCCACCTGCAGTCAGGTGACCCCCAACCACCCTCCTAGAGGGCTGGGAGGGGTAACGACCGCCCATCAAAGGCTAACGACTCACATTAACACCTAACGAGTCTGTTGGTTTCGGGTCTTTGTCCACTAGTTTTTGCCACCACCCTCCTGGTGGATAAATATCTGGTACTCCCCACCAGGCTTTCAGAACTGAAGAAGCCTCTTGGATGAGAGGTGAAACGTTTTCGACTCACACGAGGTTAGTCCAGTTGCCATAACTTATGCTTGCTTGAGACAGAGCAGCTAGTTGTTGGAGATCCATCCAGCATGGTGAAACATCTTTCTACTGATGATGAACAGAGTAGATGGATAAAGATACTAAAGGTTGAACTAAAAATTGCCCAAAATGACTCAAACTTGTTCATGTAAACATTTTTTCAGTCATTTTAAACTACGTTATTTGTGTTGATTTAGCTTTGTTTTCCTGTCATTTCACACCTTTTTGTTGTGCTTTTGCATCTTCTAGCACCTTTTTTGTGTCTTCTGTGTTGAATTCACATGTTTTGTGGTGATTTTGTATCGTTTTGTGGTGATTTTATGCCTTTTTTTTGGTGTTGTTGAGTTTAAATCAATCAAACTAGAGTTAATTGTTTTTTCTGTTGATTTTGTCTGTTTGTGCTTGTTTAGTGTCTTTTGTGTTGATTTCATGTTTTTGCTGTCATTTCACACCTTTTTGTGATGATTTTTTTGTCTTTTTGTGGTGATTTTAGGTCTTTCTGCGCCTTTTATCTTGATTCCACGTGTTTTGTGGTGGTTCTGTATCTCTTTTTGGATGATTTGACATGATTTCTGAAAATACAACTGCATCAACTGGTGATTTTGGATCGTTTTGTGGTGGTTTTGGTGGTTTTTGTACCTTTTTGTGCTCCTTTTCTCTTTTTGTGGCGTTTTCTGCTAGAACATTGCGACCAGCTGAGATTCCAGAGGGTTAAAGCACTAAAACACCCTCTGATGTTGTGGATCTTCAGCTGCTCTGAAGACGCTCCGTTGGGTCTAAACCTAAACTCATCCTCGTGGTTTTTCCTGCTAGCTTCTTGTTTTCTGGCGTTGTGCTGTGACCCAGATGCTGCTCGACCCAGAGGCTCCGTCTGTCGTTCTGTCTGCAGATCTAAAAACGTCCTCCGTCTGCGGGTGTCGCTTCATGAGCTCTTCTTCTGCTGATTTATTCATGCAGAACGAGGTTTTGTTTAGTCGCAGCAGCAGGAGGAGAAACTGTCTGAATGTTCTGAGTCTGTTGAACCTGAAGAATAAAACCCAGACGTCAAAGTTTGGGTTTTGTGTCGTCTGCTTCCTGCTTGTTTATCGTCGTGGTAACGCCGTGATGTTGGTTCTTCCTCCATGGGCTCGACTCGCCGCTCTGGTTGCTCTTCATTAAATGCTCGACCGGCTGACCTCGTCTCCAGCTGCTGAATCCTGAACGATGACGAGGTCCAGCCTGCAGAGCTGCTTCTGTCTGAATCATCGCTGCTGCTGCTGCTGCTGCTGCTGCCGAACGGCTCACCAGCAACATTCATCACATTCATCAGATTCATCAGTTCTCCATCCTGGACCCATCAGTCCATTAGCTGCTCATCATCTGCTCAATGTCCAGCATTTTTTGCATAATTACCAGTTTCTAATCACTTGTTTTAGTCCATTTCTATGAAAATCAAACCAAACAGACTTGAAAAATTGCAAATTTTGTGGTTTTCTTCTCATAAATTGTCAAATTGACACCATTTAGGAGCCAAAAACTGTCAGAACACAAATGACAATTTGAATTTTCAGATTTCTAAATGTGTAAAACACATTTCTGTCTGGAAAATGAACCAAATCTGAGCTTTAAAGTAAAATATTTCATCAAAATCACTTTATTCTGCACATCTTGTGTAAGAATTTAGTATCAAGAAACCATATGCACCAGATTTCGTTTTTTTTTCCAAAATATGCATCATTTTTGGGCATAATTTCTTAAATTATCAGTTTCTAACCACTTGTTTTAGTTGAATTCTATGAAAATTAAACCAGACAGACTGTTTTCTTCTCCTAAATTTCATACATTTTGTTTGTTCTTCTGTAATTTTAAAAATGAGTTTCTCTCTTAAAAACGTTTCTGCTTGTTGTTGCGTTTCCGTGTTATTTGTGTTGACTTTACTTCTTTTGTGGCGTTTTTGAGTATTTGTGTTGATTTTGTCTTTTTGTTCTCATTTTTGCATCTTTTGTGTTGATTTCACGTCTTTACTGTCATTTCAGACTTTTTGTGGGGATTTTGTGTCTTTTTATGCCTTTTTGTGACTTTTGTCTTGATTTCACGTTTTGTGGTGATTTTGTGTCTTTCTTTATTGGTTTTACATTTTTTGTTGTATTTTTGCATCTTGTTGTGTTGATTTTGCTTGTTATTGTGAGTATATACACCTTTACTGCTTATGTGGTGTCTTTTTCTGTTGATTTTATGGGGATTTCTCACCTTTACCCGATAATTTCACAAGTTTGTGGTGACTTTGCATCTTTTTGTGAGTGTTTTTGTGTTGATTTTTGTTCTCGTTCGAGCATCTTTTGTGTTGATTTTCTGCTATTTCACACCTTTTCGTGGTGATTTTACATCTTTCGTGTTGATTGCACATGTTTTGTTGTGATTTTGTCTTTGTTTTTGGTGATTTTACGTCTTTTTGTGGTGTTTTTGCATCTTGTTGTGTTGATTTTACATGTCATCGTGGGGATTTTACACCTTTGTGTTGTAATTTTCCTTCCAGTGGCTTTTTTGTGTGTCAAGTTCAGTATTGTGCAGAAAACTGTCACGAAAATGACATTTTTTTAAAGATAAAAAATCATTTAAAACAGATTTTTTTTTGTTCTGCTGTAATTTTAAAAATTCATTTCTCCATTAAAACCTTTCTACTTGTAGAAAATGTCAAAATATTAACATGTTCTGTCCTGAAACTAACACCAGTCATGTTTCTTTAAAAGCTACACTTTGTTAGCTCGTCTTCAGAAGTTTTACAAATGAGAACGTAATCAAAAAGTCCAACATGTTTTGGAAAGTAAACCCCAAAAGCCCTTAAAATGATCTTTTAAAGGCGTATTTCATCTGTAATGTTAAATATCCACACTGCTTATAGTGCATGTAAACGGAGGATACTTTAAAGTTTAATTCTTTTTATCTCCAGGGTTTGGAGAATTGGCTCGACCATTCCGGCTCATTCTCACCTGCCGTCACCGGAAAGGACCAATGGGTGACCTCGACTCCCGACGGGCAAAGCGGCGAGCCAATCGGCTTCGACGGAGGCCGAGTGAAGGCGTGGCTTAGAGTCCAGAGCTCCGCCCCCCCAGAAGGACATCCTTCCTCTTCTAAAGCTATGCAGACTGAAGAGGTGGAGGTGAGCTACCAGGTGATCAGGTGACGTTATTATTTAAAAACCTGCAGAAAACAACCACTCAGACAGCAACAGTTCTTTTTCTGCAGCACTGAGTCTCTTTTTACATGAAAAATAGCATTTATGAGCTCCAACAAACAGTAGATCTGTTGTGAAATCTTCTAAATTGTCACCTGTTGCCTGAATTTCCTGTTTTCTTTCACATAAATAAACATTTTCACTGTAAACTGGAGCAGAAATGGAACAAATGGGGCATAAAAATTCACCAGAAATCAAGAAATGAAGTGTTTGACGCTCAAACTAAAACCTTAATCATCTTTAAATCTTGAAATTTTGATCAAAACAATTTAAGTTAAATAAAAAAAGAGAAGAACAGTGGCATGTGCATGTTGCTGTCATTTATTTAAAGGTGTTTTTCTGTCGCTGCAGGTTTGATTAAATGTGTGGTTGTGAATAACGACGGCTCATTGATGATTAAACTGCAGAGGGATCATCTGCTGCAGGACTTCTTACAAATTCCTCTTCTTAAACCGACTGCAGATTTTAGGAGGAGATTCGTCTCCTGCAGCTCTGACTTTATCCCGATGCAAATCTATGCAGCGAGCAGCAGGTGGCATTAACATGAAATATTCATGGCTTCCTGATCTTCGCTTTACTGTCAGTGACGCCGACAATTATGTCCTCAGAGCAGTGATTCCCAGCCAGGCAGACTAAAACTCTCTGGAGTTGTTTCTGCAAAAGTCAGGCAGGAGGAGGTGGAAAAAATGAGCTCAAATGGTCTGAAAACACAGAAATTACAAGTTAATTAAAAAATAAATGGACCTGAACAGGTTTGAGCAGAAAAATAAACTTAAATCCAAATGGAATGCATCAACAATTAAAATGAAAACAGAAAAGCTGATTAAATGCTTGAAGTGGAGACACTAAAATTATGTCAGCAGCTGAAATTATTAGGTAATAATAGAGATTAACAGTTTCTGCAAGTAGAGATAAACAACTGGAAATAGTTGGGCTAACAGTTGAAATCTTTATCTACATTTTAGCTAACATTTTCCAATTTATTATCCACACTTTGAGCCTTAATCTTTAACTCACAGTTAGCTTTGGATAAGCTAATTAGATTATGAGTTGTAAAATAACTGACAAACGGTTGAACTTGCTAGCTAGAATTTGGATCAAGTCGTTAGAAAATATTAACTGAATATAAGTTATAAGTCGCTAGAAGTATGAATAAACAGTTGCTAAATAAAAATACAGGTGAACAATTGAAATTTGTCTGCTTAAAGTGCGGCTAACCGTTGTTACCTCAAAGTACGGCTAGTAGTTAGCCAACAGTATGGAATAACAGTTGAAATGGTTAGCTAAAATAGCTAGCTAAAAGTACAGATAAACAGAAAGTGAATGTATAAACAACTGCTAGTTAACACTAAATTATAGACAAATAAATGAAAGTGTTAGCTAAAAATAACAGAAATGGTTGAAATAGCTAGCTAAACAGAAGTTATTAGCTGTAAGTATAGCATTTTTAGCTAATAATACAATTCAACACTTGAAACTTAGTAAGAAGTGGATTATCACCTAAAATACTTTGCTGAAGTATGGATACACAATCAGAAGTAGTTAGTTAAAAATATGGATACAGTAGTAATAGTTAGCTAAAAGTGTGGATAAGCATTTGGTTGTTAGCTAGCAGTAGGCTTTGGATAAACTAAGGAAACTGTTAGCAATAAAATAAGGGATAAAACAGTTGTAATTGTTAGCTTAAAGTCTGGCTAGTAGTTGAAACTGTCAACAGTACAGATTAACAGTTCAAATTGTTAGCTGAAGTGGAAAAACAACTAAAATAGCTAAATAAATGTATGGCTAACTCTGGAAATTGTTACTTATGAATAATTGGAAATTATTAGTTAAAAGTACGGATAAATAATTGGATTTTTTTATTTTTTTTTTAGCTGAAAGAGGAGGTTAGAAAACCGCTGACAAAGATTAATTAGAATTTATTTTAGGCTGCTGGGTTGTTTTTTCTGTGGGTTGCGTTAAATTTTTACCCCACATTGTTGAAATTCAGTTCAGCTCTATAAAAAAATAGATTTTTATTATATGAACAACTAAACATTTGTGATGTTTTGTTTTTTTTGTTAAAAATTACATTGTCCAAAGATATCAAGAGACGTCTTAAAGTGCAATACTTTACTCTAAAACTACAGACTAACAGCAGCCTTGTTGCCTTTATTTCTTGCTGATCCTGTTTTGTGAAGAGTTCATTCTTAACACGGAACACGTGGCATCACATGAACATCATCTGTGGAGTTTCTGTTTAAAACCTCCTGACCTGAATCTGCAGGAATTCACTCGGTCACACTCCCAAACTCAGAATGAACGGCCGACCTTGTGGGCACCGACTCCTCTATGGAAGGACAGAAATGACAGAACGACCGCTGTGAATGAACACGTCACGTCTGCTTGACTTTGGTTTTTCCAGCTGTTCTGATCACTAATGATTGGACGTATGTTTTTGGTGATTTCTAAGGTCAAAAGGCCAACTTTAGTGTTAGAGTTAGCTTCAGTATGGACTTTTAATCACGCTACTTGTTTACAAATGCAAATTATAATCACTGTTGCAAATCTAGTGTATAAGCTGTGATATATGCTGCCGAGACATAAATATACTATCCTAATTGATGCTGACTTGATTTAACATATAAACAGTGATCGGGGGTAATTAATCACGACAGAAAACTTTGTCATGGTGCCCTTTTTCTAGCTAAACCCCCATAATGCTTGCTAATGGCACATTTTAGCTTGTTTTAGTCGCTAGTGTAGTAAACAGGAAGAAGCTTTAAATAATGTTTATAAATGCTTTTGCAAATGCTAGCATATTTAGCAGCGTTCACAAACACTAATGCTAATAATTTCTGATCTTAAAATGTTCAACTGAGACATATAGCAACTTCATTTTTTTCCGGTAGTGGTTCATGGAAGAAACAAAGATGTGAATTTGAATAATATATTTAATAAATGCAATATTATTAACCAATAATCGGTTAATTTATCATCCAAATCAAGAACAGATTTGCTCATATCACGAGTTGAATACAGCCTGCAAAGATAGCTGCTTCATATGCTAGTTTGATAAAGAAACGCTATCCTAATTGATCCAGACTTCATTTAATACATGAGCACTGGTCGGAAGTCGTTAATTGCCACATAAAACTTTGTCATGGTGTCCCTTTACTAGCTAATTGATTCCAAAATGATTTAATGCGTGAGCAGTAATCAGAAGTCTTTAAGCGTCAAAGAAGACTTTGTCATGGTGCCCCTTTACTAGCTAAAACCTACAATGCTGGTGCACTTGGTCAATAGTGCAGTAAACTGTAATAATCTTTTAATAACTCCAGCTGGTTTATAAATGTATATACAGAGGACCCGATTTTCACCGTAAATTAGAACTCTGGTGAAAATGTAAACAAAGCCGTTCTGTGCATCACGATATCAATCAGTTCTTCGGAAAAGTCATGAATACCAATGACTTTAATGCATGTACAAGTAATTTTACAAAAGATAAAAGAACGTGTTGCACTGTTTTATGATATCTAAGTTCAAGGATTTCCTTTTCTTCCAAGCATCAGAACAGTCAGACTTACACTTGGGAGCTATAATGAAGGACAAAAAGTTAGTGAACGTAGCACAATCCAAGGTGGCATACAACCGGTGAATGTAAACAAAGCCGTCTGATAGCATCATGTGACAACGTATTCATCCGCTCCGTTCACCAACTAGTTCCATGTAACCAGTTCCGACGTATCGACGAAACATCATAAGTCGAGGACGTCGTAAACCGAGGACCTCCTGTAAATGTACAACCTTCTCTGGTCCCTACAGTATTAACCCTCCAGTTGTCCTCATTTATGGGCACCAAAAAATACTGTTTCATTGTCTGAAAAAAATCCCAAAATTCCCCAAAAAAATCCCCCAAATTTCTGAAAATTTGCTAAACCTTCAGGAAGAAAATTCCAATAATTCCTTAAAAGTTTCCCTTAAAAGTTTTATCTTAAAAAAAATCCCCCAAATTTGGCAAGAAAATTCTTATAAATATTTTTTAAAAATGAGTAAAAATCTTCCAAAAAAATCCTAAAACTATCTAAAGTGATTCCATATATATCAGTAAAACTTCTAATATTTTCTTCAAGAACATTCACAAAAAAAAATCGACCAAATTGATTGTTTGATTTTTTTTTGTGTGTGAATGTTCTTAAGAAACATTTTTAACTTCTTTTTTTTTCCACCAAAAAATGTTCAAAGGTTTCAGAAAAATGTTGAAAATGTGGACATCAGAAGTTTCACTGTGAAAACAGATTTTTTTCCCCCACATTTTCAACCTTTAAAATGGGTCAATTTTGAGCCGCAGGACGACATGAGGGTTAAACAGAAAGAGGCTCCACCTGGTGGTGCAACCAGGTACTACAGCTGATCCATGATACTTGAAGTGTGTATCATCTCTGAAGGCATTATTGGCCGACACTAAATATTCAATGTTTCAGGTCGAGGGCAACAAAATTTGATCAGACATTGTTAGTTGCATCCTCAAAAGCACATAGATTTGCATAGTGCTCACTCATTGATTTACTTCCACTGGTGTCCACAAGGTCACTAGAGCAGTTCAGAGTATTTATTGCAGAGTTAAAGTTCTCTCTCACCAGCAGCTCCATCAACATTCATAATCATCAGCCTTTATTTTCTCTGCTCTGAATTCTCACAATCCTCCACCTTTATTAAAGATGGATTCCTGGACAACCGTCCTCTAACCCTGTTTCTGTCTCCATTAGACTCCATCGGCCTTAGCCTTCATTTCCTCTCCCTCTGCCTCATTACTGGGCGAAGCGTCTATTTATTCTCCTCGTCCTCCGTCCCGTCTGTCGCTCTCCGGGCCGTCAAATGAATCCATAAAGTCTTGATTTATGCTTCTAGTCTGGCTGCACTTTAACTGTCATCATAAAAACAGGGGAGAAACAATCCCTCTCCCCTTCCATCGTCTTTACTTCCTCCTTCCCTCCTCTGGGTTTGGACTTCAAATAACTGCGAACAGGAAATAAAAGCCATAAAGACGAGGAATTGCCAGAGACAAAGAAGAAAAGTTTGTAAATGAGTTTTTCAGGGTCAAACCTGATGACAAAGTGTGCGTGTAATTGTAATCTCAGCGATTTTTTTTTTTTTTTTTTTTTGTGTTCTTGCATTTGCAATATACGAGTTTGATTGAAAATGTGTTTGTGCATAATGGCACCGGCACTCTTTAATGGAGGTTCATTACCGACAAGACTATCGAGCGAGTAGCAAAACAAATGCGGCAGAAATTAACCTGCGAGTCCAGATTTGAGAGCAGCGAAGGGGAGAATCAGGAGTTTAATCAATGTTTCAGAGCAGCTCGTGGACAAACTCAGACTGAGAGCAGAACAAACTGTGTTGAATCTGAATTTCAAGCATCACTCCGACAGACACAAAGTGAAGTTAACATCAAGTCTGGAACGATTCCACAGAAAATCTGCTGACTTCAGTCCAACGCTGCAGGTCACAGCCCAAACAGATGTGACTTGCCAACTGTGGGCAGACTGTAAAGCGCAGTTTTTATTTTTTAAAGCCGAGCAGTGCAATAAAAGTCCCAACACTTTTTATTGAACCTTTCTCAATGTGTAAAAAATCTACTAAAATATAGTAAAACTTGAGATCGCCATCTTCAGTTGAGTTGCCACAGACAACAAAAGCAGTTCCGGACATATGAAACCACAAAGAGGGACGTCTTTGGCACCTAACTTTTCTCTCACAGCCACCAAATCTGTCAAACTTTAAGCCTTAATATAATTCAGAAAGGTTCAGTTCATGTTCATAGCGGCAATTCACAACATATGTTAGTATGTGAAGTCAAGGAACTTCACATTGTAAGGTGAAAACCTTAAAACTGTATACAGAAAAAAACCCAAATAAAGTTTCTATGGTATTCCCTTTGAGCAAGCACTTGGAAACAGTAGGAACAAACTAAAAACAACTTCTCTTTACCGAGAAGGACAAAAAACAAAACTGCAGCAGAACCAGGTTCAGGGAGGGCAGTCATCTGCCTCAACAAGTCGGGGTGGGGTTAGGGATGATGAGCTCAATAAAAATGTACCACCTGTACAATTGTAAAGAATGGGGAAATTAGCTATTATGGATGAAAACTTATGAGGTCACCACCAGGGGTTCCGCTCGCCTGGATAGTGACCCAACTATAATGCCTAGTCTTGAAGGGACTGGAGGTCCCATGTAGCCTCTTAAAGCTGTGTCCGACCAAAATCAATGGGCCAAGGCTCGGGCAACAAACTCCCAGGTTTGGCTCCAGAAGGGACACCTGGTTCAACTGTTCCTCGATTCCCGATTCATTGAGGTCTTTGAATCACTCTTAGTCCAACCCATTCCCCAAGGGCAGTTTACCTTGGAAGACCCTACCAGGAGCTATACCCCCTGACAAAGTGGCTCCTAGGATCAAGAATGACCTAGCTCTAGGGGTAGGATGAGAAGCTTGGACAACTTTCAAACTTTCAAAGCCACATCTGTATGTAATCTGGTAAAACATCTGGAGAAAATGGTGAAATTTCAAACTAAAGTTGGCAAAAATCTCCATTTTCTACGTTGATTTGAAGACTTCCTAAATGTCTTTACTGTTCTGTGTTCCAGTGTTTCCTGGACAGAAGCCACGTCAGCAACCAGCTCAATCTTCAACGCTGCCAGGACGACACACAGGTGCTCTTTCCTGACCCCACCCCTTTCCTGTCACATGACCTGAGAGTCAAAGCCTCCTCTGATTGGTCAGTTGTTCAGGTGAGCTGCTTGTCTTGGTTTTGATGATAATCAGGAGAGTTTTGGTGTTTTTTCTTTGACTTGTTTTGGGGGATTTCATTTGTTAAAGTGTCAAAAATGAACATCGTGTTGATTTATTGATGGAAAACGATGCACGCTGAACCGAAAATAAGTAGTAGTAATAAGAAACAGCGTCAACGATGCCCGAGAGGGAGAAAACAAACTGTGCATGCCAGCAGGCGGGTGATTTCCGACAAAATATTCATGAGAAAGTTGGAGTTGTTGCCTGAAACCACAGCGGATTAACAGCTGCTCTGTTCTGCAGGCCGAAGAAGAACCGTCCTGCTGGGAAGAAACCGAACAAAGGTGAGAAAACTCCGAGCCCCCGAGAGATGCAGCGATAAAAGATGTAATCTGCAGGATAGTTCCAAATCCACAGAGATAAAAGCAGCCATTTTGTTTACCAAGAGGAAACTAGTAGAACAAATCACAGAGGATCGGCGGCCAAACAGAAGAAAGTCTGCTGTGAAATTTAGCATTTAGGGATAGAAAGAAGATAAAATAAACATTTCTCACTTTAGTGGAGCAGATATTTGTTGAACTGTTTTAAATATTAATGTAAAATAATCTCAATTCTTTATGGTTTGTGGATTTTAGTTCACAGTTGAGGTCAACAAATAGAGTCAGATCAGTGTTTGGACCAAAACTAGAGCCAAGATTTTATAAAATCCTTCAGGAAACGTCCCTAAATGTTTTAATTAATCTGATTTTCATTGCTTATTAGACTTTTATTGAATTCTTTAAAAGAGCAGCTCCACAGAAAGTAAACAAACAGCTCATTGTAATCCAAACTCTAAGAACTCTGCATTTATTTAATCGAATTACTGTGTTTTTCTCAGAAAACTGGATTTGTAATGGAGCCGTAGACTCGTACAGTGAAGATTACCATTTTATGACTTTAATAAAGCACTAAATGCTTTTAAAAACTTTCTCTTCATTGTCAGGAAGTTATTTATTGTCGAGGAACAGATGGATATCTAATTTAAGTTTCAGAATCAGCCTAAACATTCCCAACTATTACCCTACTGCGGCAACAAACGTTCAGAACAAAAGGGATAAATCGACTGTATTGATTCAAAAAACAAATAAAAAAAACAAATATCTGTCAACTTTTGTGCAGAGAATTTAAAATGGTTCTCAAAGCCAGAAATCAGAAGATCGAGTCACATTTGCAAGTTATTTTTTTTAGTTAAAAAGCTTTAATTAAAATATAATTTGAAATAAATGTCTGAGCAAACTATTCCTCACACCTGGTTTAAAAAACTCCTCCAAAAATAAATAGTGCAACAACCACAGCTCTAATTAAGTGTAATAATCTCATATTTAGATCTATAAATCCAGTCTAGATTACTTCTCTGGTGTTTTCTAGGGAAGATTCTTCGACTTAATTCAAGTAAAATCTACATTTATTGAGCAAATTTGTCTCTATTTGAGTTAATTCATTGAGTTATGTCTTTTTGGACAATTGTGACTCACTTCAGATGAGTTTTAAGTCAATTAGTACAATTCTCTTTACATTTTGGACAATTTTTAAGTCATGTTGAACAATTTTTGAGCCATTTTGGAACATTTTTTCTTGTTTTGAACAATGTTTTGTAATTTCGATAAGTTTCTAAGCCAAAGGGGTCAATAATTGATCATTGTTGTCATTTGGGCCAATGTTTAGTAATGTTGGACAGATTTTAAGTTATTTTGAAGAAATTCCACACAAATTTGAAGTAACTTTTCCATAAATTAAGAGCCAGTTTGGACAAGTTTCAAGTGTAAATATGTAAAAACTGGAACCTTGTCAGGTCCAACTTTAACCCATCAGATTCTACTGATGTTAGAGCCTCAACAGTTGGAGAAATGTGGACCAAAGACTGGATTTTAGTAGAAATATGGATCCATCCATAGACAGACACTGACAGGAGCTTAATAGAGACACTATATCAACCTGGATTGGACATTTTCTATGTTTCTTTCATTCTGGACATTTTTTTTTTTTTTTTTTTTTTTACTATTTTTGGGCAAATTCAAATCATGGTGGACAGATTTTGAGTCATTCTAAGTAAATTATGTGAAATTTGGAGAAGTTGGAAGTCCTTTAGGATGATTTTTGTGTAATTTTGGATGGTTTTCTATATTTTTTGGACGAGTTTTCAGTCAAAACAACTCTTATAAGACTTTAACTGACATTTATTCTGAAAATTTAGAAGCGTTAAAAACTACCCTCCACTTCCTGTTTCCTCCAGGAGGCCCCGGTCCTCCCGGTTCCCTCCGGCCCTCCTCTCCGTCCTCCTGGTCCTGCTGGCCGGTCTGATCTGGAGCTTCCTGGATCCTCCATGTCACCGTAGCAACGGGATGCAGCGCAGCTTCCACCTGATGCTGAGATACGTCAACGGACCACCGCCGACCTGAAACCATCCAGAAACCGTCTAGAGTCAGGACCGAGGTTGGAAACTGCTAAAGTCCGACTCAAACGGCAGAATCTGACAGAAATCTGCAGGATTATAAAGTTTCTAGATTTAATTTCCATCTCTGTCCACGTCGCCAACAACAAAATAAGCTCACATTTAAAAAATAAACTCAGGAAACAGGATTGTTTTAGTACAACTCCTGTTTAAACGCCTGCTTTTTCAATTCTGATGACAAAAAATCACCTAAAAGGGTGTTTTATGAAGAAAGGAGTATTTTTCAAGTAAATTCAGACAATTATAGGAGTTTTTTCTACTGTTTATGTCACTTTTCATATTTCTGTAGCAGCATCAAGACAAAAAGCTTTATTTTTTTATTAGATAAAGCTGAAAAAAAATCACATTTTGTTGTTTTTTTTTTTGAAAGAAATGTGCAGGATTATAAAGTTTCTAGATTTAATTTCCATCTCAGTCCATGTCGCCAACAACAAAATAAGCTCACATTTAAAAAATAAACTCAAAAAATAAACTCAGGGTACAGGATTGTTTCGGTGCAACACAAGTTTCTTTGTCTTGATTTTAAAAAATCACCAAAAAAGGCTTTTTTTTTTTTTTTTTTTAAGAAGGAAGGAGCATTTTTCAAGTAAATTCTGACATTTTTCCAGGTTTTCTGTATTGTTTATGTCACTTTTCATGTTCCTGTAGCAGCATCAAGACAAAAAACTTTAGTTTCTGTTTGATAAAGCTGAAAAAATCTCATCATGTTGGTTTTTTTTAAAGAAATCTGCAGGATTATAAAGTTTCTAGATTTAATTTCCATCTCTACTGATGTCACCAACAACAAAATAAGCTCACATTTAAAAATTAAACCTGTTTAAACGGCTGCTTTTTTCAATTCTAATGGCAAAAAAACACTTTAAAAGGCATTTTTAAAGAAGAAAGGAGTATTTTTCAAGTAAATTCAGACAACTGAGTTTTTTCTACCGTTTGTCACTTCATATTCCTGAAAAAAATGTTTGTTTGTTTTTTTTGTGTTTTTTTTCCTCACACCTGGTTTAATAAACTCCTAAACTCAATACACTGCAACCTCTAATTAAGTGTAATAATCTTATATTTACACCTTTATGTTTTGTTTTTGTACAGATTCATTCTCTGGTGCTTTCTAGGGAAGATTATCTGACTTCAAGCTGCAATATTCTAATCATGTTAGCATTTTTTTTAAAAGAAAAAAGACCAAGAACGACTCACTACCTTCCACAGTTTATATACTAGAAATACAAACAACGTCTCAGACAAGCAGATTTTTGCATTTCACAGTAATTCTCGCCATAAAAAAACAACATTTTGGCAGTTTTTAAAACCAGCTGCTGGGTCCAAATCTGTACAGTTTGAGCATAAAGACAAGAAAAATGAAAAGAACAAGTTGTAAATCTATCAACAGCTGGAATAAACCAGACAGTTATTAAAGTACGAGCACCTAAAAACAACTACCGGTAATACATGAAAACTGGAGGTTTATTAGCTAAAACATGCTGATTTAATTATCAGTTTAATGATATTTTTACAGACTAAAAGCTAAATAAAGCGGAAAACAAAGCTAAAAATCTGAACTGCACTAAAACCAGATTGATATTTGATCATATTATGTCGGATATACATGAATAAACTCCTCCTTTAGTACGTTTTAGTTCCAGTTTCTGACTCTTAAATCAGTGCAGTATAAAAATAACTGGACGTTAGATGTTTCTGAATCTGTATTTACTCAGACTTATCTTCATGCATGCCTTAAACATCACTAAACTGCAGCAGAATCTATTAACTAAAGAGAAAATGTCTGATTTGGTTGTTTATGAAAACATTTAAGTCGTCAAACTTTCTTCCCTTCTGCTTGTTTCTCCAGGAAGTGAAGGTTTATTAGGTTGTGAGGCTAAATATTTGAAAGGATTTACAGTTTTTTACTGATAAATTGCTAAAAGCTCATTTTGGGGGGCTGAAAAATCTGCCAGAAGTCACATTGTCATGTAAAAAGTTTTTTAAAGCAGAGTAGAAGATTTAAATCCTGCCTTTGTTGCCTTAAACTGCTAACTGTGCTAATGTAGCTAATGTGCTAACTTTACGCTCCTGTAGGACTTTAACTGCCATTTATTTTGGACATTTAAAGTATTTAGTGTTTAATCTGAACCCCTGCCTGCCTTATTACACCATTAAAGTGACTGTATTTATCATTTAATGGGATCTTTAGTTAAAAAAAAAAAAAAAACTAACATGTTTGTCCAAACTTTAAAGAAATGATGCTCACGCTAAATTCATGCTAACGCTTTCTGAACCACAACGGTGCTTTAGATTTAGAGTTTTTTATGGATACCTGCTGGTTTCTGATTATTTCAGCTTGAAGAGACAAAATTTTATTGACATTTTGACCTTTCGTCAACATAGAAATGTGGTTGTATGTTCCTGAAAATGGAGCTTTTTGAAACTATTGTCACGGTCGACATGTAGACACCTACGCTTGATTCCTGATTATGACATCACGTGCCTCTACAACTAAACAAGTCTGCACGAAAGAAGAGAAACTAAAATGAATGTTGATCTCTGGGATGATGATTTCTAACATCAAAAACTAGATTTAAATTTATCCGTCATCTCTGTTAAAGTAGTGACGTTGTGCAGCGATGCTCGGCTCCCAGTGCTCCTGCAACACTTCCCTATGAAGTCCTGCTCTGTTCACGTTAAACACTGTCTGCTATTATCTGAATCACTTTTGGGAAAGAGAAAGAAGCTGCGATGAGACAAATCTGGCCAGCAGCACAGGTGGAGAATGACAAATGTGTAATTGTGGATGAATAAAGCTTCAAAATCCACAGTTCAGGTCAACTGTGTCGACTGTTTTCTCTTAAAAGCCTCGGGACGTTACAGTAGAACTCCAGTTCAAATCCTCAGATTTCATGATGCCAGATCACATAATTGTTGGAAAAAATGACAACAAAAATTTGTCAAAAATTCCAAATGTTTGTCCAAAATTGTTCCAAATTATTCGAAAATTAGCCAGTTTTTTTTAAGTTTACATTTTTCACAAAAACAACAAAACCCTGTTCAAACTGATTCAAATTTGACCAAAATAACCAAGAATTTGTCCAAAATTTGCCAGAATTTATCCAAAAAACGAACCCTTCAGCAGAAGTCTGTCTCGGCAGTCCAACTCTGGGAGGAATTTATGATGTACATAAAATAATAAATAATGTAAAATAATAACAATAATAATTCCCAACATGACAGACTAAAATGTGTCCAAAACTGCAAAAAAATTGTCCAAAAATCACTCAACATTTTTAACAAAAATTCTAAATTGTCGAAACTCACTTAAAACTGTCAGATAACTCTACAGACAGTAGAAGTGTTCACTGACAGTCCAGCCCTGCAGAAGAAATTACAGAAACACAACATTTTGAAGAAAGACAGTAAATTTACCAAAAGGACAATAATTTGATGATTCAATGTTTGTCTAAAATAAACAAAAATTAATCAACATAACTCCAAATTTGTCCAAAATTACTTCGTATTTTTAACAAAAACTTGTTCAAAACAACTCAAAACTGTCCAAAATGACTCTAAAATTTTCCAGAAATGAGATGAACTTGTTCAAGATGTGCTGCAGGAACACTGGGAGCCGAGTATCGCTGCATGACGAGGCTATTTCTAATCAGATGCAGCTAAATTTAAATGATTTTTGATTTTTTTAGCCTCAATCTTTGATCTTTTGGTCTTCAGGTTGATTTGGACAGAAACCAGAGGTTCCATTAGAGAATTATTTGGTCCCTAAACATCTCAGGTTTAGTTTGTTCAGACGTTTCTTCAGCATGTTTGGAGTTTAAACGTAGACCAGAAGTTTTGGGCTGCAGACGTCCAGATAAATTAAATTTATTGAATCCAAACACGTCTGCAGCTGTTTGAGGGCAGAAATCTGAGCTTTAAGTGTCTCATTTGGTTTTTTCTGTGGACGTTTGACTGATTTGTACTGAACACCATCCACGTTTCTACCAGGTTTTATCATCTCTCACCAACAGAGCTGAGTTAATCTGTGGTTTGTTGAAGCTTTGATTGGATGAACTTTCCTCAGGGGAACATTTCAGTCCAACTTCCTGAGAATCAAAGTGTTTTAAAGCTGGAAACTTATTGAACCACCCTCAAACATTTCACTTCTTGTAGTTTGGCTTCAATCATGGTTTCATATTTCAGAAAAGGATCCAATCAGATGTTTTTGTACAAGTTTGAAGATAAATTAAATAAACAGTTCACGAGTTTCTTTTTGTCTCGATGTTTTCTTTCAGAGGTTTCATTGGAAATGTAACCATTTAACCCTTTAAACACCAAAACTCACCGACAGGTTTGAAAGTTATGTCTGACTTGCGGAAAAATAGCCCAAAAATTAGCTTAAAATTGCTAGATTTCATTGAGATTGGTTTATTTTATGCATATCTTTCAAAAAAATTCAACAAAAATTGACCATTTGTACGAAACATCCTGTAAAAATGCAAAAGTTCAAAGAAGTCACGACCGATTGATCGTTTTCAGGTTGAACTGCAGGCAGTGTTTCAATGAAAATCAAAGCTACTGGATAAATAAAATAAACATGGCATGGCTCAGAAACAGTGAACAGAGCAGCAGGTTGTTGGAGATACATTCAGCATGGTGAAACATCTTTCTACTATCTATTCTGTTTTCATCTGAACTAGTTTCAAGTAATTATGGAGAGCTTTCATAGTATTTTTATGATTCTCAAGTAGGTTTGGATGAGTTTTGAGTAATTTTTGACATTTTTTGTTACTTTGGACAATATTTTAGTCAATTTTTGTCAATTTTATATGACTTTGGACAAGTTTTAGGTTATTTTAGACAAGCTTTGAGACACTGAGGACAATTTTTGAGGTGTTTTGGACAATTCATAAGTCAGAAAAGTATCACAAGACTTAGAACTCAGACTAAGATTAATGGTTTGTTTCTGAGAACTGTTCACAATATTTCCCTTAATGATAGAAAACATAGTTGCCATATACAAATTCTGTGGGAATTATTGTAAAAAATCTTCTGTTTGATTTGTTGTTTTGTGATGATTTGGAGCCTTTTTGTAGTAATTTTGAAACATTTTTGGCTGATTTAGCATCTTTTGGGGGTAATTTAATATCTTTTTCTGGCAGTTGTTAGCATTTTTGTGTGTTTTGTGCTAATTTTGGGTCTTTTTGTGGTAATTTACCATCATTTTGTGTTGGTTTACCATGTTTTTTGTGGTAATTTTGCATGTTTGTGGTCATTTTGAAAATTTTTTGGTTGATTTTGCATCTTTTTATGTTGCTTTAGCATCTTTTGTGGTAATTTAGCATCTTTTTGTGGTGCTTTTTTGCATTTTTTTGTGTGTTTTATGGTGATTTTTAGGTCTTTCTGTGGTATTTTACCATGATTTTGTGTTGATTTAGCATCTTTTTGTGGCAATTTTACATCTTTTGAATGTGATGATGAATATGATGGAACCCAATCTTTTTAGATAAATATATTTATTCTGTATTTCTGTATTTAGTTTTCCTGCTGTGTTTGTTTCCTGCTGTGTTTAGCTCTAAGTCTTCTTCATCCTCCTCGTCTTTCTCGGTGACGCTATGATTCTCCACATGAATGACGGCAGACTTTACGTGGTGCAGATTAGCGTGTCGGGTCTCGTGCAGTGTTCACGTGTGTGCAGTGACACGGCTAACACACTTAGCAGGGATTAGCAGTGGTGGTCTGTCGGTGAGTAAACATGGAAGGAGGATGTTAGCACCGCCGGTCGCTAGGACGAGTGTAGCTTTAGCCAGGAACCGTCTGCTATGAGGGTGAAAACACACTTTAATGTATTTGTGTGTCTGCAGATCACAAGAGTTCACACTCACAGTCTTTTAGTGGCGATTTAGCATCTTTTAGTGGTCATTTAGCATCTTTTTGTTGTGTTAGCACTTTCTAGTGGTGATTTAGCATCTTTTAGTAGTCATTTAGCATCTTTTTGATGTGTTAGCACTTTTTAGTGGTCATTTAGCATCTTTTAGTGGTGATTTAGCATCTTTTTGCTGTGAGTTAGCACTTTTAGAGGTGATTTAGCATCTTTTAGTAGTCATTTAGCATCTTTTTGTTGTGAGCACATTTTAGTGGTGATTTAGCATCTTTTAGTAGTCATTTAGCATCTTTTAGTGTCATTTAGCATCTTTTTGTGTTGATTTAGCATCTTTTTCTGGTGATTTAGCTTCTTTTTTGTGATTTAGCATCTTTTTGTTATTATTTAGCATCTTTTAGTGGTCATTTAGCATCTTTTTGTGGTGATTTAGCATCTTTTTGTGGTGATTTAGCATCTTTTAGTAGTCATTTAGCATCTTTTAGTGGTGATTTAGAATGTTTTTTGTGGTCATTTAGCATCTTTTAGTGGTCATTTAGCATCTTTTTGTCATGATTTAGCATCTTTTATTAGTCATTTAGCATTATTTGTGGTGATGTAGCTTCTTTTTGTTGTGATTTAGCATCTTTTTGTGGTGATTTAGCATCTTTTAGTAGTCATTTAGCATCTTTTAGTGGTGATTTAGAATCTTTTTGTGGTCATTTAGCATCTTTTAGTGGTCATTTAGCATCTTTTTGTCATGATTTAGCATCTTTTATTAGTCATTTAGCATTATTTGTTGTGATTTAGCATCTTTTTGTGGTGATTTAGCATCTTTTAGTAGTCATTTAGCATCTTTTAGTGGTGATTTAGAATCTTTTTGTGGTCATTTAGCATCTTTTAGTGGTCATTTAGAATCTTTTTGTGGTCATTTAGCATCTTTTAGTGGTCATTTAGCATCTTTTTGTCATGATTTAGCATCTTTTATTAGTCATTTAGCATTATTTGTGGTGATTTAGAATCTTTTTGTGGTGATTTAGCATCTTTTTGTGGCGATTTAGCTTCTTTTTGTTGTGATTTAGCACCTTTTTGTGGTGATTTAGCATCTTTTTGTTATCATTTAGCATCTTTTAGTGGTCATTTAGCATCTTTTTGTGGTGATTTAGCATCTTTTAGTAGTCATTTAGCATTATTTGTGGTGATTTAGAATCTTTTTGTGGTGATTTAGCATCTTTTTGTTATCATTTAGCATCTTTTAGTGGTGATTTAGCATTTTTTCTGGTCATTTTGCATCTTTTTCGGGTGATTTTGAGTGCTTTGTGGTCATTTTGAATGTTTTTGTGGTGGTTTTGTAGCGTATTTTGTGTTTTGTGATTTTTAGCATCTTGGTGTGGTAATTTACCATGATTTTGTGTTGATTTTGCATCTTTTTGTGGTGATTTTGTATGTTTGTATGATTTTGCACCTTTTTATGTTTATTTAGCATCTTTTTGTTATGATTTTGCTTCTTTTTGTGGTCATTTTCAATCTTTTTGTGGCGACTTTTAGCATTTTTTTGTGTTTTGTGGTAATTTGGGGTCTTTTTATGGTAATTTTATGTGTATTGTGGTCATTTTGAATATTTTGTGTTGATTTGGTATCTTTTAGTGGTGATTTTGTGTTTTTGTGGCAATTTAGCATAATTTTGTGTTAATTTGCTTTTTAAAAAATAATTTAGCATTTATTTGTTATAATTTAGCTTAACTTTGTATTGATTTAGCATGTTTCTATGGTATTTTCCATCTTTTGTGGTAATTTTGCAGGTTTTGTTGTCATTTTGAATATTTTTTGGCTGATTAGGCATCTTTTTTTGTGGTGATTTTGCGTGTTTATGTGCCGATTTTTAGCATTTATTCTGTGTTTTGTGGTGATTTTTTGGTCTTTGTCGTAATTTACCATAATTTTGTTGCAATTTTGCGTGTTTTTGTGGTCATTTTAAATATTTTGTGTCTTTTTGTGGTTATTTTGAATATTTTTTGGCTGATTCAGCATCTTTTTGTGGTAATTTTTCGTGTTTTGTGTTAATTTTGAATATTTTTTGGCAGATTTTGCATCTTTATGTGGTGATTTTGTATGTTTTTGTGGTAGTTTTACATCTTTTTGTGGCGATTTTACCATTTTTTTGGTGTTTTGTGATGATTTTGAGTCTTTTTGTGGTAATTTTGTGTGTCTGTTTGTCTGTGCATCTGTGTCTGTTTGAGCGTCTGCTGACGATCCAGTTAATGAATCTCTCCATCTGTTCGGCTGCAGCTGGACGAAAACAATGATTTTGCTCATTAAGAGAAAATAAATAAATCAAGAATCATGAGAAGAAAAAGACTTTTATTGTTTTTTTCCGATCTAAACCTGAACAACGACCCCCAGTTTTAAAAAACTCAGACCAAAACTGGACTCTGCAGCAGTTTTTTTCTGAACATACCGATCCCAAACCGTCCGTTCTTCCTCGACCGGCCGGACTTTAGGCCCTGCTTTGTTCGGACGGATGTTCGGGCAGATAAAGGCTGTTTTTGAGGCTCGAGGAATCGGGATGAAGACGAGGAAGAAGGACGAATGAATGCTGCCAATTGTTTCCCACAGCTGAGAAAACGCTTCGAATCCAATTAGAAGGCAAATAATTTCACGTTAGCCGAGGAATTCGCTGGTGGACTTTTAACCCGGCGGTCGTGAGACACAGACAGAAAGAAAAAAAACGTTGAAAGATTTGAAATATTCAGATTCAGAAGTCATGGATTTTACTGCAAACAAGAAGCTGTTTTCTCCACAAGTTTGTCAAACAAGAGAAACAGAAAATAGTTAAAATCACCATGAGAAGTTGCAAAAACACCTCAAAAGGATGCAAAATCATGACAAAACATGTAAGAACACCAAAAAAGTGAAAAAATCACCACCAAAAGACAAAGATTTACCACAAAATGATGCAAATTTATTACAAAGACTAAGCATCACCACAGAAAGACTTATAAAGACCAAAAAAAGATTCAAAATCACAACAAAAAGATGCACAATTTAAAGGAAGGGGAAAATCACCCTAAAGAGAGGCAAAAATCATTACCGAAAGACACAAAAATCATCACAAAGATGTAAAATCACCAAAAATGTGCAAAATTACAAACCAAAAGATGCTAATTCACCACAAAAATGTAAAACTCGCCAATAAGAGACACAATTAACACCAAAAGACACAAAATCACCACAAAAAGATGCAAAATTACAACAAAAACATGTATAAAGACCAAAAAAGGTGCAAAATTACCATTAAAAGACACAAAATTACCACAAAAAGATGCAAAATTACTACAATAGACTTAAAATCACCTCTAAAAGCCATACAAAGATTTTAAAAAGATGCAAAATCACCAATAACAGGCTAAATCACCACCAAAATACACAAAATTATCACCAAAAGACACAAAATTACCACAAAAATGCTAAAATCACCACAAAAATAATGTATAAAGACCAATAAATGTGCAAAATCACAAACCAGAAGATGCTAATTCACCACAAAAATGTTCAAATCACCAATATGACAGGCAAAATTACCACCAAAAGACACAAAAGCACCACAAAAAGATGCAAAAATCACCAAAATCACCACCAAAAGACACAAAGTTACCACAAAAGGATGCAAAATTACAACAAAAAGACATATAAAGACCAAAAATTTGCAAAATTACCAAAAAAAACCACGCAAAATCACAAACCAGAAGATGCTAATTCACCGCAAAAATGTGAAAATCACAAATATGGCAGGCAAAATTACCACCAAAAGATGCAAATTTGCCACAATAAAAAATGCAAAAATCACCAATAAGGGGTAAAATCATCACCAAAAGACAGAAAATCACCAAAACAAGATGAAAAATTACAACAAAAGATGCAAAATTGTCCCATAAAAGTGTAAAATCACCAAAAAGACGCAAAATCACCACAACAAAAGATGTAAAGACCAAAAAAGATGCAATAATCACAACAAAAAGACTCAAAATTACCACAAAAACATGTAAAATCACTAAGAGAGGCACAATTACCACCAAAAGATACAAAATCACCACCAAAAGATGCAAAATTACAACAAGAAGACTTCTCAAGCAAGCATAAGTTATGGCAACTGGACTAACCTCGTGTGAGTCGAAAACGTTTCACCTCTCATCCAAGAGGCTTCTTCAGTTCTGAAAGCCTGGTGGGGAGTACCAGATATTTATCCACCAGGAGGGTGGTGGCAAAAACAAGTGGACAAAGACCCGAAACCAACAGACTCGTTAGGTGTTAATGTGAGTCGTTAGCCTTTGATGGGCGGTCGTTACCCCTCCCAGCCCTCTAGGAGGGTGGTTGGGGGTCACCTGACTGCAAGTGGGACAGGAGGTGCAGCCATCTGTCCCACTTGCAGTCAGGTGACCCCCAACCACCCTCCTAGAGGGCTGGGAGGGGTAACGACCGCCCATCAAGGCTAACGACTCACATTAACACCTAACGAGTCTGTTGGTTTCGGGTCTTTGTCCACTTGTTTTTGCCACCACCCTCCTGGTGGATAAATATCTGGTACTCCCCACCAGGCTTTCAGAACTGAAGAAGCCTCTTGGATGAGAGGTGAAACGTTTTCGACTCACACGAGGTTAGTCCAGTTGCCATAACTTATGCTTGCTTGAGACTTATCATGACCTGGATGACTGAGAACATCCACAGATTTAACAAGAAGACTTAAAATCACCACAGAAAGATATTTAAGGACTAAAAATCACAACAAACACACGCTTTAATCACCACAACAAAGTGAAAATCACCACACAAAGACACAAATTAACAACAACAGACACAAAACCACGAGAGAACGACCTAAAAACTGAGATTTACGAGGCAGATCTGCTCATGTCCAGAACAGACAGATTCCAGAGACATTCCAGGTCAGGAATCTGAGATATTCCAGATCGTCCAGCAGACACAGACGCTGCCGTTGTTCCAACACAAAGTCTAGTGTTGATGTGAGACTCCATCACTGAACGTTCCTCATTAAACCAGGAGGAGGACATTTCATTTACGTTAGCGTGGTTTAAGACACACCGAGGTCTGAGAGGAGCGTAGAGGACGTTAACGTCCCACAGAAACAGTATGGATCTAATGGGCATCTAATGGAGTCTGTTTGTGTGTCTGTTGTGTAGCTGGACTCACAACCTCCTGATCTCTGCAGCTAATGAAGCGTCCAAATCACCGTCCAACGTCCCGGAATCCTCACAGGATTGACTTTCAGCTCAGGAAATGTCAAGTCACCACAAAAAGATGGAAAATTAGCACAAAACATGTGAAATCACAACAAAAAGATGGAAAATTATCACCAAGAGATGGAAAATTAGCACAAAAGGATAGAAAATTAGCACCAAAAGATGGAAAATTAGCACAAAAGGATGGAAAATTACAACAAAAAGATGAAAAATTACAAAAAAAAGATGGAAAATTAGCACAAAAAGACAGAAAATTGTCACAAAAGGATGGAAAATTACAACAAAAAGATGGAAAATTACAACAAAAAGAGACCAAATGACCACAAAAAAAATTAATTTCCACAAAATGGTGCAAAATTTGCTCAAAACTGCAACAATCACCACAAAAAAGACACAAAAAGATGGAAAATTATCCAACAAAGGCCACAAAATTACAACCTACAGACACACAAATGCAAAAATCAATGCAAAAAGATGCAAAATTACAAGGGTCCAAATAACAACAAAAAAAAATTCTAAACCACCACAAACACAAATAACTCAAAAAAATATGCAAAATTGTAACAAAAAACACAAACAGACCAGAGGACAACAAAATTAAACAATTTCCACAAATGTATGCAAAATGACCACACAACTGCTAAAAACACCACAAAAGG
Organism: Amphiprion ocellaris; assembly: GCF_022539595.1. NCBI lineage: Eukaryota > Metazoa > Chordata > Actinopteri > Pomacentridae > Amphiprion > Amphiprion ocellaris. The sequence continues at coordinate 36,513,072 of NC_072772.1, forward strand.
ACAATAAATTACCACAATAAAGACACTAAATTGCAACACACGTACAAATAAAGGAAGAAAACGCCAAAAAAAATGCAAAACCACAACCACAACATGCAAAACGAGCACAAAAAGATACTGTTTACACACACACGTACAAAAACCCAGAAATTACCATAAAAACGCAAAATCAGTCTCCTCTTTGCTGCATTATATCTGTTTATAGTTACCCCTGTGTGTCGCTAAGCTAAGCTAAGCTAAGCTAGGCTAGGCTAACATTAGCAGGTTACAGTTGAGAAAAACATCAACATCTAATAATAGTCGACAGCCTATAAACACTCCAATTAACCAGCAGGACAGGTGTGTGTGTGTGTGTGTGTGTGTGTGTGTGTGTGTGTGTGTTTAATGTGTGTGAGAGTGTGTTTAATGTGTGTGAGAGTGTGTTTAATGTGTGTGTGTTGCAGGATAAAGTCAGGATGTTCCTCCAGCTAATGGCTTTGGATCGCAGCCCGACGTGACAGAACTGAGAGAGTCTGATTCACTGCCAAGTCAACACACACACACACACACACACACACATTAAACAAACACTCACGCACGCACACACACACAAAACCACCACAAAAAAAATCAGATAACTTAAAAAGAGGTAAAATCACGACAAAAAGATGTCAAATAACCTGACACTTTTAAAAAATTACCACTAAAAGAAGCATAATTACCAAAAAAGATGCAAAATTACCGCAAAAAGACCGAATTACTCCTGAAAGACACAAAATTATGACAAATGGACATAAAAGTACCACAAACACACACAAAATGACCACAAGAAAATGCAAAATTACCACAAAAGATGTAAAATTACCACAAAAAGATATTAAAGTTCCACAAAGACACAAAATAACCACAAAAAGATATAAAATCGTAACAAAAAATGAACTCGGGGAATAAAATGTTCAATTCATCCAGTTTTCATTAAGTTACTTTATTGTGTCAACACAACATTTTAAAAGGTTGATATAAATCAGTAAACTATTTTTATTTCTGAGTAATTCCACGAATAAACAGGAAAACAAACTAAACTGTAGAAAAACAACAAGAAACTGAACTCATTCAGCCTCCATCTCCCAGGAGTCCACTCTAACCAGTCAGCCCCAAAGGATTCTGGGTAAAACCTCAGCTGGACATCCCCGCTGGGACTGTACGGACTCCAGGGACACTGACAGACACACAAACAAACACAAACACAACTTCTAAACACAACATCTAAACACAAACACGACGTTTAACACACAGGCAACATCTAAACACAATGACCTGCTGCTAAATCACCACAAAAAGATGCTAAATCACCACAAAAAGAATCTAAATCACCACAAAAAGATGGTAAATCATAAAAAAGAAGCTAAATCACCACAAAAAGATGCTAAATCACCACAAAAAGATGCTAAATCACCACAAAAAGATGCTAAATCATAAAAAAGATGCTAAATCACCACAAAAAGAAGCTAAATCACCACAAAAAGATGCTAAATCACCACAAAAAGAAGCTAAATCGTCACAAAAAGATGCTAAATCACAACAAAAAAAAGGTAAATCATAAAAAAAGATGCTAAATCGTAACAAAAAGACGGAAAATTACAACAAAAAGATGCTAAATCACCCCAAAAAGATGCAAAATCCAATCAAAAAGGTACAAAATCATCACAAAGATGCAAAATAATAATAAAAACATGTAAAGCCACCAAAAAAAGATGTATATTTACCACTAAATGAGGCCAAAATCTTCACGGAAGACAAAATTCCAACAGACTCATCACAAAAAGATGCTAAATCATCACAAAAAGATGCTAAATCACCACAAAAAGAAGCTAAATCATCACAAAAAGATGCTAAATCACCACAAAAAGATGGTAAATCATAAAAAAGATGCTAAATCACCATGAAAGGTGCAAAATCACCACTGACATGCCAAACCTCTGCAAAAAGACGTAGAATCACCACACACAAAAAAGCAAAATGAGCAGCTAAGTGTTTCAGCAGGATGGAACTCTTTGAATTCTGTTCAGGAACATTTGAGTAACACGACCAAGAGTTTAAGGCGTCGACTAAAACATCTGTGGAGGTTCCACAGTTCAGTGGAACAATTTCAGCTTTGTGGTTTTAATGTTGAGGCTGATCTGAACCCTCAGGTCTTCATTTCTGTCAGATCACAGCTGAGACAAAGAAAGTTTTTAGGTCATTCTGGTTCAGACCTCGGCATCCCAGAAGAACAGAATCTGGAGCTGCTGTTTGTTCTCTGTAGGTCTGCTTCTCTGGGAGTCATCTCACTGAGAGCTGAGGCTAAAATACTAGAAATACTGCTATTAGTACCACTATTGATGCTACTGTTCATACTATTAATACTACTATACTGTCTGAGCTGAACTAGTCCATGCTAAATCAGACGCAAAATCCTCACAAAAAAGATGTGAATTCCTCACAAAAAGATGTGAAATCACAACAAAGAGATGCAAAATCATAAAAAAGATGCAAAATCACAACAAAGAGATGCAAAATCACAACAAAGAGATGCAAAATCACAGCAGAGATGCAAAATCACAGCAAAGAGATGCAAAATCACAACAAAAAGATGCAAAATCAAAGCAGAGATGCAAAATCACAGCAAAGAGATGCAAAATCTCAACAAAGAAATGCAAAATCACAACAAAAAGATGCAAAATCACTGTAAAGAGATGCAAAATCACAACAAAAAGATGCAAAATCACTGTAAAGAGATGCAAAATCACAACAAAAAGATGCAAAATCACAGCAAAGAGATGCAAAATCACAGCAAAGAGATGCAAAATCACAGCAAAGAGATGCAAAATCTCAACAAAGAAATGCAAAATCACAACAAAAAGATGCAAAATCACTGTAAAGAAATGCAAAATCACAACAAAAAGATGCAAAATCACTGTAAAGAGATGCAAAATCACAACAAAAAGATGCAAAATCACAGCAAAGAGATGCAAAATCACAGCAAAGAGATGCAAAATCTCAACAAAGAAATGCAAAATCACAACAAAAAGATGCAAAATCACTGTAAAGAGATGCAAAATCACAACAAAAAGATGCAAAATCACAGCAAAGAGATGCAAAATCACAGCAAAGAGATGCAAAATCACAACAAAAAGATGCAAAATCAACAAAAAGATGCAAAATCACACCAGAGATGCAAATCACAACAAAGAGATGCAAAATCACACCAGAGATACAAATTACAGCAAAGAGATGCTAAATCACAACAAAAAGATGCAAAATCATGAAAAAGATGCTAAATCACCACAAAAAGACGCAAAATCACACCAAAGAGATGCAAAATCACAACAAAAAGATGAAAAATCACAACAAAGAGATGCGACATGACCACAAAAAGATGTAAAATCACAGACAGACTTTAAAAAATAGCTAAAATACGCAAAAATCTGTATTTTTACAAATAGTAATTAGATATTTTACACTGAAGTGTAAAATTGTTACCGTATTTACATAAAAAAAAATCATTACTGAACATACGACCGCCATTATTTGAAAGAAAAATTTAATATATTAAGGCTTGAAAAATAGTAAAGAATTAGAATTTTACTGATATTTGCCATTATTTTGACAATTTAAGTGTTTTTTCATCCCTTTGTTTTTTAAAGTACATGTCAGACTGTCATAGTGGATTTTATGGATGTTTTTGTAGAAGCAGGCAGCAGAAGCTTTATAGCAGCAGAGTTTAGTGGCGGTCAGCAGGTGGAGGTGAGGGGTGAGGAGTGAAGGTGAGCCGGGATCACAGCGTTTACCAGAGGATCAGAACGGAGACGAGGCTAATTCAGGATAAAAAGCTGCAGCGCTGAGGACGACCAGCTCAGAAGACGCTCCAAAGAATCCGTCAGAAATCAATCATTTCACTGCAAAAACTCCAAATCTCACCAAGTCTGTTTGTCTTATTTTTAGTCAAAATGTCTCATCCCACTTGATTTAAGATAAATTCACTTAACAAGAGACATTTCATCAGATGGAGGGACTTGTTTTAAGACAATGCATCTTAAATATCTTGTTAAGTCAAAAAATCTGGAAATTATCTTGTTTTGAGTTGAATTTTGCAAGAAAACTCAGAATAAGTTTAACCCTCGTGTCGTCTTGCGGGTCAAAATGACCTGTTTTAAAGTTTGAAAATGTGGAAAAAAACCTATTTCCACAGTGAAACTTCTGATGTCCACATTTTCAACATTTTTGGGAAATCTTTGAACATTTTTTGGTGGAAAAAAAGAAATGATAAAAATGTTTCTATAGAACATTCAGGGAAAAAACCAACCAAAATCCAGTGAAATTTGCTGGATTTTGGTTGATTTTTATGTGAATTTTCTTAAAGAAAATAGAAGTTTTACTGATATATATAGAATCACTTTAGATATTTTTAGGATTTTTTTGGAAGATTTTCACTCATTTTTTGGAATTTTTTACAAGAATTTTCTTGCCAAATTTGGTGGACTTTTTTAAAATAAAACTTTCAAGGGTAACTTTTATGGAATTATTGGAATTTTCTTCCTGAAGGTTTTGCAAATTTTCTGAAAATTGGGCAATTTTTTTGCTGAATTTTTTCAGACAAGGAAACAATATTTTTTGGTGCCTGTAAATGAGGACAACAGGAGAGTTAATACATCTGAAATTAGGAGGTTACATGAAAGCAAAAATGTATTTTTGAGTGAAAAACTGCTCTTTTTTTTTTAAGCATATCTGGCTTATTTTCAGACACCTAAGCTTGACAATCCTGGTAAAATAGAGCTTAAAATAAATTTTCCCAGCTAATTTTAAGATCTCAATATTCTAAATATCATATCTTATTTCAAGAAATCTTACCAAACCATTTTTCACTTGTTCTATTGGCAGATTTTTTGCACTTATTTCAAGGTAAAAGTTCCTTGAAATAAGTTTTTGTTTCTTGTTTTGAGAGGAGCATTTTTTCCAGTGTTCAGATTGACCGAGCTGCTGTAAAAATCAGTCTGTAAAATACACCTGAGGCTTCTTCAGACTGCAGTTATTTGACTTTTATTCAAAACACTGAGCAGTTTGCTTCTGATTGAACAGAAACGTTGACCGATGATGGACGAAACATCAGGACATGCAAACCAAAAGCAACGTTTTAATGCAGCTAATCGTTCTCTGTGAAGTCTTATTTCTGAACACAGCTCTCAGAAAGACGTAAACCATGGAAGTGAGGAGTAAATCAACTGTTTAAGATAATAATTATGACAATAATTAAATATCTTAGATAATGGCAACAGTCTCACACCAACATGCGGAAAACATTAATTCCACAATGAAGGCTGTAAAATAGTGAGATTGTTCTGTTTTAATGGTCTGTTATATTTTATATAGATAAAGAAACTGCATTCTCAGTTTCATTCAGACGTAAACATCAAATCTACATATCTTTGAGTTTTTTATTGCTCTACTGTTGCTTCTTTTCCAACAACCAATCATAGATTAGATGGGGCAGGACCAGGAAATGGAGACTGATGGAAAATCTGCTGCCTGAACTTGACTGATGACTGAAAACTAAACTTCCCCACACAGGAAATGAATCTGAGTTTTCTGGAAAGTCCTGTTGTTGATTTACTCCTAATCTGGAATTTAGTGTCGCTTCAAAGTGGAAACATTTCCTGCTGCGATACTGTCTGATTTATAAGGAAATAGAAGTTTCCTTTAAAAGATGGATAGATGGATGGACTATAGATAGATAGATTCTAGTGTTCAGCAGCTTACATACAACAACATGAATAACCAAAAGGAAATAAGTCATAGAAATGTTCATTTATAGAGACAGTGTTCCTCCATGTCAGATGCAGTATTTTTTTATTTGCAGATAATAAAATCTGCTTCAGCAGGTTGAAGAATCTGTGGTGACGTAAATAAAACAGGACTTTCATCCAGGACACTGAAGGACTGGAACCAATCCTTTCTTGTGTTGTTTTTTACTCTTCAATGCATTTTTCAGACAAATTTTGTTTTTGTTTCTGCTACAAAACTACTTAAGTTTAAGCACTAAAGCGTCTTGGATGCATTCAGGGAACCAACAGTTTGGTTAGGTTACTCTGTTAGGTTTAGGATAAACTGCTTGGTTCATTTTAGCCACTAAAACTACTCACCATAGGAAACAAAGCTAGTGGTTTTCATTGATGAAGTTTTAGTGGCAAAACTACTTGGTTAAGTTTTATATTCTAATGAAGAAACTCTGAGTCCATTTAAGGATTTTTATTCTGTAAATATGAAGTCGCTGATGCTCTCTGAACTGCTGATCAACACCAATGACTTCCATTAAGAAGAAGTGAGACAGTCATTATTTTTCCACCTTTACTGACTTTCAGAGCGTCTAATTTTGTCATTTCTTTTAAACCAGCTACTTCATTATTCCTGCAGCTCTCCTTATTTTCTCTTCAGCATCTGTTGTACATTTTGCTGTCAGATTGTGTTGGAATTTACAAGCAGAAATGAATGAAATTCAACTCATTTTTATGGTTTGGATTGAAATTTTCTCAGAAATCTGAATTTGGAGGACAGTAACCAGCTTAAAAAAATCCAAATTTAGTTAAAATCAGTCAGACTTTATCTGTGTTTACTTAATTTAACACCTGATCAGCTCTTTTAAAGGTTAATTTTTGAGTGGAGCAGCGACAGGTGGTGATGGAGGTTGAAGGTGATCGTATCGGGAACACTGGGTCACAGCATTGACCTTGAGTTTACTCTAATTCACTGTGGATAAGCTCACTGTGACAAAGCAGGTGTTAAGGTTAAAACTTTAAGAAACTCTAAGCGTCTCTGCTTTATGCTGGGCCTCCGCCTTAAAGGATGAACTACGCCGCTCATATTTCCATTCATGGAGGTTTGGTGCAGAAATAAAGAACATTAAAGACTTGAAACAGAACTTTTATCATCGTTTAGCAGCTTAAAAAGATGATTTCTGTCAGTGAAAACACCTGCAGTTTGAGATAATCTCCATTTAAACACAAAGTCAACAATTAGAGATGTGAAACTGCACAAATATGATGATGTTTTAAAATGTTTTTTCCACTTTCCTCACTACAAGTTTAAATTAGTTTCAAGGTTTTCAATTAAAAAATGCACTTAAATTGGGTTTAAACTAGATTCGACTCAACTATGAGTCCTGGGTTTGTGCTTTTTTTTTTTTTGGAAGAAAATGTTGTATTCAGGTTTTGGCTTATTTAGACAGATTTTATTAAGAAATATCTCAATCCGGGCTGCACAGTGGCGTAGTGGTTAGCACTTTCGCCTTGCAGCGAGAAGGTCCCTGGTTCGCGTCCCGGCTTTCCCGGGATCTTTCTGCATGGAGTTTGCATGTTCTCCCTGTGCATGCGTGGGTTTTCTCCGGGTACTCCGGCTTCCTCCCACAGTCCAAAAATATGCTGAGGTTAATTGATTACTCTAAATTGCCCGTAGGTGTGAATGTGTGAGTGATTGTTTGTCTATATATGTAGCCCTGCGACAGACTGGTGACCTGTCTAGGGTGTCCCCTGCCTTCACCTGAGTCAGCTGGGATAGACTCCAGCCCCCCCATGACCCTAGTGAGGATTAAGCAGTGTATAGATAATGGATGGATATCTCAATCCTGAGTGCATCTAGTCTTTAGCTGAGTTCAAAAGAGTGGCTCAGTTTGCAGGTACAGCAATGCAACACACCTGTACAGTACTTTATATTTACAGTAAGTTGCTAAATTTTTGGAGGCACCAGTTGGTTTTGAGGTTTTGATTAACTACATTTATTGATTCGTAGAATGAAAACAAGTGTCGTCACTCATACACAGGGACAAAGAGACATAAGAAACACCTTCACAACAGATCAGATACCAACCAAAGCATCAAGCTTCACATATTTATTGAGGACCTTTAGCTCAGGGGTCCATTTAGCCACCAACTCAAAACCCGAGAAAACCACAACCACCATGCAGTTTATCACATCCACAGACTGGTCCAGCAGCAGGTCACCTTCTGGATGTAAAATGTCGCCTTTTTAACCTTGAACCACAGAGATCGAATCACTTCCTCTATAAGACCAAGTGAACATTTCTGCCAAATTTGATAAAATTTCCTCCAGGCGTTCAAGAAATATTGGACAGACAGACCATAAAACATCATCGTTACAACCATGGTCGGCGTCGGCAGGTCAATAAAGAGAAAGATGTTGAAAATACTCAAAAACAGTCAAAACATGTAGAATGAAACCTTAAAATTTAACCGAAACTTATGTCAAAAACACAGATTTACTACAAAACAGACCTAAAGTTCGGCAGCTGAAGGCATACATTCATTAGCTTCATCATTCAACATGCTAAAAACTTAATAATTTACATAAATGTGTCCACACATGGAGGTCTGAACTGTCTCAGCTGGTTTAAACCTACCTGTTTACGTTTACTTCATTAAAGTTAATTAAAATTGAATTAAAGTGTAAAAATGACTTCATTACATTTAACTGTGAAAAGCACTTTGTTACGTTTACAGGAAAACACTATTTGGTTACATTTAAACGCCAAAATGACTTGATGACAAAACTACTCGGTTAGGTTTAAATTCCAAAACTACTCCATTCAGTTTAGGCGGCAAAACTACTCATTTAAATTCAGGAAAACACTGTAAAATTGCTAATGCTAAATAGTGTTTAGCTGCATTGCTTGGGAGATGAATCCCACCAAAAGAATGTTGAATGAAACCCCTAAAAATGTGACCAGCTAAAACTTTAGCTATTTATTGAGGGATAGCACATTTTCTTATCGACCAATTATTAAAAACATGTTTAATAAAACCATGAAATTTACCTTAAACTTGTGTCAGATACAAAAACATGCTAGAAAATTAGCTTAAAGTTCTGCATTTGAGGGTTTCTCCTGAGCATCTTTGGTCCATGACAATAAATAATCTGATCATTTACATAAAATTGAGTTCATTAAGACACTAAACTGTCTTTAGGATAATATTTAACTCCAGGGATTAAAATCAAACGTGATTGGACGAAACACAAACACCAGTTCATTGGTCTGCTTGAGTCCAAGATGGCCGCCAGCAGGTGTGTTACATCACCTGAAAATCCCCCCCACCCCTCACAGCGTATCCGAGGGGTGGGGCTTCCTAACAAGATCACCTCTGGCTAATCAGCATGGAGGCTCCCCATTGGCCAGCGGCCCAGGGGCGGGAAGTTGGCATGACAACAACACTGATTGACAGTGACAGGTGGTTGCTACACATAATGGGATTACTGGGAGGAAGGAGGTTTCTGAGAGCAGAGAGAGTCGAGAAGGTCTCCAGAGTTTATCTCAGTTCTTGTTGTTGTTGTTGTTGTTGTTGCTGCTGCTCTTCTTGTTGTTCTTGTTGTTGGTCTTCTTTTTCTTGTTCTTCTAGTTCTTGTTTTTCATCGTTCTTCTTGTTCTTTGTCTTGTTCTTGTTCTTCTTGTTCTTCTAATTGTTGCTGTTTTTCTTGTTCTCCTTGTTCTTTGTCTTGTTCTTTGTCTTGTTCTTCTTCATGTTCTTCTTCATGGTCTTCTTGTTTCTCTAGTTCTTATTGTTTTTCTTGTTCTTCTTCTTGTTCTTCTTCCTCTGTCCTGTTCTTGTTCTTCTCCTTGTTCTTCCTGTTCTTCATCTTTTTGTTGTTCCTCTCCTTCTTGTTCTTCGTCTGGTTCTTCTTTGTCTTGTTCTTTTCTTGTTCTTTGTTTTGTTCTTCGTCTTGTTCTTCTCCTTATTCTTCTTCTTGTTCTTCTTCTTGTTCTTCTTCCTCTTCAACTCAAAAATTTGCTCAAACTGACACAAAAATGTGTCCATCATAAAATTTGTCCAGAACAACTCTAAATTAATTGTCCAAACGTATTAAAAATGTAAATCCTTTAGGTCCTGATTGTGATGTTTTTAAACCGACACCTTGAGGACTGAACTCTCTGACACTCTGTTTGCATTTATCTTGTCTTTTATTTGTTCCTTTTTATTTGTTCCTTTTTAAGTCAGAAAAAACAAACACTAAACTCTTTATTATCATGATTTCAGTGTTTCTTCATCAGAGCAGCTCTGCTTCTAGTCACATCTGTACCGTAACGCCTCTGAAATCAGGCCGCTTGTGTCTTTAAGGTTGATGTTTCAGCAGCCAGCAGCTCCGTCTTTTTTTATTCGATGTGACGACAACAACATTTGATCTTCACCTCCGAGTTACGCCACGATCAGTCACCAGGAAACCAGAGGTCACTTCTGCCTTCACTTCCAGTTAAAGAGATAAAGATTTAATCAACTGGACAAGAAGAATCAGACAACTGTCAACCAGAATTCAAACCCAGAACAAGAAACTGTCTCATTATTCCACCACAGAGCAGCTAAATGTGAGGATTTAGGGACATTCTTTCCACACAGCGGCTAAATAACAAATAGATTCTGCTTTTCTCTGAGCAGCAGCAGCGTTGGCCTGATTTATCATTCTGTCAAAACGATCAAGAAAAACCAAACCAGATGAAAGAAGTGGACTCAAAAACCAAATGAACTGAAATTTGTCCAACACGAACATTTTGTGCAAAATAATGAATTGTCCAAACAGACACAAAAATTTGTCCATAATGACTCTTAAAAAAACAATAAAGACTCAATATATGTACTTAATGGAATAAAAATTGCAAAAAAAGACTCAAAAATTTGTCCATGATGAGTTTTTTTTTTTTAAATGAGGACACATGTACATACTGTTCCAAAAACTGTAGAAAATGAGACAAATGTGCTCCAAATTACTCAAAAAATTGTTCATTATAAAATTTGGATAAAATAACTCTAAATTAAGTGTTCAATTGTATTATTTTTTTTCCTAAATGACAAAAATTTGTCCATAACGACTTATTAAAAAATAATGACTCAATATATTACCACAATGGTGCAAACACTGTACAAAATGAAAAATGCTGAAAAATGTCTCCATAATTGTACAAAACTGTCAAAAATTTGACAAAAAATTTGTCCAAATGACTAAAAATTTGTCCATTCAAAAATTTAGCCAAAAAAATTTAATTTTCCAAATGTGTTCAAAATGCATCCAAAATGACTGTAAATGGACTGAAACTGAAGCCCCAAACAGGAAACTGTGTGATTGTTTGACTCGTCAGCAGCTAAATGAGGATTTAGTGATTTTATTTCCTGCTTTCTGTTGGTCAGTGATGATAAAACTGTGAAGGATGTGATGAAGAAGCAGCAGCTCGGATAAACAACTGCTTTCACTGTATTTCTGGAATATTTCTGGAATATTACAGCAGCTTCACATGTTTCAGAAGAATATAAGAACTGCATAATAACAATTAGAACAAAAAGGATTAATTTACATGTAAACTGTAAAAAAAAAAAAAAAAAAAATCATTAATTAAACTAAATTTTCACCAACAGTGACGTGTTCGGTTACAATGTATGAAGGTAAAACGACACCTTTACTGTTCTTAAATGAGCAGAAAATGCCATTATTTTACAAATATTTGCTTTTATTAGAAGGAATATACAGGTATATTAAGAACTAAAATGTTTTTATATGTTTTTAAACTTTAATTTACAGATTCTCTTTGCTTTGTTAAACTAGAGATAATTGCCACACAAAAAGAATTTAAATGATGACGATAAAAAACAAAACAAACAAAATGAGCCAAAACTTTATCCACAATGAAAGTTTCTTCTTTTACAATGTGTGGCCATAAAATGACACCTTAACTGCATTTAAAAGAGCAAAAAATATCATTATTTTACAGATATTTGTGGCTTTTTAAGAAAAAAATCTACTGGTATTGTAAAATGTAACAGTTTTATTGTCTTTAAATCCTAAAAATGAATAGAAAATAATCAGTATTTTGCAGATATTTTTCATTATTGTCACTGTTTTTACAGTTTTTGAATATTCCAGAACTCCATTGTGTTTATTTTTTCCTTGCTGTCAGATTTCTTGAACAGTTTTTTTCTTTGCAGCTTCTTTAAATCCTCGTTCCTCCTGAGAATCTGCTCAGTCAGTCCGTCTCTGGTTCTTTCACTGTGTTTTATTCATATAAAAGCAGTGGATTGGACTGAATGAAGAGAGTAAAGAGGAGGATAAAGTATTATGCTGACACATCGCTCCAACAGGAAGTCATTTATTAACGTTAGAGTCTGGAGCTCCATTTGGGGAACGGCTCTCTTTACGCCACATTAATCTGTGTAATTAGCTTCCAGGATATTTTACCTCCTTCTCCTGCTTCTGTCTTCCCTCGTTTGCTCGCTCTTTCTGTAAATCCTGCTTTTCTTTCTGCACCGTTCACTTTAAACTTTCTGTAAATCTTTCAGCTCAACACCCGACCTGGACTTTAATTATTCACGCTGAAGATCCACAAGTCTGGAAAACTGAACTTTAGATGCTGGTGTTCATTAAAGCTGATTCTAAAGAGACACTTTTACTACAACCAAATCACATAGAATGACTCATTTACAATCTAATTATCTGACATTCATCCAAAATGACTCAAAATTGTCTTTAATGGCTCAAAAATGTGGCCAAAGTACCCTTAAAATTTACATTTTGACTCAAAATATGCCAATGATGACACAAAATCATCCAAAATGACTCAAAAAATGTTGTTTCTTTGCCAAAAATGACCCAAGTATTTGTCTAAATCAACCAAAAATGTTATCATAATGGGCAAAAATATGTCCATTGTGTACAAAAATCAAGAAGCTTTATTGTCATTGTGCTTCCACAGAGCGAAATTAGGATTGGTGACTCCCAGCTATAGATAAAGAACAGAAAAAGACGCACTATGTACAAATAAAATTTAAAAAATATTTAAAAGATCTAAATATGTAAAGAGTCTTAGTACACATGAGCAGCAGGATGAGTGTAAAGTTCAGTCCAGTGAAGACTCGGTTTGTTGTTGCACATAGTGAGTCTGTTGTGTGTTCAGAGGGAATGGATGGACAGCTCTGGGATAGAAACTGTTTTTCACTCTGGAGGTCAGAGTTTTTATGCTTCTGTACCGTTTCCCTGAGGGAAGCAGAACAATCAGTCCATTTCCTGGGTGGGTGGGGTCAGCAGCGACACGTCGGACCTTCCTCTGGACCAGGTATACTGAGTCCAGGTCTGGAAGAGGACTTCCCACAATCCCCTGTGCTGTTTTCACCACCTGGGATAAGTTCTTTCTGTCCTCAGCTGTGCAGCTGCTGTACCACACTGTTGCACCAAGACAGAGGATGCTTTCCATTGAGGTTCTGTAGAAGTTCATCAGGAGCTGAAAGGAGAGACCAGAACGTTTCAGCTTCCTGAGGAAGAACAGTCTTTGCTGAGCCTTCTTCACCAGGTGAGCTGTGTTCAGGGACCAGGTCAGGTCAGATGGAATGTGGAGGCCCAGGAACTGGATGTTGTCAACATGCTCCACTGCTTCCCCTTTGATGAGGAGAGGAGCTGCTCTGTCCTCCTGGACCTCCTGTAGTCCACCATGACCTCCTGTAGTCCTCCTGGACCTCCTGTAGTCCACCATGACCTCCTGTAGTCCTCCTGGACCTCCTGTAGTCCACCATGACCTCCTTGGTCTTGTTGGTGTTCAGAACAAGGTTGTTCTCTGAACACCACTGAATAAGGTGCTGGATCTCCTCTCTGTAGAGGATCTCATCATTGTCTGATATGAGACCCACTAAGGTGGTGTCGTCAGCAAACTTCACCATCGTGTTTGTGGAGTGGATGGAGATGCAGTTGCTGGTGAATAGTGTGAAGAGGGCTGGACTGAATGCAGCCCTGAGGTGTTCCTGTTCTCAGGACCAGTGTGGAGGATGTACTGTCTCCCATTCTCACCCTCTGAGGCCTGTTGGTGAGGAAGTTCCTGACCAAAACAACTCAAAAATTGCCAATAATCACTCAAAATTCTGCCATGACAACTAAAAGTACATCCAAACAGAACAAAACTTTTAAAAATGATTCAAAATGGCCTTAAAAGGCTCAAAAATGTGGCCAAAAATAACCAAAATTTTAAAAATATGTCCACAATACCAAACTTTGCTGAAAATGACCCAAATATTTGTCCAAAACGACCAAAAAATTTACCATAATGGCCAAAAATATGTCCACCGTGTACAAAAACTTTCGTAAACAACTTTAAAAAATGTTCATAATCACTCAAAATTTCCCAAAATGACTCAAAATATGTCTAAAATTACTCAAAATTTGTTCAAAATGAATATAAAACAAACCTTTTTTTTTTAAATGACTCAAAAATTGTCTCTATTGGCTCAAAAATGTGACCAAAATAACCTTAAATTTGTCCATACTGACTCCAAATATGCCCATAATGAAACAAAACTGACCAAAATGTTAATAAGGAATGACTACTGGAAGTGAAACATGGAGGAAAAAGTGGAAAAAAACCTCCAATCCAGGCTGGTCTAGTGTCTCCATAAAGTTCCTGTCAGTGTCTATCTATGGATGGATCCATGTTTCTACTAAAATCCAGTCTTTGGTCCACATTTCTCCAACTGTTGAGGCTCTAACATCAGTAGAATCTGATGTGTCAAAGTTTGACCAGACAAGGTTCCAGTTTTTACATATTTAGACTTGAAATCTTTCTGAAATGAGTAAAAACTGTCCAAAACAATCCAAAGCTGGTCCAAAATGATTCAAGACTTGTCCAAAATGAGTAAAAATGGTCTGAACTGACTTGAAATTTCCCCCAAAATAATCAAAATTAGTCAGAAATTTCTTTAAAATTCATCCAGAATGAGCATAAACTGTCCTGCATGACTCAAAATTTGTCCAAACTGACACTAATGGATAATTATTGGCCCTTGAAATCGAAAAAGAGTTCAAAATAACCAAATTTTGGTGGTCTAGTGTCTCCATAAAGTCCCTGTAAGTGTATATATCTATGGATGGATCCATATTTCTACTAAAATCCAGTCTTTGGTTGACATTTCACTAACTGTTGAGGCTGTAACATCAGCAGAACGTGATGTTTGACCAGACAATGTTTACAAAATGAGCAACCGTTACTCAAAGTGACTTGAATTTGGTCAAAAAATGATTCTGAATTGGGCGCCTGTATATCTCAATGGGTTAAGCAGGCGACCCATGTACAGGGGCTAGTCCCCGACGCTGGGTTCGATTCCTTTGCTGCATGTCTCCCCCCCACTCTTCTCCCTCCTTTCCTGTCTGTCTCCACTGCACCTATCTAATAAAGCCGAAAAAGGCAAAACAAAACAAAAAAAAGATTCTGAATTTGCCCAAAATGACTTGAAGTTTGTCCAAAATTAGCAAAAATGACCAATAGGAGTCTAAATGTGTCATAAATGACTTCAATGTGGTCCAAAATGATTTGAAATGTGTGTAAAATGACTGAAAGCATGCTTCAGAATGACTCTAAACTCATCCATAATGGTTCATAAAGTAGAACAATGCTTTATCTGATGCTTGTAATGCTTGTAAACTCTGTGTTTGCTCAGCCGTTTCCCTCATTAACCCTTCATCTTCAGCTCTTTTCTTTCCCTTCAGGCCTGATTTATTCCCTTTGTGTCCTCCCTCCTCCTCCTCCTCCTCCTCCTCCTCCTCCTCCTCCTCCGTTATTCTCCCAGTCAACATTGATTAGATATTGAAGTTAATCCGGCTAAACTCCTCCGCTTATAGCCCGCCTCATTCGGCCAATGGCAGAGCGGCTTGCTGCGGACGGCGGCTCCAAGCGGCGCCCCGATTGGCCGCAGCCGCTGCGTGCCACCGCACATGCTCAGCACACGTCCTAAAGTAAGTGAGCTGGGATGAGTGAGCGGGAAATGAATTCGACAGGAAGCAGAGCTGCCCCTGACATATACATTAGCTTATAGTGGCGTTAGCTTAGCATCAGGCTAAGGCAGGAAGGTCCACAACGAACAGAGTCCAGAAAAACCAAGTAGACTCTACGTAAAGACTGGAAATGTGTCCATGAGGAGTTAAATCTGATCCAAAATGACTCAAACTTAGTCTAAACTCTCTCAAGAATGGGACAAAGTCAGGCAAAATCTGTCCAAAATGACATAAAACTTATTCAAGAGGACAAAGATTTGTACATAAAAGCCAAAAGGTGTCCGAAATCACTCGAAAATTGTCCTAAATGGCTCAAATGTGGTCAAAATAATTCAAAATTAGTCTAAAATCTCTCAAGAAAGGTTGAAAATTCATCAAATTCTGTCCAATATGACATAAAATTTGTTCGAGTAAAATTTTGACAAAATGACTCAAAATCGGTCCAGAATAAGTCAAAATTTGTGTAAAAAGAGTCAAAATCTCTCAGTGAAGACTCAAAATCTGTCTAATAATCTAACATTTTAAAATTTGCCCAGAAAGACAGTTTGTCTAAAATGACTCAAAATTATCCAAAATAACAAAAAATGTCCATAATTACCTGAAACTCATCCAAATTTTCTCAAAAAATTGTCCACAAAAATCCAAAATTGTTAATGTGACTCAAAATTTATCCAAAATGTTTAGAAATGTGTCCAACAAGAGTCAAAATCTGCCAATAAAGACAGTTAAAATTCTCAAAAATGACTCAAAACTCAAAGCTTATACTGGCAATCACATATTAACTCACTGTTAGCTTAGCATCAGGCAGCGCTAAAGCAGGAAGGTCCACAACGAACACAGAATCCAGGAAAACCAACCAAAAGCAAGTAAACTCTACATAATGACTGGAAATGTGTCCATAAGGAGTTAAATCTGATCTAAAATGACTCAAAATTAGTGTAAACTTTCTCAAGAATGGGAAAAAATGAAGCTAAATCTGTCCAAACTGACAGAAAACTTGTCCAAGAGGACTAGAATTTTCGAAAATTGTCCTAAATGGTTCAAAATGTGTTCAAAATAACTCAAAATTAGCCTAAAATCTCTCAGAAAAGGTTGAAAATTTATCATAATCTGTCCAGTATGACATAAAACTTGTTCAAGACTAAAATTTGTACAAAATAAGTCAAAATTTGTCTAAAAGAGTCAAAATCTCTCAATGAAGACTAAAAATCTGTTCATAGTAATTTAAAATTTGTCCACAAAGACTCAAAGTTTGTCCAAAATGACTCAAAATTGTCCAAAATGACAAAAAAATGGTCCATAATAACCTGAAAATCACTCAAAAATTGTGCAGAAAGACTTAAAATTCCCCAAGATGACTTAAAATTGGCCCACATTTTACCCGAAATTTGTCCAAACTCAAAAATTGTCCACAAAGATCCAAAATTGCTAAATATGACTCAAAATTTGTCCAAAATGTTTATAAATGTGTCCAACAAGAGTCAAAATCTGTCAATAAAGGCAGTCAATATTCTTAAAAATGACTCAAAATTCAAAGCTTGTACTGTTTCCAACAAATTTTGACTCATTTTTGACAATTACTACGTAATTTCCACAAATTTCAAGTCATTTTGGACACATTTTGAGTGAATTCCAAACAACAAACTGACTAATTTTCCAAATTTTAAGTCATTTCAGACAAATTTTGATGGGCTTCAAGTCATCTTTTGCCAAATTATGAGTTACTTTGGACACTTTTTAATAATTTTGGACAAAGTTTGACTCATTTTTGACAATTACTCAATTTAGATCAATTTCAGATAATTTTAGAAAAGCTTCAAGTCATTTTTGACAAATATTACTCTTTGTAGACAATTTTCCCATCATTTTGGCCAAATTTCAAGTCATTTGAGGCAAATTTCAAGCCAGTTTTGGAAAATCATGAGTCGCTTTGGACAATTTGTACTGATTTTGAATGGGTTTCAGTCATTTCAGGCAAATTTTGACTCATTTTTGACAGTTATTACTATTTTAGATCATTTTAGACAGGTTTGTGTGTATCCTGCTATATTTCAACGCTGTGAGGGTTAAATTTGTGCAGATATTGAACCATTAAACTGGTTTTCCAGGACATTTTCCTGCTGCTCAACATTTCTCCTCTGTGTGGCTGCAGTAAGAACCAGAAGATCTTTCGGTACAGACGTGTTGTCGGCTCGTCGGTTTCTTCCAGGGGTTTTTCCTGGCAGCTCCAACAAACTCTGACACCAGAGAGTGTCTGCAGCTCAATCCATCAGCCTTATCTTCCATCCCATCGCCTCATTTTATCCGTCTCTGTCCGTCCGGTGAGTCCGGTTATTTATTGCCCAGCAGCCTCGGATCCGGCCAAGGCTGCTGCTGCTGTCCTCAGGTAAACCTTCCTCCATCCACGTCTACTGTCCTCAGGTAAACCTTCCTCCATCCACGTCTACTGTCCCCAGGTAAACCTTCCTCCATCCACGTCTTCTGTCCTCAGGTAAACCTTCCTCCATCCACGTCTTCTGTCCTCAGGTAAACCTTCCTCCATCCACGTCTACTGTCCTAAGGTAAACCTTCCTTCATCCACATCTTCCTCACCTTCGTCTGGATCTCCCTCTCTCTACCTCACCTCCATCTGGATCTTCCTACGTCTTCCTGAATTCCGTCTCAATTTTCTGCCATCTGGATCTTCCGCTGTTTGGGTCTTCCTCCATCTGGATCTTGCTTCATCTGGATTTTCTGATGTCTGGAGCTTCCTCCGTCTGGGTCTTCCTGGTCTTCCTTACCTTCGTCTGGATCTTCCTCCGTCTGCTTCCTGTCAACGGCTGCCGACATCCAGTCCAACATTTGTCGTCCCAACTGATGTTCAGATTCACCGACAGAAGACATGAATGTGTGATAAACAGGAAAATAAAGATGGATTTCACTAATCAGAGAGTGAAGGATGCAGGAATGAAAGAGTTTATGAATGGAGGGATGGTGGGAATAGGAAAAAAGACAGAGGACAAGTTTCAAGTCATTTTGGATAAATTTTGATTCATTTTTGACAGTTTTCGAGTCATTTTGGACCAAGTGTGAGTCACTTTGGACAATTTTTAATAATTTTAGACAAGTTTCAAGTTTTTTCAGGAAAATTTTGGCCATTTTTACAAATTCTTTTCAAGTTTCAAGTCATATTACAAGTCATTTCCGAAAAGTGGCTTCACATGTTGGCTGAACACCTTTTGTTCTTTCTTGGTGTGTTGGTTTAAACCCATAAGGTGCTTTAATGTGAAGTCATCCATTACACAAAGCAGTCACTCCTTGAAAATAAAACCTACATTAGAACGCTGTTGGTCGGTTTCAGGATGATCTGTGTCATTAAAATGAACTCAAGTTTAAACAAAGAAAACCAACTCATCCAAAGATTCCCTTTGAGAAGCAGAAAGGACAGAAACCTTCTTCTAACACTCTGGATCTGAATATGAGACTCTGCAGATGGATATTTTTACTAAACAGACCCCAGAAAGTGTCAAAACCTCAGTGAAACTCATCACGGATGTAAATAAAGTTGGGTTCAAACTTTTTACCTTCATGACGTCTCAATGTTTTGCTCCAACAGTCAGAATCTGTTCCAGGAATCTGCATCCTGCCATCACAATAATTAACACAAATGTGACTTGTTATTGTAAATAATTGCTCAGGACATTTAAATGCTAAATATTCCCATTAGAAGAAGCTGAACCAGTAGCTGAGGTCAGAGAGCTGAAGGACTGGAGTTCTGCTTCCAGTAAAGTGTTTGAATCCACAGTTTCAAATAAATGTTAAAAGAACAGAAAGTTGGAGAAAAAAACTTACACAATTTGGCTAAATACTTTCTACGCTCTCTTAAGATGATTTTTAAAAGTTTTGTGGGTTATAGAAAAGGTAAGAAACTGAAAATGATGCATAATGATAAAGAGATTTTAAAAAATCACAAAACGACCACAAAGTAACACAAAATGACCTCAGAACTAAAATGACAGCAAAGAGATGCAAAATTACCACAAGTAGACACAAAACATCCACAAAATGTCGACAAAGGGATATAAAAAGACGCAAAATAACCGCAAAGGGACCCCAAACAACCAAAAAGAGCCACAAAATGACCACAGACCCAAAATGCCTAAAAAGAGATGCAAAATGACCGCAAAATGTCGAAAAATAGACACAAAACAACAACAAAAAGATGCAAAATAACCGCAGAGACACTAACTACAAAAATGATGACGAAACAACCAAAAAGAGGCAAAATGTCACAAAATGACCAGAAAGAGACACAAAACAACCACAAAGACACACAAAACAACCACAGATAGACACAAAACAACCACAGACACACAAAACAACCACAGACATACAAAACAATCACAGAGACACAAAACAACCACAGACACACAAAACAACCACAGACACACAAAACAAACACAGACACAAAATGACCACAAAGAGACACGAAACAACCACAGGGACACAAACCAACCACAAAAATGAACACAAAGCAACCAAAAAGAGACAAAATGTCCAGAAAGAAAATCACAAAATGACTGCAAATAGACAAAACAACCAAAAATGTTGAATGATAAACATGGAACATAAAATTACCACAAATAGGGGCTTTCGACCAAAGAGCACCAGGTGCTAGGTTGGTTCAAAGTTGAGAGCCAGTGCTTTTTTGGTTCAAATCTCGTGCCGCCCCAGAACGGGTTTGTGTTTCCATTCAGAAGGAGCAAAGTTGGAGCTGCGTCATTGCCCCACCACAAAACGTGTGTACGTACTGCGTACGTAGCCGTTCAACAGCGTTCACGCCGTACGGAAACCCACACAACAACAATGGAGGACTTCATTGGAGTGGTGTTCATGGCTTTGCTAGTGTGTCTCGCCATCGCTGAACAGCAAAACCTTCTGTTAGGGGTTACCCATCGGCGTCGCCGTTCCAATGCCCGGCGATCACGTTTGAGAAGAAAGGTAATTATCAAAGACGTTTGGATACTTAACAGTAAACGTGCTAGCGTTAGCTTAGCTACTTAGCTTCGACTACGCTTGCATTGATTACTTAGCGGTTAAACAAAACAACTGAAAAGACACCAAAAACACTACAAAAATAAGCACAAAACCAAAAAGAGAAAAAAAAATTACTAGAAAACTTCACAAACAACCAAAAAATGTTGAAAAATAAACCCGACACAAACACAAAATGCTGAAAAATAGACACAAAACAGTCACAAAATGTAAAAAAGGACCACAAAACAACCAAAAAGAGACACAAAATGGCTGCCAAATCAATTCCACTTTTTAAAATTTTTACACCCACAGATTCAGATTTTTATTTTTATTTCACCTCATACCTGGCTTAGTCTGAAGATGTTTCCTGTTTGTTCTGGTTTCACTTGTGTTTTGTTGTGTAGTTATCAGAACATCTACCTGAGCAGGTGTTTTAACATGTGGACCGATCAGTGACTCAGCAGAATCCAGAGTGACTCAGCAGAATCCAGAGTGACTCAGCGGTTCTGAGGCTCGAAAACTCCTTTTATTGATCCGTCAATGATTTAATGTCGTGTTTAAAGGTGGAGATTTAATGACGTTAATCTGGATTTGAACCTCGTTCTGCTCTGCGGATCTGGTCTGGTTTGAAGCTGTGCTCAACAGACCTTCAGGAGGAGGTTCCTCGGTTCTCCTGAGATAATAATCAATAAATCAATAACACCATAATGTCAGAACTCCGGTCTAATTACTGCCAACAGAAACTCTGTGCAGGATCCTACAGGACATTTACCGCTGATGACTGTTGATAGTTTTGTCTCTTTGTGGTTCTTTTTCCACATATTTATACTCATTCTGTGTCTTATTTTTTCATTTTTTTCTGCTTTTGACTGATCTGTGTGTCGATTCAAGTCATTTCCAACTAATTTGATTCTTTTCCAAAATTTTTCAATAATTTCTGACAAATTTCAAGTCATTTAGTCAATTTGACAAATTTGGACTGATTTTTGGACATTTCTACTCATTTTAAACTAATTTTAAATGCTTTTTTGCAAGTTTCAGGTCGTTTTGGACTGATTTCAAATCATTTTATACCAATTATGAGTCATTTTGGATAATTTTTAATAATTTTAGACAAGTTTCATGTCATTTCAGGCAAATTTTGGACATTTTTTTGCCAATCTACTCATTTTTGGCAGGCTTAATGTTATTTTAGACTAATTTCAAGTCAGTTGCAGACAAATTCAGACTCATTTCTGGTGATTTCTCTTCATTTAAGACACATTTTAAGTCATTTTAAGTCTATTTTGACAAGTTTCAGGTCATTTTGGACCAATTATCAGTCACTTGGTTCTCTAGAACCGAGGATGAATAAAAGCAGAACAGAGGAAACAGGAGAAAATAAAGCTGCTGTCATGTTAGATCATCATCAGAACACACACAGGTGGAGGTTCTACAGGTTTTTACAGGTTCTACACATTCTTACAGGTTCTTCAGATGCTACAGGTTCTTCAGGTTCTACTGGGTCTTAAGGTTCTACAGGTTCTTCAGGTTCTACAGGTTCTACAGCTTCTACTGGGTCTTCAGGTTCTTCATGTTCTACAGGTTCTACTGGGTCTTAAGGTTCTACAGATTACTCATGTTCTACAGGTTCTTCGTGTTCTACAGCTTCTACTGGGTCTTCAGGTTCTACAGGTTCTTTAGGTTCTACAGGTTTTTACAAGTTCTACACGTTGTTACAGGTTCTTCAGATTCTACAGGTTCTTCGTGTTCTTCAGCTTCTACTGGGTCTTCAGGTTCTACAGATTATTCATGTTCTACGGGATCTTCAGGTTCTACAGGTTCTTCAGGTTCTACAGGTTTTTACAGGTTCTACACATTGTTACAGGTTCTTCAGATTCTACAGGTTCTTCATGTTCTTCAGCTTCTACTGGGTCTTCAGGTTCTACAGATTATTCATGTTCTACAGGTTCTACAGGTTCTTCAGGTTCTACAGCTTCTACTGGGTCTTCAGGTTCTTCAGGCTCTGCAGGTTCTACAGATTCTACAGGTTCTTCAGGTTCTACTGGGTCTTAAGGTTCTACAGGTTCTTCAGGTTCTACAGCTTCTACTGGGTCTTAAGGTTCTACAGATTATTCATGTTCTACAGGTTCTACAGGTTCTTCGTGTTCTACAGCTTCTACTGGGTCTTCAGGTTCTACAGGTTCTTCAGGTTCTACAGGTTTTTACAGGTTTTACACGTTGTTACAGGTTCTTCAGATTCTACAGGTTCTACAGGTTCTTCATGTTCTTCAGCTTCTACTGGGTCTTCAGGTTCTACAGGTTCTTCATGTTCTACAGGTTCTTCATGTTCTACAGGTTCTTCATGTTCTACAGGTTCTACAGGTTCTTCAGGTTCTACAGCTTCTACTGGGTCTTCAGGTTATACAGATTATTCGTGTTTTACAGGTGCTTCGTGTTCTACAGCTTCTACTGGGTCTTCAGGTTCTTCAGGCTCTGCAGGTTCTACAGATTCTACAGGTTCTTCAGGTTCTGCAGTTTCTACTGGGTCTTCAGGTTCTACAGATTATTCATGTTCTTCAGGCTCTGCAGGTTCTACAGGTTCTTCATGTTCGTGTAATAAAGTGAAATCTGTGGGTGCAATCAGAGGTGTTTGGTGGGGTTTTATCTCCAGACTCCATCCAGGTGTTGTAGTTTTGTTCCTGAAATGTAGCTTCATACCTGAACTGTAGTTTCGTACCTGAACTGTAGTTTCGTTCTTGAACTGTAGCTTCGTACCTGAACTGTAGTTTTGTTCCTGAACTGCAGTTTTGTACCTGAACTGTAGCTTCGTAACTGAGCTGTAGCTTCGTACCTGAACTGTAGTTTCGTACCTGAACTGTAGTTTCGTTCTTGAACTGTAGTTTCGTACCTGAACTGTAGTTTTGTTCCTGAACTGTAGTTGTGTACCTGAACTGTAGCTTCGTACCTGAGCTGTAGCTTCGTACCTGAACTGTAGTTTCGTACCTGAACTGTAGCTTCGTACCTGAACTGTAGTTTCGTTCTTGAACTGTAGTTTCGTACCTGAACTGTAGTTTTGTTCCTGAACTGTAGCTTCGTACCTGAACTGTAGCTTCGTACCTGAACTGTAGTTTCGTACCTGAACTGTAGCTTCGTACCTGAACTGTAGCTTCGTACCTGAACTGTAGTTTCGTACCTGAACTGTAGCTTCGTACCTGAACTGTAGCTTCGTACCTGAACTGTAGCTTCGTTCCTGAACTGTAGCTTCGTACCTGAACTGTAGCTTCGTACCTGAACTGTAGTTTCGTACCTGAACTGTAGCTTCGTACCTGAACTGTAGCTTCGTACCTGAACTGTAGTTTCGTACCTGAACTGTAGCTTCGTACCTGAACTGTAGCTTCGTACCTGAACTGTAGCTTCGTTCCTGAACTGTAGCTTCGTACCTGAACTGTAGCTTCGTACCTGAACTGTAGTTTCGTACCTGAACTGTAGCTTCGTACCTGAACTGTAGCTTCGTACCTGAACTGTAGTTTCGTACCTGAACTGTAGTTTCGCCCTGCACTGAACTGTAGTTTTTCAATCATTAACCAAACTGCGGCTGCGTTTTTATAGATATTGTCACTGAAAGTATGGCAGGAGTCGACCTGTGGGTTTTACAGCAGATTTTATGATTATTGGAGGTAGTTTGAAGCTGGACTTTACTCCGTGTATTTACTGGAATAAAACTGATTCACAAACAGAACAGACAGCAGCCAGAGGCATCAGATTATGAACTATGAGGGAACTGAACTCACTTCTAACTGGTTTCTGAAGCTGAGATGCTTGAGTTTTAGCATCTACAAGGTTGTAAGTCAAAGAAACTCAATAAAAGTGGATTTCCACCATAAATGACACCTTTAGCAGGTTTTGTTGCGTATTTAATGTCTTAAAAGGCCTCAGAATCTTGACTTTGATGGAAAAATGAGAAGCCAAAACACTCAGAACTATAAAGCAGTCATATGAACTTCTTATGGGTTTCTGAAACTGAGATGCTTGAATTTTGGCATCTACAAGGTTTTAAGACACAAAAAACACAATAAAAGTTGAATTTCACCATAAGTGGGACCTTTAGCAGGGTTTGTTGTGTATTTCATGTCTGAAAAAAGCTAAAAATTATGAGTTTTACATAAAGACTTGAAGCCAACATGTACAGACGCCATCAGATTCTGGACTATGAGGCAGTAAAACTAACTTCTTATGGGTTTGTGGAACTGGAAGGGTTGAATTTTGGCATCTACAAGGTTTTAAGACACAAAGAAACACAATAAAAGTTGATTTTGCACCGTATTTTGGGCCCTTCCGAGGCTCAGAAAGAGCTCCAGATCTCAGGTTTTCCAGAAACTCTCAGATTCTGGGTAAATGTTGGTTCTGAACGGAGCAGCAGTCGATCCGGAGAACATCCGGGTCTTGGTCTGGAGGCTGATCTTCTTCTTCCAGTTCAGGCTGAATGAAGTCAGGGGAGTGTCCTCTTCCTCCTCCTCCTCCTCCTCCTCCTCCTCCTCCTCCTCCTCCTCCTCCTCCTCCTCCTCCCCGATGCTTCGCCTCCATTGTTCTCGGCCTCCACGGCTCCCAAACAATGGCTGGAGCCTCCGGCAGCGGGAGGAACCCAAGCTCTGGAGAGGCTCCTTTGTCCGGAGACTCACTTTAATCCAGAAAAAAATCACTCTGTCCCTGATTTTGTGCTTTCTGTGTGTTTGTGCCCATTTTTCTCTCATTTTTTGTGTGTCTTTGTGGTGGTTTCTTTCCCATTTGTGCTCATTTTCTGTCTTGTTTGGGGTTTTTCGTCTGTTTCTGGTTGTTTTATGCTGATTTTTTCTCGTTTTGTGCCTTTTTTTAGTGTTTTTTTGTTTTATGTGGTCTTTTTTGTCTCTTCGCCTCTATTTGTGCTCATTTTGTGTCTTTTTTTGTGGTTTCTGACTCTTTGAGGTTGTTTTATGCCGATTCTTTCTCTTTTTGTCTTTTTTAGTGTTTTTTGTGTCTATGTGGTTTTTTTGCATTCATTTGTGCTCATTTTATGTCTTTTATTTATTGGTTTTAGGATCTTCATGGTTTTATGCCAATGTTGACTAATTTTTGTGTCACTTTTTGGTGGTTTCTTACTCACCTGCTCCTTTTCTGTCTTGTTTAGTGGGGGTTTTTTTGTATTTGTGGTTGTTTTGCATTCATTTGCACACATTTTGTGTCTCATTTGTTTTACCAACTTTATGGTCTTGTACCAATTTTTTCTCATTTTGTCTTTTTTGGGTGTTTTTTTGTGTCTTTGTGGTTGTTCTGACCTAATTATGCTCATTCTATGTCTCTTGTTCCTTCTTTTTTGTCTGTGATTTTGTGCCTATTTTTTTCTCATTTTTTGGTGTTATTTTGTCTTCATGGGGTTGTTTGTTTTTACCTATATGTGCTCATTTTGTGTCTTTTTTGGTGTCTTCTGACTCTATGAAATTGATTTATGCCGTTTCTTCCTCTTTTTTGTGTCTTTCTGGTTGTTTCCTGTCTCTTTGTGGTTGTTTTGCACTTAATTCTGCACATTTTGCATCTCTTATTCATTGCTTTTTGTCCGGTTACGGTTTTGTGCCTATTTTTTCCTAAATTTTGTGTGTTTTTTTGTCTCTTTATGATCGTTTTGCACCCATTTTGTCTCATTTTGAAGCCAAAATCTAAAACTAAAGTGTGACTCTGAGGTGCCAGTGGATCTTAAATGATGGTAAATAAAAATAAAAATCATAATAAAATAGTAAATATTAAAAAAAAAAAAAAAAAAAACTTGGAATAAAAAGTGGGGCTCACGGAGGGGCGGGGCAGCTGACGGGTTGCTAGGGGCAACCGTGGGGGGGGAGGCGAGATAGAGGGCGTCCCGTGCGTGTGCGTGCGTCCGTGTACGTGCGTGTGTGTGCCAAGCAGCTCGACCCCTCGCGCCAATTCCGTCTATTGGCTGTCGGGAGGAGGATGGCTGGCAGGATTTAGCGTCTTTTCCCGTCCAGCACAACAAGCTCATTACCGGAGCTGCGCGGCGCGCCTGGAAACGGATTTACGCGCACGAAAAGGAGGTTTGTTTGGCTTCATTTTTCATTATTATTCCATCATCTCCATCCTTCTAGACGGTCTCTGTTATCTCCGTCTTCTCCGCTGCCGTTTGGAGGTTTTTTATTCTCACCTTTACGCGTAAAGCGGCTACAGGTTTAATGGCGATTAGCCGGCGGGTAATTAGCCCCGTTAACGGAGACGGGGACCTGCTGCAGGTTCCGGTGAGGACAGAGTGTGTGTGTGTGTGTGTGTGTGTGTGTGTGTGTGTGTGTGTGTGTGTGTGTGTGTGTGTGTGTGAGTGAGTGTGTGATTGTCTCGGCTGGAGGGTCTCCGGTGAGAGCAGCGGCGGCGGCGGACAATGAGCGGAGCTGTTGTTTGTTTGGCGGCGGTGCGCGCAAAAATCCTCCCCGTTGATCCGGAGCTGCTTCTGCTTCTGGAGACGCGGGTTAGAAACGGAAATATCGCGGATCGATCGCGGATCAATCAGTCTGGAGGGTTCTGTCTGCTTCACATGTCGCTGCTTCGGCTGCGGGGTTGATTTTAGCGCATTTCTGGGGCGTTTTTTTTTTTTTTTTTTTTTTTTTTAAATTTAAAAATGTGGTTGCGGTGAATTTTGCCATCCATCCATCCGCGCATGCAGCCGTTAAATCTGCTCAATCTGCGTCTGACATGTGCGCGTGTTCGTGCATATGTCCGTGCACGTGCTCCAAAAACGCGCACGGAGAGGAGGGAAGAAGTGCAACAAAAAAGAAGAATTTAAATAAAAAAAATAAAAATGATCGAGATTCTTCCACAATGCGCGCAAATGATGGAGACAGACTGGATGGAGGGGAGGAGGGGAGGAGAGGAGGAGGAAGGGGGGTGAGCCATTTTCCTATTAAAAAAAAAGAAAAACGCACGCACATGGCGACAGACAGACAGACAGACAGACAGCGGCAGCGCCAGGCGTACATGTGCGCAGAAACCAGGTCAGCGCGTAAAAATCAGCCAAAAACGGCCAGATTATCCCGGTTTTATCGACGTTTCACGGTGGTATCGATCACTTATTGATGATGAGGAGGCTTTGGGGGACGCTCTGCCCTCCCCCCTCCTCTGTCTCCCCTCCTCTGTCTCCCCCACAATAGAGACAAGGAGCCGCTTGTTGGGAATTTGGCGCTTCACTTGTTTTGCTCAATGAGGAATTCACTGTTTTCTCCCCCTCTCTGCTGCTGCTGCTGCTGCTGCTGCTGCTGTTGTTGTTGTTGTGGTTTCTGCTGCTCTTTTGTTTATTTATTTATCTCTCTATCGTCTGCTCACCGATTAATCGATCATCCATCTCCTCTATTGTTCAGAAAACACTCAAACATTGTTTTTGTTTTTGTTTTTTTTTACAGCTGCTGCAGTGACTTTAAGTCAGCTGTTCTGGCTCGTCTTTAATTATTATTTTTTATTTTTTATTTTAATTTTTCTGGCAGATCAAAGTAAACTCTCGGGTCAGGATTTATTGGTGGAATTTTCAGAATTTTTTGGTATTTTTTGTGGCGTGTTTGTTGAGAGAAGCAGCAGCTCCGGATAAAAAAATGTCGCCATATTAGGAGGTTTTTTTTTTGCCCCCCAAAATGGAGCGGGGGGGGGGGGGGGGGGTGAGAGCTCATTAGCAATGCAAATTAGGGCTTTTTTTATTCAAACTGAGGCTCGGGCACCTGCTGTTACGAGCATGCGCGCGGCTGGACGGTTTCCTCCTCCTCCTCCCTCCTTCATCCTCGGGAGCGCGCCTCCCCCCCCAGACTTCTGTTCTATTTCCAGGCGCGCTCCCGCCGCCGGAGCTTTGATGAATAAAATAAATAAATAGAAAATTAAGTTAAAAAAAGAAGAAAAAGGAAAAAAAAGCTTTGCCAGATTTGAGCCGAAACAAAAGAAGAAGAAAAATGAGGAAGGAAATGAGAAAAATAATGAAAGAAAACATAAAAAATGAGTTTAAATCTGATTAACAAACATTTATACACTAAATAATCATAAATAAATGTTTATTATGTGTTAAAATAGGCTATAAAGTAGATTTATTGGCCTTTAAATGACTTTTTTAGTAGAAAAAAGGGTTCAGATGTTTTTGCAGAGCTGACATAACATAGAAATGGTCGAATTCGTCAAGAAAACAAAGAAATAAATGAAAAAAAGAGTTTTATCCTGATTATTTAACATTTACACACTAAATTACAATAAAAAGCTTTTTATGTGTTAAAATCAGGTTATAAAGCAGATTTAAGTTCATTTTAACGACTCTAACTTATGTTATGAAGCCATAAATGTCAGTGCTTCATTATAGCTTTTTATTTCCTTATTCTATGTTTATTTGAGTATTCTGACTCTAAAATATCCCATTCTCTACATTCATTGGCATTTAAATAACTGTTTTAGTACAAAAACAAAGTCTTCTAGAGCCGATATAACATAGAAGTGGTTGAATTCTTCAAGAAAACATAAAAAATACAAGTTGTAATCTGATTATTTAACATTTACACACTAAATAATCACAAATAATTCATTCTTATATGTTGGAATTCACATTTCTGAAGTTTCAGATGCCTTTGTACAGTTAATTTAAAGTATAAAACATGAAATATTTAATTATTTGGATCAATAATGAAGCTGTTTTCATAGCTGATGTCACAAAAACAAAGAATTTAAAATATGAGATTAAACCAAATTATTTAGCATTTACACACTATAAAATATTAAATAAATGTCTATAATGCATTGAAATTAGTTTTAAATCACACTAAAGGTTATTTTAACTATTATAAGGCTCCTATGAGATCATAAACTTATTTCAATCTGTTGTGTAAGAATTTATAGAATAATTTAAGGTCAAAAAGAGAAATATTTGTCTTTGCACAGCCAAAATAACACAGAAAACATGAAATATTTCCTATAATCTTTTCATCAAACACTCAAAAAATGAGAAAAAAGTCACAAATATAAGATTTAAACTTGATCACACACTAAAAAATCCTAAATAAATGATTCTTAAGTGTTAAAATCAGGCTATAAAACAGATTTAAGCTCATTTTATAACATAATTTTGATTAATAAACTCGTGAAAACATGATTTTGACCTGATAAAGTGCAGATTTGTTCTGTTATTGATTAAAAACTTGACATTTCCTGGTCTTTAAATGACATTTTAATGGAAAAACAGAAGAATTGTTGCCAATATAAGACATAAAAGGCCACTTTTGGGATCAATAATGAAGCTTTTCTTCACATATTCGGGTATTTAATGTGTCAAAAGGAACAATTTGAAGACAGAAAGATAAAAAAGGACAAATATGAGGTTTAATCTGATTATTAATCATTTTAACTCAATAAAATCCATTAAAACGCAGTTAGAAAGCAGCTTTAAGGTCCTTTTTACAGGTTTAACTCATATTTTAAAGATGTATTTTACATTATAGCAGCTCTTCCAGTTATTTCCAGCAGTTGTAGATTCATGTTTTAAAGGTTTAATCAATAAAAATATTGATTATTAGTGATCAATGAGGCTGTTTAGTAACTGATATGTGAATGAAACTTGATGTAAAACTGGAAAATCTTGGTGTTAAACTTAGAAAAAAACAAAATCAGTTGAAACAATGAAAATATTGATAATAAAAGTGATAATAAGTTGATTTTTAATGGTTACAGATACTTTATCGTCCAAAATAAACCATTTATTACCTGTTTATATCCTTAGAAATGTTTAAAAAAGCTTCAAAAACTGTGGAGGAAGTCTTTATCTGCAACAAATAATCAATCGATCAGTTCTCAACTATTAAATCAATCGCCACCTGTTCTGATGAGTGATTTGTCAAGAGAAAAGTCTAAATTCTGTGATTTCTGCTTCTTATATGTGAATATTTTCTGGTTTCTTTGAATGTTTTTGGACAAAACCAGACATTCGACAACCAGGAAGTTATTGATTAAAGGAGAAAATAAAGTAAAAGTAAATTTTTAAGGCTTTATTTTGATGCTTGCATTGGTCAAAATGGAACAAATTTAAACAAACGTGGATTTATCTGAATAATAAATGTAATAATGCTGTAAAATCTGAGTCTGTGACGAGTTTTAACTGTCAAATGTGGAAAAAATGCAATATTTGCTCAGATATATGATGAATTAGACTCAATCAAGTGCCAGAACTTGAGTAGAACAACATCAAAATTGCATTTTGAGTAAATTTGCTTCATTAAATTCCACCAGTGCTCCATAATGGCTTTTTCAATTAATCAGAATTCCTAAAAAAATGAATTTGAACCGATGAAACACTTTAAAACTTGTTTATACATGACAGATACTGTAATTAAACCCCTATAAACAGGAATCATCCCTCTGTAATCTGTGTTTCTTGGTCTTTTTGTGACTTTCTGGTCTTTGCACGGCCAATAAAATGTAAAGAACATGAAAGATTTCACTGTTTAGTTGCGTTTTTCCACAACAAAACCACAATTTGTGACCTTCAGCTTTTAAAAATCGACTTTTCAACAAGAACGAGCGCTTCATCGAACACGAGCGCTGCGCTGACGAGGAGATAAATGAAGGAAAATAATGAGGAATTAGCAGCGATGATGGATTCAAAGTGGAGTAACGAGAGCCGGAGGATGAATTAAAGAGAGAAAAGAAGAAGTTAGAGGCGACAAAATGAGGCCAGGAGGGAAGAAAAAAGGATAAAAAACCAGGAGAAATAAAGAAAGTGAAGGAAAAGATGAGAAAAAAGGAGAAAAGAATGAAGAAATCTGACATAAAAAAGGATAAAAACAGCACAAGAAGCAGGAAAAAGGAGATAAAATGCAGAAAAAGGGGTTGAAATGGGAAAAGGAGGCAGTAAAATGGTTGTTTGGTCGATGAAAACATGGAGGACAACGAGGAAACGGTTTCCTCGTCACACGGACTCTTCCATGAAACACTCAACAGGCGTGTTCACTTCTGCATGTATGACCACAAACCAGTCATTCAGCTGTTTCACTTGATTTTACACTTTTTAGAGCAGATTTTTGGACTTTTGCAGGTTAAATCTTCACATTTTTACAGTTTATTGTTGCAGAATTGCACCAAGATCACAAACAAACAGACTCTGAAAATTTTTAGAGCAAATGTAGAGAAAAAAAAGCAAAAAAGCAAAACAAATTTGCGATAGCTTCCAAGAAAACTTCAAGAAACTGCTTTTAAAACTCAAAAAACAAGAAGAAAGAAGCAAAACTTTGTCAATTTATGAGAGAAAAACAGAGTTAACCCAAATCCTAAACCAAACTACCAACGGAATCATCCAGAAAACATCCAAAACTAATCAATCGCCAATGAAAATTATCTGTAGTTGCAGCTTTAAACCAAATTAAACCTTCAGATCTGCTTGTCTGATCAACGTTAACTTCAACATTTGAATACTTTCTGATATTTCCACAGGTTTTTGTCCAAATGTCTCACAGTTTTAGATCTGCATCTTTAGATTTTCTGCATTTTGTGACATTTTCTAAACCAAACTACCAACAGATTCATCCAGAAAATATTCAAAACTAATCAATCAACAATGAAAATAATCTTTAATTGCAGCCTTAAACCAAATTAAACCTTCAGATCTGCATCTTTCAATAGATTTTGTTCAAATTTATCCACAATTTTCACAGTTGTAGAGTTGAATCTTTGGATTGTAGTTGGTTGGAGAGACAAAACAACTTTTGATGACATGAAAACAATCAATAATTGCTGCTGAAAACCAAATTAAACCTTCAGAACTGTTTGTTTGACCAACGTGAGCTTAAATGGTTGCATCTTTTCTCTTATTTCAACTGATTTTCATCCAAATTTGTCCAAATTTCTCAGTTTTAGATCAGTATCTTTAGACTTTCTGCATTTCCTGACGTTTTATAAACCAACAATGGATTCATCCAGAAAATATCCAAACGAATCATTGAACAGTGAAAATAGTCACTAGTTTCAGAATTAAACCAAATTAAACCTTCAAATCTGTATCTCTTCTGATAGAAATCCAGATTTTGACAGATTTTTGTCTAATTTTATCCATATTCCTCACATTTATAGGTTTGAATCTTTGGATTTTAGCAGCAAGGTGAAACATAACCACTGAATATCTTTGGTTTGTGGACAAAACAAGACATTTTTCTGCATTTTCTAAACCAAACTACCAATGGATTCATCCAGACAATATCCAAAACTAATCAATCACCAATGAAAATAATCTTTAGCAGCAGCTTTAAACCAAATTAAACCTTCAGATCTGCATCTTTGAACTGATTTTTGTCCATTTTTATCCAGATTTCTCACAGTTTTAGGTCTAAATCGTTGGATTTGAGTTGCTTGGTGAAACAAACTCCAGATTGGAAAGTGTCACTTTGAGCTCTGCTGATTTCCTGCAGAGCAAAACCAGGATTTTTTCCTTCACCTTCCGGCTAAACGCTGCTGAATCAGGTGATTCTCAGCTCCCAACGTTCGTCCTCCGGAGGTTCGTGGAACAAACGACGGATCAACAAGTTCAAATCAACAGATTTCTGCAGCTGATAAAACGACTGGATGCAGATACGAGGAGACTGTTAGACCAGAAAATAAAATATGAGGAGGAAAAAATCAAAACAAACAACCCTCTGCTGGAAAGACTTAAGAGATAACATCAAATCGGTATTAATCTATGCAGACGGATCAAATATTTAGCTGCTTTTTTTTTCTCCCCCCTAAAATCCTGAATGTTCGCTGTGGAAAACAGGGTCAGGACGAGAAAAAAGAGAAAGAAGGAGCACATGATGGCAGATAAAGGCCGGTCTGTGTCGGAGGAGGATGAAGGGAGGAGGAGGAGGAGGAGGGCGGCGATGAAGGGCCTCTCTGTTGCTCTGTCTATAGAAAGCTGTGAAACAAGGCATTTAGTCTGTAGCAGCCATAATGGGCTCCTCTAATGATGCTGCTATGGAGCGTCCCGTTAAACCTCCACGCACATGGATGCACTCGCTTAAAGGCTGGATTTTTACCGCTAAACCGCCTCGCAGTGCAAATAAACAGCGCTGCACGTGTTTAAATACACGTTATTGTTGGTTAACACACACAGGAGCATCATTTACAGGCTTGTTAGCATCTCTAGGAGCAGGTTTACAGATGAACAACACTGGATAACATGTGGATTATCTGAATGTTTAAACCATTCTCTGACAAAAACAGGAACATTTATAGAAAGGTCACCACAAACACATGCAAAATCAACCCAAAAAGATGCCAAAATACCACCAATACATGTAAAATCACCCCAAAAACACACAAAAAAATCACCGCAACAACGCAAAAAGATGGAAAAATGGACCGAAATGACATGAAATCAAAACAAAAACCACCACATCAACACAAAAAAGGCCTGGAAATCACCACAAAAACGTTCCAAATTAAAAGAAAATGAACACAAACACGCAATATATCCATAAAGATCTGAAATTACCAGTCAAAACTTGCAAAATCACTATGAAGACTTAATAGCATGCTAAGAAAAATGTTTTCAAAAAATGAAATCAAGTGAACAGAGGAGAAGTTGTTGGACTAAAACTTGCTAAAAATAACTTAAAACGGTACTTTTAAACATATTTTGAGTCATTGTGGGCAGTTTTTAGTAATTTTGGACTGGTTTCAAGTAATTTAAGAGCGATTTTGAGTAATTTTGGATACTTTTTAGTCATTTTGATCATGTTTTCAAGTTATTTTACACAATTTTGAAGTAATTTTGGACACTTTTCAAATCCAAACTGACAGAAAGTTGTCTAAAAATGAAACTAAAACCTGCCAGATCGATAAAATAAAAGCAGCTCAGCTCAGAATCAAGCCTCCTGCTGCTTCAGTCAACAAGTTTCCACGTTTATCCTGAACTCGTAGCGCTGCTAAGCTAACAAACACTCCCACTCACAGCCACTTCCTGCCAAAACACAAACCATCTGACCCGTTTCCACTCCGTTTCCATTTTTAAAAATGAGTAAATCAGTGAATAAAGAGAAGAATTAGTTGTTTTCTGGATTCCTCTCCTGCTGACGGTTGAGCTGAGGTTAGCTTAGACGCTACATGAGGTCAGGAGGAAGTAGAAATGTTAGTTTAGCTTCATGCTCATCGTCTTTTCTCTACATTTATAGACTAAATGTATAATTCATGTCATTTTCTCTCTGCTTTGTCAGAAATATTAGAAGGACTCGATCCAGAGAGCTGCTGGATGCTTTTAATGTTGGAATCTAATGAAGAATTCAGTGTAGAAGAGCAGAAAAAGGAGATTTTAGAACATTAGTGGTGGGTATCTCCTTTAGCACTGTTGCTCACAGACTTAGCAGCAGAAATGAATGTAAGTCAACATAAAAAGTTAGCATTAGCATCATTACTCTGGACAAATTTTGAGCCATTTTGGCGACAAGTATTTCCATATTTTGAATTTTTTTTTAGTTTTTAAACCTCTGTTCATCATCAGTAGAAAGATGTTTCACCATGCTGAATGTATCTCCAACTACTAGCTGCTCTGTTCACTGTTTCTGAGCCATGCTGCACTTTACTGTCAGTCTGAAATTGTCCAAAATGACTAAAAATGTGTCTAAAACAACATAAAACTTGTCCAGTCATATAAAATTGTCCAAAATTGACTCAAATTTTGTCCAAAGTTTCAATTTTTTTCAGAAAATGACTCAAAACTTGTCCAAACTTACTGAAGAATTGTCCAAAATAACCTGAAAACTCTCCATAATTAGTCAAATTTAGTTTAAAATGACAGAACAGACAATAGAAAGATGTTCCACCATGCTGAATGTATCTCCAACCAACTTTCTCCTCTGCTCACTGTTTCTGAACCATGCCGCACTTATTCTATTGATCCAGTAGCTTTGGTTTCCCTGTTTCAATCATTTGGGATACGTTTATGTCAGTTTTTGACAATTTTTAATTAATTTTTGCCAAATTTGGAGTCCATTTAAATCACTTTTCAGTGATTTTGTACAATTTTGGAGTCATTTTGCACAATTTATTGATTGTTTTAAACAAGCTTGATGGATTTTGGACACATTTTTAGTCCTTTGGGACAAAATATTTACAGTTTTACAAACTACATCTACTCTACAAAACCTTTTCTCCAGATGTTTCACCATGCTGAATGTATCTCCAACAACTAGCTGCTCTGTTCACTGATTCTGATCCATGCTGCATTTTACTGGCAGTCTGAAATTGACCTAAATGGCTCAAAACGTGTCTAAAATAACCTAAAACTTGTCCAGACCTATTTAAAATTGTCCAAAAGTGACTAAAATTGTGTCCAAAGCACCAAAAAAAGTCAAAAAATGATTCAAAATTGCTAAAATTTAGTTTAAAATGATGACAGAACAGACCACAGAAAGATGTTTCACCATGTTGAATGTATCTCCAACAACTAGCTGCTCTGTTCACTGTTTCTGAGCCATGCTGCATTTATTTTATTGGTCCAGGAGGTTTGATTTTCCCGTCAGTGTCATTTTAGACAACTTTATGTCAGTTTTGGACAAATTTTGAGCCATTTTAGACTTTTTTTTTAGTCATTTTGATTATTTTACACAAACTTATGTCAGTTTTAGATAATTTTCAAATAATTTTGGACTTATTTTGAGTCATTTGGAATAATTTTTTTCTGCTCCACTGACCGTTTTAGTTGTAAATTAGTGAAAGCCGGTCAGCTGGTTTGTTTTGTGAGCGTTTGTACGAGTCGAGGATAAACGTGTCGTCTTGTTGTTGCAGCTGGAAGCCGTCGCTGGTGTTTATCTTCCTTCACATGTAAACTGGTGTGAGTGGCTTTGCGTGCAGCGTCTTCCTGATCCCTCTGATGGATTTAACTGGCTTACATCGAGTGTCGTGTAATTTGAAACTTTATTGCTCCCTGAGGAGGAAATCTTCTTTCCTCCTCAGGGAGCGCTCTGATAGGTCGGAGGTCGGCTGCAGGTTCAGAGGCAGGAAGGTGTTTCCTGTCGTTACATCATCCTTTAAAGGCCCGATCCGTCATTTAAATAAAACAACAAGGACAAAAACGCAGCAGCGGAATCTAGAATAGCTTTAAATATCTGATCTGGGAGGTTCTGTTGGCTCCCGTCACAGTTTTCTCGCAAAAATTCACAAATATACACAAAAACGCCATAAAACATGTAAAATCAACACAAGAAGTAAAGAAAAATGAAGCAAAAAGGGGGGAAAATGCAGAACTGGAATCTGATAGACGTAAAATAAGACCTAAAATCACCACAAAAAGTCGGAAATGTAATAGAAAATGACACAAAAAGATGCACAATCGTCGCAAAAAGACAAAATCACCACAAGCAGATGTAAAGTAACTACTGAAAGACAGAAAAACAATAGAAAAAGACACACAAAGATGCAAAATCACTATGTAAAGACATAAAATCATCACAAACAGATGTAAAATTACCACAAAAAGATGCACAATCACCACAAAATGATGTAAAATCATCAGTGAAAGACAGAAAAACTACAGAAAAAGACACAAGAAGATGCAAAATTACCACAAAATGATGTAAAATGATCACAAAAAAATTAAAATCACCATTAAAAGACGCAAAATCATCACAAAAACAACATAAAATCATCACAAACAAATGTAGAATTACCATAAAATTATGCAAAATTATCACATAAATATTTAAAGTCACTGCTGAAAGATAGAAAAATAGTAGAGAAAGACACAAAAATGTGGAAAATTAACACAAAAAATGTAAAAGCACCTCAAAAAACAAGTGAAATCACAGAAAAAACAGTAAATCATGCTAACAGGCTAAAAACTAGACTAAAAACACCCAGAAACTGCTACAAAGCATTAGCACGTTTAGCATGTTTTGTGTTTTTCATGTGAAATGGTGCATAAACTAAGGTAAAATATGAAATATGTCAAAATGTAAGCCACTCTTCTTGAAAAGGTTAGAAATGCTAACTATAGTATGCTAACAGGCTAAAAACAAGAATGTAACCGAGCTAACAGTAAACAAGCATGTAAATAAGGATTAGCAATGCCGACAAAAACAAAGGATGATGGAAATGCTTTAGTTTTTCAGGTTTTGAGTCAGAAAACAACAGATTTTGACCTGATAAAGTAACAGAAAGTGAAAGCATCGCCGCTCTGTCAGCGGTTTTTCCTCCAGAAGTGAAAGCTTCGACTCCAGAGGATCAACAAGGTCGTCCAGGTTCACCGTAAAAAGACTTACAGAGTTCAGACTTATCCTCAGGAGACCTTCAGGGTCCAGCAGATACAGTAACTCCCAGAAAACTGACAATAATGAGCAGAATTCAACACTAAAATAGTCAAATTGTTGGTATTTATCAGCCACTTACCAAATTATATATTATTAAATTAAAAGATCATCACAAAAAGGTGTGAAATCAATACAAGAGAGGCAAAATCACCATACAAAGGGGCAAAATCACAGGAAAAACATGACGTCGTCATGAAAAGATGGAAAAATTAGAACAAAAACATGCCAAAATCTCCACAAAAACAAGAGAAATCAATACAAAAACCCCATAATGAGTCAAAAACACCACCAAAAGATGGGTTATGTGGGATAAAAAGTAAATAATCTGAGATTTTAACCACCTCTCCTGGAAGAAAAATGAAAATTTCCAACAAATTTCCAACAGGAAATAATGATAAACAGGTAAAATGTTAGTTGTAGTTCACAGGAGGAAGAGATTTTTGAATGAAACTGATGGAGGACTAATTAACATCCTTAGAATGAGTTTTGTTGGGTTTTTCTATTTTTATTCTACTTTTAGCCTTTTAATTCTGTTTTTTATTGTAAATACCAGCAAAATGTTGCTCCTACCAGCAGGATTTGCACGTTCTTTTGCACCTTACTTCCTTTTAGCATCCAAATTTAGGTTTTCTTTATGAGAAAAAACACCAATTGAAGGTGCAGAATGTAAAAAATGCCCAGAAACTACTTGAAATAGAGGGTTAAAGGAAATAAATGCAGGATGTGCAAATATCTGCAGCTTATTTAAAGAAGCTCAGTGAAGCCTTCAGACCAGACCATCTACCTGTTCCTCAGCTCCGACATGTGGTTTTTCAGGTGTTTTCCTGCGTTTCTTCAGCAGAAACGCTCCACAAACGCAGAGCTTCCAGTTGACTAATCAGGAACAAAGCCGGGCTGTGAACCAGCTTCACACTTCTTGCTTCTGGAGAATAAATGGACCCAATAACAGTGCTGCACATGAAAGCCTTTTCCTTTTCCTCCTCCTCCCACCACCACGCTGCTCCCGATGCAAAACTACGACAGCGGGGATAATTAGGGAATTGTATTTTTGAAAATATAGGTCTGCATGGTAATGAGGGCACAATGAAAAAGCTCCGAGGCAGAACAGAGGAACGCTACGACGGCGGATTAAAAACGGATCACGAGGCCGCAACATCTGCAGCGACGCAACGACCGATGCAGCGGAAATCAAACATGCGCAGCAGGACGGCACATTGGTTCACTTTAAAGTCTAAATCAGAAATAATCACGTTAAAGGAGCTGGAGGACATTGGATTCTTATTAGACGAGCATAAAGAAGATGCTCCCAGACATCCTATTCTGTTTGACCAACACTCCAAAAACAACATTCCTGAGTTTATTTACACGTTCAGTTGATTAGTGGAGTATTTTCTTGATGAAAATTGATCAGAAAATGGTGAAAAATGGTAAAAAAAACATCAACCAGTGTTTCCCTAACCCTAAAACGACGTCTTGAAATGTCTCATTTAGCCCCAAACCCAAAGATAGTTCACTGTTGATTGATTAGTTGAGTATTTTCTTGGTTAAAATGGCCAGAAAATGGTGAAAAATGTAAACGAGTGTTTTTCAAATCCCAAAATCACATCCTGAAACATGTTGTTTTGAGCAAAAACCAAAGATATTCAATTTACTGTCACACAGGGACAAAGAGAGCAGAAAATATTCTCATTTATAGAACATACAGGCAAATATTCACCTGGAAAAATGATACAAACTGTGGAAATTATATGACTAAAATTACAATAAATTACCTTAATATGTACTGAAAAATAAACTTCTATGAGCTCTGCTGTTTCTGAGGATTAAACTTTTAGGTGAACTTCTACTTATGAAGTACAAAAAGCTCAAGAAAAGAGTGTTCATACAGACATATGTTGATGCACGGTGGCGGCATCATCATGTACAACTAAAATGACAATATGTTACCCAATTATCTACTAAAAAACAAACTTCTATGAGAACCGAACTTTTGCAAAATTTTCACTTAAAAAGCTGAGAACCTCAAGATAAAGGTGCTTATGTGGACTCGTGTATAAGTAGCATGTGTTTGTGCACGGCGGTGGCATCATCATCACTTATTTAACTGAAAACTCAGGTGTGCTTGTGTAGATGCTATAAGGGTGTAGCAGCCTTTATTATTACTTTTTTATTTAATTTCTGGATTTGTTTCTTACTAGTCATGTATAGGCAGCATATGTTCATGCATGGTGGCGGCATCATCATGTACTTTCATGTGTTTCTTGCTGCTGTGATGTGAATATCTCTGGTAAAGGACCAATAAATGTAAAACCGAGCCAAAATCTAAAAATTATACAACTTACAATATATTATATATATTATTTGTGAGAACTGAATTTTTTCAAAATTTCAACTTAGAAAGCCGAGGACTACAAGAAAAAGGCGGGCATGGCGGTGGCATCATCATCTGACTCCAAAAGAGCTTAAACTGGACCATTATGGTGACATTTTAGATTTTTCCTAATTGTCAACCAATCCCAAGAAAACACAGTCAACCTGAATACTTCCCGACTCTGTGGCTCCAACTAGGACTGAACAACATAGAAAAACATACAAAATTGCAATTTTTCTGCCAGATGTGATATTATTTGCAACACAGTTTTTCACAGTCAAGCTTCAACTAAATAAAACAGGTTTCGGAGCAGTAGACCAGGATTTACCGTCAAAAATGTGACTGTCGCTTTAGAAAAAGTAGCTAAAATTTTAAAAAGGTCTGTGATTAAAAAAAACCCCACTGAATATGTTCCTAAAAGAGACGTAAAGTTCAGATTTCTGCATCAACACAACCACAGACTGCATTTTGACTGATAATTTAAAGAACCAGTCAATTGATATTCTATATTATCAACAAATTCAAAGTGAACTCTCTCTCTAATTGTGAATTTCCTGACAGATTTTGCACTTCGATTTGCAACGCAGCTTTTTAAAAATCAAGCTTCTACTAAATACTCGCTGCGTAAATAGATTTCAAAACTATTTTTACCATCAAAGGTGTGACTGGAACAGCAGGAAACTGTAAAACTGCTGCTTTAAATGCACCAAAACAAACTTAACTCCAGAACTACAAGCATGCAAGAACTACAAACATGGAGGGTTTTGTTTTGTTCTTATAAATGGTGAATTTAGGGTTCAGACCAGCATCAAACGGGCAAATTAAAACACATTTCAGCTGGAATTTAATCAAAATTAACTCCAGAGTGTGGTTTATTAACAGGAATAAATCAGATTATCATCAGAATTTTCCTTTAAGTAGCTGAATCCAATAAACGGAGCTAAAAAGTTGCTAAATGGAGCCTCAGCGGTGGTGTTGATGTGTTGACGTGTCGTCTGGTGGGTTGAATCCAGTTTAAATTGGCTGCTCTCCTGCTCTGGATTAGACCTGGGCTTAAAACCGTCACACTAAAAGGCCCGCCGCCCTCCGAGGGCGATCTGCTGCAGTAACGCAACAGGATTTAATCCACGGCAACGACTACGACAACAACGACGACAACGGTTTACCTGGACACAGCTGGTGGAACCACGGTGCGATACGAGGCGACGTTTCACCGTCTGGAGTGGAAGAAATGGAATATATTTAGTAAAAATAGGAGTTTAAGTTCACTGACTGAGACTGAGTCAGAACCTTTTTAACAGCAGATTAATATCAAACATCCTCCAGCTCTTCTGGACTCACAACATTTTAAAATCAGATTATTATTGTTGTTGTTGTT
Organism: Amphiprion ocellaris; assembly: GCF_022539595.1. Taxonomy (NCBI): domain Eukaryota; kingdom Metazoa; phylum Chordata; class Actinopteri; family Pomacentridae; genus Amphiprion; species Amphiprion ocellaris. The sequence continues at coordinate 36,554,953 of NC_072772.1, forward strand.
GTTGTTAGGGAAGTTTACTGTCTACAGTTATTTTAATTTGCCATTAATCGATTTGGTCTTCAAAATATCTCAAAAATTGTGTAAAAAATACCTCAGAACCCAAGAAGATGCTCTCAAACGTGTAGTTTTGTTTGACCAACACTCAAAAACTAACATTACTGAGTTTATTTACACATTCAGTGGATTAGATGAGTGTTTTCTTGAGTAAAATTATCAGAAAATGATGAAAACTGGAAACCAGTGTTTCCTTAAACCTAAAACGACGTCTTGAAATGTCTCGTTTTGCCCCCAAACCCAAAGATATTCAGTGTACTGTTCAAAAAGATAAAGAAGAAAATATTCACATTTTAGAAGCTAGAATGGGAGAATTCAGGCTTTTTTCAGAGCCCAAGATGTTCTCAACCTCAAAACATTACTGAGTTCATCTACACTTTCAAACAACTGTGCAGTTATTTTCTCAATTAAAATGGTCAGAAAACAGTGAAAAATGTTTCCCAAAATCCCCAAATCCCATCCTGAAATGTCTCATTTTGCCCCAAAACCAACATTACTGACTTTATTTACACTGTTGATTAATTAGTTGATTATTTTCTCAATTTAAATGGTCAGAAAATGGTGACAAATGGAAACCAGTGTTTCCCAAAACTTAAAATGACGTCTTCAAATGTCTCGTTTTGCCCCCAAACCCAAAGATTACTAGTTAACGGTCTTAAAGGATAAAGGAAACCAGAAAATACCAGAGTATTTAGACTTTTTGCTTCTTAAAAATGACTCAAAATCTGTCAGAACCCAAGAAAAGATGCTCTCAAACGTCCTATTTTGTTTGACCAACAGTCAAAACCAACATTACTGAGTTTATTTATGCTTTCAATTAATTAGTAGATTATTTTCTTGATTAAAATGGTCTGAAAATGGTGGAAAATGGTGAAAAATGTCAATTAAAACCCAAAATCACATGATGAAAGATGTTGTTTTGTGCAAAAACCAAAGATACTCAGTTTAGTGTCACAGAGGCATGAAGAAAGCAGAAAATATTCACATTTTAGAAGCTAGAATTGGAGAATTTAGGCTTTTTTCTCCTTAAAAAATGACTCAGACCGACTGACTCATCGTCAAAATCACTGCCAGTAAATTCAAAAGTCGTCAAATAGTTGATAGATTTCTTGCAGCTCCAGTTTGCTGAGAGGTAAAACAAAGTTCTCACATTGGAGAAGCTGCAGCCAAACATGGTTTTTGTTGGATAAAATGATTAAACTACTTAACTAACTGATTATTTGGGCCGATAATTCCAGCGTTAATAGAAGAAACTGAAGGATTATTGAGAAGAAAAGCATCAGATTGTTGGACAATGAGAACAATCTGAAGACTGTGAGGCTCGTTTCTTAGAAAACGTTTGTTTCCGTTTGTCCCAACAAACCAAACCTGCAGCTCAAACTCATTTCTGAAGACACAACTTTGTTTTTAATTCACTTTTTCTCCACTAACTGACAAAAACAAACATCTTACCTGAAGTTTTTCTGTAAAATCACATCCTGGATCCATTCACTGATTCACAGCGAGCGGCCAATCAGAAGCCGGTTTTATACTGGACCTGGCTTTGCTTGAATGTGATTGGCTCATGGTTGGACTGCGTACGGTGGCCTGCAGGGACAAATTTTACAGCAGTGAGATAAAATCAGACTTAATCAGGGCAAAAAAATGGCAGTTTGGTGCATTTTTGGAACCTGTTGGCTCCAAAAATCACTAGAATCCAAAGAAAAATAATAAAATAATTCTTTATTATCACCAGACTGGGTAAATCTGAATTATCACTAAAATATCTCAAAATATTATTTTAAAAAATGGCTCTCAAGATGCAAGACAATGTTCTCAAATGTCTTTTTGTCTGACTGACACTCTAGAACCAAAAGTACCAAATTTATTTTCACTGTTGATTAATAAATTAGAATAAAAATTATCATAAAATGTCAGAAAATGGTGGAAAATGCTTCTGTAAAGTCCTGTTTTGCCTAAAATGATCACGTTAAAGGAGCTAGAAATGGAGAATTTAGACTCAAACCCATGAATAGATCATCAAATCTCTGCAGAGTAATTAAAAAAAATTGACAAATAATTGATTAATTGTTGCAGCTCCAGTTTACAATGAGATAAAATAAGATTCTTACATTGGAGAAGCTGCAGCCAGACAAGGTTTTGTGAATAATAATAATAATAATAATAATAATAATAATAATAATAATAATAATAATAATAATAATAACAACAACAACAACAACAACAATAATATTGCACAAATTAATGGTATTTTAGAGGTAGAAAAGTATTAATATTGTACAGATTTGTTTAGAGAAGAATCTGTGGTCACTTAATGAAATCTTTAAATGAATCTCAGTGTTTTTTTTTATTAAAACCTAAATGAAATCAGCTCCAGAAGGACTGAAAAGCTGTTTTTCTTCAGCCTCCAGAACCAGGAGCAGCGTCCTGGAGGCTTCTGCAGACGTTTGGCTTCACACCAGGGAACAATCGATTAGATTTTTATTGTGATTTGTAATCGCCGCTCGGCCGTGAAGAGAAGGAAGCTCCGTCTGGGACTCTTCAGAGACGTTTTTCGATGTCGGCGTTGATTCAGTTTGTCCTAAACAGAAGAAAAAAGCTTGTTGTTGTTCAGTGTGACTGAAACCTGGATTAAGTAAAACAAAGCTCTGTTCGGTGTAAAATTTAAGACCTTTACACGTCTAAGATTTAAAATACTACCAGAAATATGCACACAAATAGATTTATTCACACAAATAGATTTATTCAAAAGTTCATTTTGCATTCATTCAGTGGTTTCTTTTAGAGGAAATATTAGTGATTTTTCAGGTATTTGATTCAGGAACCCTGCTCTGTTATGACCTCTTTTTCCCTTAAAAAGTCTCTTAAAACAGATATTCGTACGATCATAATCCGGTGAGAGAGGGTTGTGGGGGTTTAGTTAGCAACGGGCACCATGACAAAGACTTCTGTAGTGGTTAATGACAGCAGACAAACTAACATTTGTAAAGAGCTTTAAATGTGTTGTTCCCTCTAATTAAACGTCCTACAGACTCATAACTCCGGTCCTCCGCTGCTGTCAGGTAACGATCCGATTAAAAGGCTTTGAACTGTAGAAACGACTTGGTTCAGGTCTTCATTTCCGGGTCGTTGTTTCGCTTCCATCGTGTCCCGGAGCTGGACGGCGGCTCTTAATGACTCCTGAGTGAAAAGCTAAAGTGTGAACGCTCCAACCGAACCTGCAGGCCACCTTCGTTTAACGTGACTGATGGTTTCTTATTACCAAAACTGTGCCGGCCGCGAGGCTCCATGCATCAAAAAGTAGAACTCCATACATCACCTGGATGTCGCCTCCGCTGCTGTTTTCCTACGTTAGCGGCTCTGCGGGGTTATTATGCAAAACCATAGCAGAATAAAGCTGTTTTAATGATTCACAAAAAGAGATTTCTGACTTCCTGCTTGATCCGGATTGTTCTGGGATCGATTTAAAACAGATTAGACTGAAGGATGAGGTCGACCTTGACTGTGAAATGCAGAGAAACCACCCAGAAATCACTCGACAGACTTTAATTAACAGCAAGTGGGTTTGCAGGGACTCCAGGAAGACAGAATGTGAACTGCGATGGATTGATTTGTGAATCGATGGTTGCTAATTTTAGAGACTCCCAAAATAACTGAGCAGCGGCAGAAACCTTTTGTTGTATCTTCCTGCTGGTTCCAGCTCAGATGTCAGGGTCTGAAACGAACACAAACAGCTTCTGAATGCTTCCAATCTGCTCCCCTAAGGGTTAAACGGAGGCTTCGTGTTCGTGTGAATGCAGCAGTCGGAGTTTTTCGGAGTCTGTTGATCGCTGGAAGGTGTGAAGAGGAGGCTATTATCGCAGTGTGAAGTGGGAAATAGTTGATTGGCCACTCGGCCGCCTCCTTATTGACCCCCATTATGGCTGCATTCGAGGCGTCCTGAGGGATTAAAGCTGCACGACGGAAACACATGCAGCTGGAAATGCACCCGAGAGGCGCTGGAGGATGAAGTAACGACGAAGATGTCTGCAGGACAAAGAGTCCTCAAGTTTCTGATAAAAAAACTGAGAATCTCTGCAAACAGGAAGCTAACAAGACGCTAATGTCAGAATAGAACAGAAATAGCCTTTATGCACGTGTAAAACACCAACAAATAGAAGGAATCAGGCAGAATTTAGAGTCAAATTTCTTGGTACATTTATTTGACAGGAGATGCTAACGGTTACCAATAAATTTAGAGTTATAGAGTTTACTATAATCTGCATAAAAAAACTTGCTTCATCATCATCAATGAAACTGACAGCAGTGAATCTGGTTTCTAAATGCTGCAAACTACCAGATAAAATAACAAAAATATGTTTGGAAAGATCAGAAAATGGTGAAAAATGTTTCCCAAAACCCCAAAATCAAATCCTGAAACACGTTGTTTTGAGCAAAAAACCAAAGATATTCAGTTTACTGTCGCAAAGGGACAAAGAAAGCAGAAAACATTCACATTGTAGAAACTAGAATTGGAGAATTTAGCCTTTTTTTCTTCTTAAAAAATGACTCAAAATCTGTCGGAACCCAAGAAGAAACATCCAACACTCAGAAGCCAACATTACTGACTTTATTTACACTTTCAATTAATTAATTGAGTATTTTTTCAATTAAAATGGTCAGAAAATGATGAAAAATATCAACCAGTGTTTCCCAAAACCTAAAATGATGTCTTGAAATGTCTCGTTTTTTCCCCCAAACCCAAAAATATTCAGTTTACTGTCATAAAGGATAAATATGATAAAAATAGTTGGTAATAAACTATCAAAGGCTTGATTGGCTCAGCTTACACATCAACGGTAGCATTGTTATTCTGTGTTTTATTTGTTTTTTGCTAACCCTACTCTAATCACAGCAACAGGGTTGCTAATCCATGCTAATGCTAGCTTTTTCTCAGCAGTAAAAACTGGATATTTAGCACACGTTGATGGATAACACATATTTAATGCGTGATTTGGCCTTTTTCCATGAAATAAGCTTGTAGTTCACATATTTAGAGCCATTAAAGGCAGATTTTAGCATCAAACAGATATTTGTACGATTAAAATCTAGTTAAAGTTGTTCTGTTGTAGTACCCAGTTGTTCCACCAGGTGGCGCCTCTAGCAGTTTAGTTTGTCACTCAGGTCAACGTTGGCAAACGAGAGGATTGTGGAGTTTTAGTTAGGAATGGGCACCATGACAACGACTTCTGTGACCCTTAACGACCGTGGACGTAAACAACGGATTAAGTTTCAGTTAAATCTGATACGATCACTTAAAGAAATCCCCGATTGGCCCAGAGTGACATCGTTGGGTTCAGATCAGGACAGAAGACTTGTAGCGTCTAGTTCTGATGTTTACAGGTTGATCAAACTTCCCTGTATGTAGAAAGACGATGCTAAAAAGCAGCTAGCATGTTTAAATGAAGGAGTCCTGACTAAATATATTGACGACTACAGTTTAAACCTGCGTTAAGGTCGCCACCTACAGGTACAGACAGTAATAAACAGCTGTTTTTTCTTACTTTTTTCCTTTCAGACATTCCTTCACACTCACCTTTATTTGCTCCTGAACCGTTTTGCCTCGTTGGGGATGAATGCGTCGATCGGGTTCGTTAAGTTTGAAGCTTGGGGATTTGACTTTAACACAGAAATGATTACCAGAGCTTCAACACAAGCGGACGTCGTTGGAAAACAAATCAAATGCGGCTCTCCAGATCCATTCTAATGTTTTCTCATTACGCCGATAAAGACGACATCATTACTTTTTCTCCCAGACTGTATTTGCTGTTGCAGATTAGTGGAACGGAAACTCAAATTCAAGTGTCTGTTCAGCTCAAACGGGAGCATGGACGAGCTTGTAAAGGTGTTTTCAGGTACAGAGAGGCAGCGAGTCTTTTGTCTTCCAGCTGGTATCGTGTTTGTTTTGCGGCGTAACAAGTGAACCTGCAGAAAGTGACTCCCATTCTACAGCTTCGTCCTTTTGTACCTGCCAGTGTGAGCGCCAGGTTGATGATTCTGGGAGTGGAAATGAAGATTTATTGTGGTTTCTGTGTGGAATCATCAGTTGGTTTAACTCACAGCTGCCCAGAGGAGGATCAGACGTTAATTCATTACATTGGTTATGTGGAATCTGTTCACAAACTACGTCATTTTAGAGCCTCACAGGTCCATTTATGGGTGAAGATCGCAATGTCACGGCAGCAGTCGATGCTTATTTACCACAAGTAGAGGAGAAATCTGACATTTTCATCAGTTTGTGTTTCTAAATGTGGTTCATTGTGGACTAGATTTAAATGATTGTGTGATATTATTCTTTAAAGTTGTTTCTTTTAGACGATTAAAACAGGAACTTCTGGTGTTAATTTTCAGGCACGAAATATTAGTGATTTTTCAGGTATTTCAAACAACTAGAGTAGTTTTAAGCTTCCAGTTCACATATTTAGAACCACCAAAGACAGAATTTAATCTCAAACAGATGTTTATACGAATAAAATGTGATTGAAGTACCTGTTTGTTCCACCAGGTGGCGCCTTACTGTTTAGTTTGTCAGTGACACTACAGTTCAAGTTGACAAGCAGAGAGCATTGTGGGAGTTTAGCTAGCAACGGGCACCATAACAAAGACTTATGTGGGGGTTAATGACAGCAGACGAACTACCATTTGCACGATTAAAATCTGGTTAAAGCATGTTGTAGTACCTGGTTGTTCCATCAAAATGAAAATAAAATAAATTTTGCATTCATTTTTACCAACAGTTTCAACGGAAGAGACTCACATGCACTAACAAGGTGCCAAAACATAAAAAACAACAAACAGGACATAAATACTCTGCTATATGTAGAATTATTCCTGCTATATTAATGCTGTATTTCACCTTGAATGTTTCGTAGAACATATCTGTGCATCGATGCTATACAGGTTAAAGCTTCAAATAAAACACGTCTTTCCAACGCTAGAATGTGGTCTGCAGCCAATATTTCTGCTTTCCAAAAGCAAAAGATGTGTTCGGAAGTTGAATATCATTCTGAACAGTTGAGGTGATCGATAGAGAACTTAGTTTTAGGCATTATGAGGCCTTTAAGATGCAATTTTTTTGCTCAGACTCAAATTTGCACCCATAAAATCTGGAACCTGAGGTGTTTTTGGATGCGTGAGTGGACAGATGCTTCATTTTAGATCTACACCTGCTAATTTAAAAGTATTCCAAGGGTTTCCGGAATTGCATAAAGATGCCAGTTTGACAGTTTCTATCAGTTCCATCATTTCATGTTTCTATATTTGGTTCATTGTCTACTAAACTCACTAAATGTTAGATATTAAACTTCAGAGGCAAAATTCGCTTATTTTTGCTTCATAAATGTGAATATTTTCTGGTTTCTTTACTTTTCTGTGACAGTAAACTCAATATCTTTGGACAAAACAAGACATTTTTGACATTAAATACCAAACTACTAAACGATTGATGTAGAAAATAACCAAGCAATTAATAAACAATAAAAATCATGTTGGTTAACTGATATGTGCAGAAACAAGGCACTTTAACAAAGACTGGCATGTGTTTATGTGTAACGGATATTAAATCTCTTAATTTATAAGAAAACTACCATCATTTAATCACACAAACGCTAACGAGGAGAAGAGGAAATGGAGGGATTTGTTTACTTCATGAATATCTGACACTTAATGGGGTAAAAAATCATTAGACGTCGATTTAAGGCACATCTTTATGGTATATGCAGCTGTTAAACCAGGTGATAGAGGTGGACGAGGTCAACTGTTGCTGATAAACCAGAACAGGTGTCAAACTGCAGATTCATAATTACGACCGAACGCCTCGTCCTTCATTTTCCTTCTTTAAATCTGACTTTATAATGAGGTTACGGGAACGCCGGATCGCTCTCGGTTGAAACAAAAGATGAATTTGGGACTGAGAGAGTGTCAGACGGATGGAAAAGGTCATAAAAAAAGATGCAGGAGGAGGAAGAGAAGAAAATGTGATGCAGAAAGAATCAAAAAGCTGAATGAACATCGGACAGAAAGAAAGAATGAATGAATGAAAGAAGGGAAAAGATGCAGACGGACGAGATGAAAACCCAGACAGACGACAGACAGAAGGACAGACGGGAAAAGGCGAACGAACTGGAAAAAAAAGAAAAGAGAGTGGATTCACAATCAGCCCATGTCTGCATCACTCCTCCTCGTCTTCCTCCCTCCCTCCATTTTGTCGTCCTCCTCCGTCTGATGCTGTTCCAACACCTTCGGGGCTTCAGCCTCACATCCACCATCCGACTCGCTAATGCTGCTGCAGCGCAATCAGCCGCCAAGACGGGGAGGAAAAAAAGAAATGAAAGAGAAACCGAAACAAAGAGCGGCTCTGTCTCGTGTGGCTGAACGTGACTCAAAAGCAGCAGAAACTCTACGAGGACGTCCGATTGAAGCTCTTTAAGTCCCGTAAATCGATGAATTCTCGTCGTTGATCTTTTTCCTCTTTTACCTCCTGAAAGGCTTCAGGTTCAGGTTCTCCAGCTTTATCAACACGCATCTGTTCCATCGCCCCTTCCTTTGACAAATACCATCTTAATGCTGTAAAATTAGCATAAGAAGAGCTTAAAATACACAGAAATGTCAAATGAAACACGCTGTTTATATGCATTTTGTATCCATTATGTTGTGTTAATGTTTTTGCTGTTGTGTTTCAAACCGTTTAAATACAGAATAGAGCTGCACTAATAATCGATTATAAATGACGATTTAGGTTTCCCACCATTAAATAAACACAATTTACTGCGATATTAAAAATGCTGAGCCCTTGTAGATATAATAGCTTCTCTAATGTAAGTAAATCTTTCATTAGAACGCCTTATTTCATGTTTTACAAACTAATTTTTAGTCTTTCAACTGTCTGAATTGCTGCAGTAACTGATGGAGACTAGAAGCTTCTCAGTGCACAATCACCTAGCTAGCTTCTCCTTTAGCCTGAAATCACCAAAATGCGTCCAAATCAGAATTTGTCTATTTTATACTTTTAAAGTCAAATTCAATAAATTTGACGTTACTTCCTTCTGTTCAGGTTAAATTTTGACCTGAGCTGCTGCAGTAACTGGTGGAGACTAGAAGCTTCTCTGTGCACAAGCACCTAGCTAGCTTCTACTGTAGCCTGAAATTTCAAAAACAAATCAAAACTTGCCCAGAACAACTCAGAATTTGTCTATTTTATTACTTTTAATGTCAAATTGCATAAATCTGCCCTTACTTCTTTCTGTTCAAACTAATTTTCAGTCTCTCAGCTGTCTACTGTAGCCTAAAATCCCCCACATTTGCCCCAAACTAATCAAAATTTGTCCAAAACAACTCTGAATTCGTTGATGTTTTCTTCTTAAAGTCAAATTCAGTAAATCTGACATTACTTTATTTTGTTCAAGGTCATTTTTGCAGTAACTGATGGAGACTAGAAGCTTCTCTGTGCACCTAGTTAGCATCTAGCTAGCAGGTGAGGCCTTTAGGGAACATCTGTAAATTGTAGCATCTACCAATAAGACACAATTTGGGTAGTCAGCCTCTGGGAGATGCTCTGAATTCAAATTGAAATTACTGAGTCTTATTTTGATGCAAATAGAATGTAGCATAACATGGAAGGAAGAGTAGTGCTTTGTTTATTAAAATATAAAAATGCATATGTATATGATAATCTTGCTTGGAATGATCTCAGTTATGATTTTGGCTGCAATCATGCAACGATCACAAAGAAAATATGAATAGTTTTGTCTCTACTGGTTTAATTCGTCAAACTTAATGTTCAATAACAGACTTACTGGATCATGCAGTTTGCTTTACTTTGAAAAAACATGCAGCAAACTGGGATAAACCCGATATAAAACCAAACCTAAGCAGTTCAGAACACCACAGGTAAACAGGGTTCATGCAGATACTGTGGACTAGTTGTATTTTACCACCAGAACAAAGGTGCAAAGTGAAATGAAACAGAATGTGAGCTCATTTCAGACAGCGACTGACAGACCAGCGGAGGACAGATTCTACACTTGCATGTGAAGTGTTTTGATGAATCCAGCCACCGCTGCGTGAATTATTGATGAGCAGAATATTAGATCAAGGGCTTCGTAATTTCTGTCCAAATCCAGCCGCTAATGTGACTTTTCCAAACAGCCTGAGCAAAGACGAATCAAAGCCGCCCATTGCCGCTGCACACAAACATATTACTGGAATAATCGCAGCCAAAGTGGCTGACGTTTGAGGGCCGTCGCTCCTGATGAACTGTGCAGGATGAATTATTCAGTCACAGCTGGGAGAAAAAGGACAGAAATGAGCGGGAGCCGTGCACGGTTGTGGCTGCTAGCTGCTAGTATTTTGCACCTGATGAACAACATTGACGCTAATAAACGTGGATGAGTTTCTGCGTTCAAGCTAGCAAGCTACCGGTGACTTAAATTCTTCGTCCTGAGGCTGTTTTTTCAAATAAATATCCCCAAATTTATGCAACTGCACAGTTAATAGGCCAAAGTTTGAGTTTTGTGGGTCAAAGACACTTTAAAGGATGTAGAAATACAGTAAACCTAGCACAGCGTAGCAAAGATTCAGTCTGCAAACTAACAAATAGACCATTTGTTTCTATAATGCTAGGCCTCTTTACACCGAAATGGGTCAGAAAATTTGTATATTTATAATAAATAAGCTACCAATATTCAGAAAACAACTGCTTTGTTGATGGAGACTAGAAGCTTCTCTGTGCCTGACTAGCTTCTAATGTGTCCTGAAATAAAAAAAAATGTTCAAAACTTGTTCAAAATAACTTGTTTGATTTTTTAAAAACCTTTACAGTCAAATTCAGTAAATCTAACCTTAGAACTCTTTATTTTAGTCTTTTGAAAGTATTTTTTTTAGTCTCAAAGCTGTTAGAGCTGCTCCAGTAACTGATGGAGACTAGAAGCTTCTCTGTCACAAACACCTAGACATGACAAAAAATGGTTTAAAACTTGTTCAAAACCACTCAGAATTTGTTGATTTTCTACTTTCAAAACCAAATTCAGTGAATCTGACATTAGAACTTCATAGGTCCTCAGCTGATGGAGACTAGAAGCTTCTCTGTTCACAAGCAGCTAGTTAGCTTCTACTGTAGCCTGAAATCACAAAATTTTGTCCAAAACTAGTCAAAAAAACTAACCAAAGTGTGAACTAGAGAGTAAATATAAACCTTATTATAACGCTGAACCACTGACTCTGATGCAACAGAAAAGAAACACAACAAAACTACGTCCACTTCAGCAGCTTCTTCGGTTAATTTGCCGTTTTTTTAAGAAGCTCAGTGACCTAGAAAGAATCTAAATGAAGCTTCAGTTAGTTTATGTTTGTGTCAGATGTCAAGATAAGACTTTATAGTGGGCATTGTTTGGACTTTCCGCTATAAAACTCTGCCGTTTTATATGCATCCTTTGTACGATCAACACTTCTAGCAGCTCTAATCGTCTTTTATTGTGCTGATTCTGTCCAGCGAAGACGACGGTTACAGGACTGATAAAACTAATCCATGATGAGAGTCACACGGCGGCAAAAAGCCTGCTTTAAAGTGAAGCAGACTAAAGGTTATGGCGTATAAATGTTTTCATGACGGTTGATTCTAAGGAGCAAAGGTGACAGAAACTATAAAACGAGGTGAAATCAGGTCAGCGTGCAGACGAGCTGGAAAAAAATGTGATTTTCTGAAAAATTTACTGTTAATTGACCGATTATTCCCCGTCCACATATTATTTCTAAAAGGTTTGCACAATGACACTACTTTTTACTGCATTTAAATCAGTAAACGTCATTAGTTTACAGATAATTGCTGGGATTTGGAAGAAAAAATTATTGAAAAATAGTAAATGATCATTCCCATGTTTTGTTAAATTTCAGATTGTAAAAAAGGCATTAATTTATAAGTTGACTGTTAAAAAATAGCCAGAACTGTAGATAATTTACTTTAAAAAGTTCTTTTACAATGTGTGAACAGAAGAAATACAGTTTAACTGTGCTTAAATCAGCTAAAATGTCAATATTTTACTAATATTTGCTGTTGTTTGAAAGAAAAACCTCCAAACAACAACAAACGTAAATAATTCAGATTTATAATAAATATAATAAATAACATTTTTTAAAAAGCAAGTTTTAATTCACAATTTGACTTAAAAAACAAGAAAACAAGGCAAAAATGAAAAAAAATCTGTATTTTTACAAATAATTGTGTGCTGACTGTAAAATTAAACCACTTATTACTTCATTAATACCATAAAATTATAGTTTAGCTGTATTTGAATCAGCTAAAATGTCAATATTTTACTAACATTTGCCGTTATTTGAAAGAAAAACCTCCAAATAGCAGCAAAAACAGTAAATGATTCAGATTTTCTAGAAGTCCTAGAGAATTTGCAATGAAATAACATGAAAAATAGCATTAATTGAGATTTGGACCGTTAAAAAACAAAAAAACAAGGCAAAACTGAAAAAAAAAACTATTTTTTACAAATAGTTGTGTGCTGACTGTTGGATTAAACCATTTATTATTGGATTAAAATCAGCAAAAAACATGATTTTATGTATACATAGGTTATAGATAATAAATACATTTAAACAGTTTGTTTTTTTTTTTTTTTTTTACACATTTTCCCTTTTCTTAAAGTAGAGATATGATCTAGTGGAATCTCATAAAAACAAATATTAATTCACATGTTGACTGTAACTACAAACTGCTTGTAAATCAACTAAAAACATGAATATTTGGCAGATATTTGTGGTTATTTCCACCCGTTTTTACAGTTTTACGACATCAGAATGTTCCAGTTTTTATTGTATATTTTCTGTCAGACTTCCGGAGTGTTTCCAGAGCAGTCGGTGTTTCTACGTTTTACAGAAGCCAGCGTTTGTGCAGCTCTAACGAGGACGGAACGGCAGAAACGGAGGCAGTAAATGGATTATCTGGAGCATGTGATGCTTCTGTTTACACCTCGGCCTCCACCTGAGCGCCGCCGAGTGTCTGGAGGGTGATTCACCGATCTGCTGATTCATTCACTGGATCCTCCGGAGGCGTTACAACTGAGAAACGAGCCGCCGATGCTTTTTATTAATGGAAAACAAACTGAGCAGACCTGCACCTGCTGCGACTAAAACTGTCTGACGCATCCCACACCGTGTTTACATTCAGCAACCATTTATTAACATTTATTCTCCACTGAAACTCCTCCTTTTGCTTATTTCAGATCCGTAAAACCGGATAAATGTGAATCCTTTTTTGGCTCAGAGTCTTTCCAGCTGCAAACACATAAATCTTTTTAAAAAACAGCTGTTATTTTCCGCATTACGTGGCATAAATAACACCAAATAGATTAAGATTTGAACATCTGTAGTGGATTTCAGTTCAGAAAAAACTAAATAATAACAGCTTGCTTGATTATGTTGACAGTTTAATGGTGCAAATGTATAATTAGAAACTACATGAAAAAGATGCATTTTTTAAACAAAATCTGTCATAAAACTGGTTTCAAACCTTCTGTTTTTCTGTTAACTAATCCAAGTGATTAATATACGACAAGAAAAGCAAAATAAACGTTTAAGTTAGAAGAACAGGTAAACTAAACAACAGGTTACTGAATTAAGCATTAAAAATAAAAAGATAGCAACTGCATTTGAAATTAATCTTCAACATTTGATCCCAGCCCTAGCTTAATATTAGCCTCGGGTAGCTAGCGTAAAACTATCTCAAATATCTGCCAACTCAGGGTCTGCTGGAACTCCAGAAAGAAAAAACTTGCAGCGTTTAGGAAGTGAGGCCTTTTTATTACTGCTATCTGCTGCAGCATTTCCAATAAATCCAAACACTGCAGCTGTATTAGCATTAGAAAATCCTAGCTTAGCACTAGCTTTAGGTAGCTAGCTTTAAACTGTCTCAATTATCTGCCAGGTCAGGGTCTGTTGGACCGAAGCGAGGCATTTTTATTGCTGCTGTCTGCTGCGGCATTTCCAAAAAACTCCCACTTTAGCTGTATTAGCATTAGAAAATCCTAGTTTAGCATTAGCCTCAGGTAGCTAGCTAAACCGGACGGCCACCAGAAACATTTTTACAACTTCATACTGCAAAGTTCATCAACATGACTTCCTCAGTTAGCAGGAAGGAGCTCTTGTTTATTAACCACTTGTGGGCGCTCTGCAAACACACCTGTAACTTCACATCAGTAAAAAGGAAGAGGCTCCACCTGGTGGTGCAACCAGGTACTGCAGCTAATCGATCATACATTTTATGACGTTTTATCAGAAAAGTAGTGAGAAATGGGCTAAAATTTGGTCTTTTGTGGGATTTGTTGATAAATTTAGAGGAAATATGATATATTGACAGTTTCATCCTTAAATAAAGTGAAAGTAAAGTGCATTTTGAAGCGGTGTTGATGTGAAAATGGCTCCTGAGATTGATGGAAGCAGTTTTTTTTGCTCAGAATGATTTAGAATTCACAAATTAGAGAACCTCCGCTGCTTCGATTCTCTCTATTTCCTTTCAGTCTGTCTTGTGCACAGGCATGTGATGCTAAGTTGCTCTTTTAAGCAGGGTTGGCAGATTTTTTTTTTCCAAGGCATTCAACATGCATCATCATAAATATCTCGTCTGAGCGTGACGGGACGATCAAATGGAAAACAATTTCAAATATCTGCCAACTCAGGGTCTGCCAGAACTCCAGACAGAATAAACATTAAGCGTTTAGGAAGCGAGGCCTTTTTATTGCTGCTGTCTGCTGCAGCGTTTCCAAAAAAAATCCTCCCACTTCAGGCATTTTGTTGAAAAGAAATAGGAGGAGAGTGCGTACGTCCCACGTCGGGTGTGAATTCTGGAAGAGTGACTGATTAGGAAACATCATAATTGCGTTGCATTTCCCGCTGAGATCCTCCATTATGTTACACTTCATTCCCCATTCAACACACGGTCTAGACCAGATTAATTGAGTGTCTATGGTGTTGATTCAGACTATTAACCATCTGTGCCTCTCCTCTCTCCTCACCCCGGCCACCTTCATCCCCCTCTCCTCTGCAGGAGTTTGGAGGTCGAGTAGGATGCTGAGTATCTTTCCTCCTCGCCACTGCTCTCCACCCAGCTCTCCATGACCTGAGAGCACCAGCACAGCGGGAGGAACGAAACACCAGAGCGAGAGAGGAAGAGGAGGGCAGCAGGCCAGGGAAGGCAGAGGAAGGAACACGCTTTTTTAGTTCTTATTGTTTGTTTTCCCCTTTCTGAGATGGCGGCGACGGAGGCCAGTGCAGCGCCGGTGGTCCAGGAAGACGGAAAAACCCCCGAAAGCAAGCCGGCGGAGGCGGAGCAGCCGGCCAACAATGCAAACTCAGAGACTGTCAACAGCGAGGTTGTCGATAAAGATGGCACGGCCGTCAACAGCGAGGTTGTCGATAATAAAGAGACTGTGAATAACGACACAGCGGCGGCAGCTGCAGGAAACGAGGAGGGAGGAGTGGCGGCGGCGAGCGAGGAGGCAGCACCCACCCAGAGCTCGGAAAATGCCTCCTCCTCCGAGCCCAAGACCTCCTTTCTGGACTCCTTCCTCAACAAGAGCGGCCTGGGGAAGGTGATGGGAGGACGGAAGAAGAAGGAGCAGGAGAGCGCCACTGAAGGAGGCGAGAAGGAGGCGGAGAAAGGAGGCGAGGAGGCCGCAGTGGCCGAGGGAGGCGCAGAAGGCGAAGAGGCAACGGAGAAGGTGGCAGAAAACGGCGAGAAGGAGGACGAGAAGAAAGCCGAGAAGGGCAAACCGGCGGAGGCCAAATCCACAGTCCGAGATCTGATCAGGAAGCCGGTTGCGAGGATCTTCTCACATCGCAGCACCGAGAAGAAGGACGGCGGCGCCTCAGAATCCCTGAAACAAGTAAAGGTTCGGTCCAAGTCCCTGGATCGGCTTGAAGATCCAGAAGCACTTAACACCACCGCAGACTCCACCATTGAGGAGGGAGGAGCTGCCGGAGGAGCAGAAGGAGGCGCTGACGGAGAGCAGAAAGCCTCGTCCTCCTCGGCGACCACCAAGCACATGAAGCGCTGGCACTCCTTCAAGAAGCTCATGGCCCAGAAGGCCCACAAGAAGAGCGGCGGTGGCGAGGATGGCAAGGAGGACGGAGTAGACGGAGTTGAAGGAGGCGGCGGCGACTCCTCCACGCTCGACTCCAAGGAGTCCGGCCAGAAGAGGTGGAAGCTGAAACGCTCCTGGACCTTCCAGGGCCTGAAGAGAGACACATCCATGGTCGGCATCAGCGGCAAGGCCAAGAGCTCCGACAAAGATGGCGCCGACAAGACAGAGGAGGCAGTGGCGGGAGGAGCAGAGGGCGGTGAGGAGGCGAAGGCGGAGGGAGGAGCCGATGAGGCCAAGACGGAGGGCGGCGAGGAGAAAGCAGAAGGAGGCGAGGAGGAGAAGGTGACCGCAGGTGGAACGGTGACGCAACACGCCAACGAGATCTGGACCTCCTTCAAGAAGCGCGTCATCCCTAAGAGCAAACGCGCCAACACGGAGTGCGCCCCCGGTGCTGAGGAGGACGCCACTGTAGCTGCTGCCTCCGGTAAGATACAAGTTTCCTAAAGTTTACGCACATTTCAAGTGTTTCTAGGAGATTCACAAGGAAGCAACTTCTCTTTTAGGTTTTTGAAAGTATAGTTTTGGTTTAGTTGGTAAACTCTTTGTAGTCAGTCTTTGTTTCTACATGCTATACGTCTTAAACTATCTAAATTTTCAGTTTCCACAAACTCGCTGTTATTTTGTGTCTTGTTTTGGTCATTTCATGTGTTTTAAATGTTTTTGGAGCTTCAGCAGAAGCAACTGGACTTGTCTTACTATAGTTGATATACTCTTTGTAGTCAGTCGTTGTTTCTCTCTACATGCTGTATGTCTTAAACGCTCTAAATTTTCAGTCTCCACAAAGTCACTGTTTTTTGTCTCATTTTGTGTCTTGTCTTGATTGTTTTATGTGTCTATGGTGTATCTCAGGAGCTTCAGTAGAAAGCAACTGGTATAGTCTTGTTATAGTTGGTATACTCTTTGTAGTCAGTCTTTGTCTTTATACGTCTTAAAATATCTACATTTTCAGTCTCCACACTCACCGTTGTTTTGTGTCTTGTTTCAGTTATTTAATATGTCTTTAATATATTTTTGGAGCTTCAGTAAGTGGACTTTTCTTGTAGGTTCTTGAAAGTATAGTCTTGGTATAGTTGGTATGCTCTTTGTAGTTATTTTGTCTCTACATGCTATGTGTCTTAAACTATCAAAACTCACTGTTTTGTGTCTTGTTTTGTGTCTTCTTTTCGTTGTTTTAAGATAAGATAAGATAAGATAAGTCCTTTATTTCTCCCCACGCCAGGGGAAGTTCACATTGTTACAGCAGCTTATGTAGCAATAGACATAGTAATAGGAATAAAATAATAATAGAACAGTAGTAATAATATTTACAATATATACAGGGGTGAGAGATGAGGATGAAATAGTACAGTATTGACACACTGTAAGACAATGACAGTATAAAGTGGCTTAAAAAAATAAAGTTTAAAAGTGCAAAGATGTAGCAGTGCAATAATGTCTGTTATGCACTGCTACATTTTTTATGTGTCTTTGGTATAGTTTGGTCCCTTTGTAGTCAGTTTGCCTGGACATTGTCATAAATATTGAGCTAGTCTCTACAAACTCAACAGTTTTGTCTCTTTGCTGTTGTTTTTTGTCTTGTTTTGGTCATTTCATGTGTCTTTGGTGTATCTTAGGAGCTTCAGTAGGTTCTTTTAGGTTCATTTCAAGTAAAACCACCTCAAGTGAGCATCTAAACTTTGCAGAATTGGGGACGTCTTGATGCCTTTGCCATTAACTTTTTCTCTGACACAAAGCTGATGAAAATAAAAAGATTCAGCCTGGAAGAACAGCACCTTCTAAGGCTGTTCAATTAATCATGATCAGGATTATTAATTCCTACAATTAAAGAGGAGTTAATTAGTTCCTTCAGGCTGAATCATTTCATTTTCATCAGCTCTGTGCCTGTAAACTATACTTGTGTGCA
The DNA here is from genome assembly GCF_022539595.1 of Amphiprion ocellaris. NCBI lineage: Eukaryota > Metazoa > Chordata > Actinopteri > Pomacentridae > Amphiprion > Amphiprion ocellaris. The sequence goes on from NC_072772.1 coordinate 36,573,094, forward strand.
CTTTGAAGTGTCAAAAGAGAAGAAATTAATGGAAACAGCAAAAAAAAATCCAGAGTTTTGCAAAAGTTTCTACGTCTACTTGAGGTTTTTTTTTAACTGAAAAGACGTCCAGTTTCTCCAGGGATTATCACCACCTGGACTAAAATATATATAAATACAAGATAAATATTAAAAAATTTAATGGAAATGACAAAATTTAAAATAACTTAAGTTATCTTGACTGTCAGAATGAGGTGAAATCTTAAATCAGCCTGAAACCGTCCAGTTTTAGCCTTCAGTCACTTTATTCTACATGTCTCATTTAAAAATGTGCCAAAAATATAGAATGTACTCCAACTAGATTCTATAAAAACCTAACAATTCTGCGATTCTTGACACAACCGTGAAGATATTAGTGACTCAGCTGCAATAAACACTCATATGGCAAAAATTCAGGGAGTTTTCTGCTAAATTGCAGGCTGTGTTATCACAAAATAGACGGATAAATTTGAAAACAAATGAAAATGTAAGTAAAATACCTACAATATGTAGAGTCTACATTTTATTCCAGTCTTTGTAACAACTGGGGTTAATTGGAAAAATATTGGACATGCTTATTAAAGTTTTATCACATTTCAGTTGAACTGCAGGCAGTGTTTACACAGAGCAAACAGGAGACAAGTATGGAAACTAGTAAAAAATGTTAAATATAGTTGATAATATTTATTTTTTCCATTGTTGGTAACATCTGTGGACACTTGGAAAAATGTTGGACATGTTGATTTAAGGATTTTCCATTTTTCATAAAATAATTAATCAAAGAAATTCAACTTTAGCTTTTACTTTTTTTATGATTTCTATTGGTTCCATTTCCGTAGAGCTGCAGGACTTTAAAAATTAATGAGGGAAAATGACAGCAACGGGAACAAAAAATGCCAAGAAAATGCTGTTTGGAGCTTCCAGAGTTATCTTTGCAGGCATTTTCTTTTATGCTAACAGTTATTTTGAACACATTCATGTGCAGAGCCCAATGTTTCATATGTCATGAGGAGTCTAAGTTTTTTTTTGTTAGCATCACAGTTGGAGTTTATTAAAAATTCAGCCTCTGAAGCCGACAGCGAGTTCACACTCGTTCGTGTCCGTCGCCGTCCGGAGAGCAGACGGGAGTTAAAGGCTGCTAACTCTGGGGGAGGTAATGTAACTGAACATTCTCCCCAAATAAAATATTCAACGAGTGATGTGAAATTCAAATTACACTGTGGCTTCAGTCAACAGGAAAGACTAAATTTAGCCTGCATGCTGCTCCTGCCTGCGTCAAGAAAACTTGGAGAGGATCTGGTATTATAACCGACTTCCACCAGAATATTTGCTTTTTGGAGTAGCTGCTGCATTTAATGTTCGTATTTGTTGTTAAATATCAAGTTTAGTTTGGGATTTTTGTATTGAATTTGGCTGCAAAGGTAAATCTAGTCACTGAACTCTAACAGAATGATCTTGAGCCTGGATTGGTTCTCAAAACAAAACTGTAAACACCAGTGATGTGGCATTTATTACATCCTATAGGGGCCATCAATCAAAAAATACAGGTTTAAATGGGATTATTATAATCACAAAACTTGGTAAAACCGTCATCCTGCAGTCAGAGGCAACTTTTCTCCTAAATGACAGGTTTCTGATCTGATTTTGGAGTCGCAGAACATTTAGTTTATCTAGATGTAGTCTGTTATAGTTTAGTTGTTCTGCAGTAGAGAATGGTCTGACAGCACCTCCGTATTATTCTGCTATTTTTCTTGAACAAATCAGTCTTGCAGCAACGTGTTCTCTCGAAGCAATAATTGAGGAATTGTTTAAGTGGAATATTTGCATGCAAAGAGGCAATTTTGTCCTTAAAAGAAATAATTCACTAAGAACTTTGAGCGCGATTCAAATCCTCTGCAAAACCTGAAAGTTTCTTCTGATTTTTCGAATCGTAAAACTTGCTAAAACCATCATCCTGCAGTAGGAGGTGCTGTTTCTCTTAAACGAGAGGTTTCTGATTTGACTTTGGAGTCACAGAACATTTAGTTTATGTAGATGTAGTCTGTTCTAGTTCAGTTGTTCTGCAGTAGAGAATGGTCTGACAGCACCTCAGTATTCTTCTGATGTGATATTCAGATCTAAATAAAAGATGCAGCAACGTGTTTCCTCAAAACAGTGACTGCAATTGTTTTGGTGGCAAACCTCGAAAGTTTCTTCTGATTATTCGAATTGTAAAAGTTTCAAAAACCATCATCCAGCAGTCGGAAGCAACATTTCTCTTAAACGGCAGGTTTTTGATCTGATTTTGGAGTCACTTTTTCAACTGGTTCACATGGATTCTAACTTGCAAAAACACGTGCACATTTCGGTACTGAAACGTTGCATCATATAAATGTGTTTTTGCAGTTAGACAGTGTGCAATAGTCTCCTTACACACCTGTCTCATCAAGTAAGTGAGTTTTATATAGTTTCTGTAATAGTTTATGGTCTAGATTTTAGTCTCACAGTGTTCTAACCCACAACCCAACTACAGCGTTACAGTGGATGTTAGACCATTCTGGAAAACACTAAACTTTGAACCCATTTTTTTCAAAAGCTACAGAAAGTGGGTCAGACCACTCTGCTTCTTTATTACCCGAGATGTTTCAAAAATGATCCATACTGACCTGAAAATGATCAAGAATTACAGAAACATTTCCAGAAATGATCTACAATGACAAAAAGTTGTTCAAGAAAATAGTCTAAAATTACTGGAAAATGATCCAACATTAGTCAGAATTTATCTAAAATGATTAAAATGACCCAGAATGAATAAAATCGTCCAAAATGACTGAAAATTTGTCTAAAATGACCTGAAATGATCCAAAATTGCAGAAAATTTGTCCACAATTACACACAAAAAAATGACTGAATGACTGAAAACTTGCAGAATGACGTGAGGGGGTTAGAAGCAGAGTGGTCTAACCCACCAAAACATCCAAACTGAGTGTTAGAGAATTTCTGTTATATTTTATGGTGTTACAGTGGAATGTTAGACCATTCTGGAAAATGCTAAACTTTGAACCCATTTTTCAAAAAAACTACAGAAAGTGGGTCAGACCATCTGTTTCCAAACCTTCAAATGTGCAAAGAGCTCCTTTGGGAGTCACAATCATCACAACTCTCATTGTTTCTGAATGAAGTTTAACTCTGAACTCTTGTTTTCTTTCAGGTGAGGACGGAGCAGCAGATGAAGGCAAAGATGGCAAGTCGGCCAAAGCCAAGCGCTCACATTTCGGCCGCGCTGTTTCCCTGAAGAACTTCGTCCTGAGAAAGGGTAAATCCACCAGCGTGGACATGGGCGAAGGCGCCAAGGAGGAGGAGGAGGCGGCGGAAGGAGGTGAGGCCACAGAAGGAGGCGAGACAGCGGCGGAGGAAGGCGGCGCCGACGGTGAAGCAGTAGCGACTGAGGAAGCCAACGACAAAGATGCAGCAGCGGCAGCCGAGAAGAAAACACCGGCGGCGGAGGCGGAGGAGGGCAGCGGCGAGGCGGCGAAGGAGGCGGAGAAAACGCCGGCTGAAGCCCCGGTGACCAACGGCGAGAACGGCTGCTCCAACGGCACGGCAGAGGAAACCGCCGAACACAATCACCAGGACGAGGAGAAGACGACGGGGAGCAGCCCCGTGAAGAAGGGCAAGGAGGCGGTGAAGGACGAGGCCAACGCCAAGATCATCAACGCCGTGAACAGCGGTGAGTCAGAGCCGGACGCTGCCGAGCCGCCAATCAGCGGCACAGACAAGGATACTAACAACAGACAGCGACAAGCAGAGACGCTAAATAACGATAGCAGCCGCCGGGGGAGAGAGCTAGCGTTAGCCGTTAGCATCGGGGAGGGGGGGGAGTCTCCGCAAAATGGAGGCTGCCGCTATGAGTCATGTGACCAGGGAGAGAGAGAGGAGGAGGAGGAGGAGGAGGAGATGAGGAAGAGGGACCTCCGAGAGGCAGCGGTGGCCATCGTTCAAAACGTGATGTCAGCAGCCACCGACCAATTAGAGAGGGAGCTGTGTGTCGACAATGGCTTTAACGGCTGCTACGACTTTAGATACTGAACATTTATACTCACTCTTTAATAAAACACTTTAACACACAAGCCAAATGTTACGTTACACAAATCAGAGCACACAAACGCATGCAGACACGTCTAGAGAACAAATATCTGCTTTCTGAGCTGCGATCAGCCAACGTTGATAGAAAGACTGTAAACAGAGAAACAATAAGTCTGAGTCTGTCCAGCAGTAAAAAACTCACCTGTGCAGCTCTATAACTAACAGCTGGCGTCTTCTGTTCAATCTGCATTCAAACAAAGATGCAAAAATGAGACGTTTCCAGCAGAGAACAGCAGCTTTCATGAGTCTTCTCAAGTCTGTAGAGAAACAGACAGCAACAAGTCCATTTATTGATGCTTTAATAGACAAAAACTTCAGATTTTTTTAAATATTTGGCCAAAATGTAGCATACAAAAGATAGAAATGTGATAATTACCTGAATTCCCCTTGAATCTCCCACAATGCAACGATTACAACCCCGACTTCAGAGGTTTCAGAACATCTTTTCGTGACTATATGGACTTTTTTCCCCCATAAGAATCCTTGCTGTACTTTATTATTACAGGCAGGGATATAATTTAATATTTTTGTTGCTTTCATTTAATTATGCTTTACTTTTAGTGCCTAGCATTAGCAACACAGTTAATTCTTCTGTGTGAGATCATTCTTTATTTGGTTTATTGAAGTTATAGAACTACTGAAGGAGGGAAAATATCCACAATATGAGCCAAACCAGGGTGTGCATTTAGATAAAACACTACCAACTAGTTTAAGATAAATTTACCCACAAATACCAGGAGAGCTAGCTTAAACTCACATTACATTTGCGGTGGATTTATGCAACAAAACACCTTTAAATCTAGTTTTCCATTTATATAGCAGGGAGGTACATGTTATTCTTTGAGAAAAATCATTAAAATCTGCATTTTTTTTTAACTTTCTGGGGGCATTTTTAAAGCACAAGTTGATACTACATGTTAGCAGTGCTGTTGTTTGCTTCCAAAGTTGTTTAAATCAGTTGCTAAACACTTTGGGTTGTTTACTTCCACTTTCCAAAACCTAGAACAAGCTAAACATGAACTTCAGCTCAAAATAACCAGGTTGCAATGATTTAATATGCAAAAACTAGCTTTTCATGTTGATTTTGAATTCATTTAGAGTGCTCTGTTTGGATATTTAGCTCTTTAAAATATATTCTGGCATAGTCAGACCATTCTGCAGTAGAGAATAGTCTGACTGCACCTCAGTATTATTCGGCTATAGAAGATTAAAACTGTTTTTAAACAAGTCACAGACAGTTTTTGGGGTGATTTAAGATGTGTTTCCTCAAAATAGTGACTTTTTGCAGCATCGAGGCGAAATCTGTCATTAAAATGGATAATTTACTCAATAAATCTAATCGACTGCACAAAAATTAAAAAATTTCTGTGTGTATGTTGTTTTTCGAGAATTTTTGTTGTTAGTACTCATCATTAGATTTGGAAAGCAGTAACACAAAGATAGCAGCAGCTTAAACCCACAATCTACATCTAGCGAGTCAGACTATTCTACAGATACAGGCATAAAAACACTAAATTGTGGGATATGTTTTTCAGAAATTGGTCATAAATTTGCATTTTTTCGAGGAAAGTGGTTTCAAATTTAAGATTAATCCACATGTGGTACTAAGACTGGAAATAAATTAGCAGGCTCTACATATGCTAGATAATTTACTATTTCCATTTTTGATTGGTCCTTCAGTTGTCGACTCGCAGTTCAGCCGAGAAGTTCTTGAATTTTTGTCATGTAACTATTTGGCACAACTGAACCGCTAACAGCTTTATAGTTGTGTTGAAAAGCGCAGATTTTTTTTGTTTTCTACAGAATCTGGTTAGAGTAAACACTTTATTTTTGGTGAATTTTTAAATGAGCCGTAGAGAAAATAATGGCATAATTTTAAGGTGACGTGACTTTCAAATATTTTCTCTGTTTTTACAGTTTCCGGCTCATTTTGTCTGTTTTTTTTAAAGATAACAAACTCATCGAGTCAGACGGTGAGTTAGACCATTCTACAGTTAATATACAGGTTTAATTTCCCTGCAACCAATCCATTAGTTGTACATTTTAGCTCTAAACTTGCGCATATTTTACAAAAACTGTTGGACAGAACCAGGCTAGCAATTTCCCTCCGCTTCCAGTCTTTGTGCTAAGCTACTCTAACAACATCCTGACCGCAGCTCCACACTTTCCCATAAAAATGTGCACACACAGAATCACGTATTTTTCTATAAATAGGCATGCAACTTCCATGGTGATGCATGTTAGAAAAGCTGCACCTTTTCCCTTTAAATCCTTTTAAAGCAGCGGCAGAGTAGCTGATAAATAAAGTGTTAGCTCACCATTAAATCACCTGCGAGAGAGAAAAAGAGGAGCTCAGTTCGTTTAATTTCATTATGATGTCAAGTTCACGAGCGGCTGTAGCTTTTAACGAGGCCTCAGGTGGTGAGCGCAGATTTCCAGAGCTGAACTTTATTTAGACGTCAGATTAGTCGGATGTCCTGAACAGCAGCTGCAGCGGCGACACATTTGAGTTGAGCTTTTATTCAGTTGATTCTGAGCAGAAAAACGAGGTGAAATTTGAAGCCATTTCCTGCATCCTGAGGCTTTTCTGTTTGGCTTCTTGTTGGCGGCGTTTCACACACCTGAGCAACAGGAGGCGAACCAGATGCTCTCCTCTCTTATTTATCCGTCCAGGTGAAACTCGGCGAGGCTTCGTGTCCGGCGACCGACTCGCTTTGATCCGACAGACGCCTGCTGCTGTCGCTTTGAAGCTCTGTTTGCTAAATCTGAACTCTGCTTAGCGCCTGGAGTTTGGCCTGAAACTGTGCCAGCAACTGATCTTCACTGAAACACATAAAAGCAGCTGAAAAGCACAAGAAATACTCAGTTTAACCCTCTGAATTCCAACCATTTTAAACTGCAATATAAAGTCCTGCACCACAGGAAATGTCTTCAGTGCAGGACAACACAGAAATACTAAAAACAAGAAACTAAAATTTAATTTCTTTGATTAGCAATTTCTTCAAAATTGTAAAAACTTGGAATCACAACATTTTTCCAAGTGTCGACACTGAATAAAAGAAGTACAGCTCCAAAAATTACATTTATACGCAACCAACTGATGGTTTCAATGATGATTTTAGTCAATATGAAAGTTTTTTTCAAGTAATGAGTGGGAAAAGGCCAAAACAACACTAAATTATGGGATATGTTTTTCAGAAATCTGCATTTTTTGGAGGAAAGTGGGTTTAAATTGAAGATTTTCCATGTTTTATCCAATGTAACTGAGTTTATGCATTCATAAACCTGAGAAACACAACTAAGCTCATTCTGAAGAGTTTTGAGTGATTATTTATTTTTCAAAAATAAAACTTGGAATCAACATTTTTCCAAGAGTCCACATTTTACCAACATTGGAAAATATTTAGCAGACTCCACATGCTATAGATATTTTTGTTTTTTTGACCAGTTGCTACTTGTTTTTTTTTTTTTAGCTTTATTTTGGTCTCCACCAACTGTTGAGGGAAATTTTTAGCTCATTAGCTGCTAGTGTGACAAATTCAAGTCAATTCAAATTCAAAATTCATCATCTTTTAGCTCTTTTTTGGTGTCAACCACCTACTGGTGAAAATGTCTGGCTCATAACCTGCAAATGTGACAATTTTATGTTATTTGCTCGGTTTTAGCTCTGTTTTTGGTCTCTACCACTTTCTGAGGGATTTTTTTTTGGCTCTTTAGCTGATAATGTGTTGAATTCAAGTCCAGTATTTACCATCTTTTAGCTCCTTTCTGGTCTCCACCACCTCCTGAGGAAAATATCTGGCTCTTTAATTGCTAATGTGTTGAATCTAAGTCCAGTATCTACCATCTTTTAGCTCTGTGTTTGGTCTCCACTAACTGTTAAGAGAATTTTTTAGCTCATTAGCTGCTAATGTGACAATTTCAAGTCAATATTTACCGTGTTTTAGCTTTATTTTTTGTTCAAGCTCCGAATATGATGAATGCAAGTCCACAGTTCACCATCTTTGTGCTCCTTTTTTGGTCTCCAGCACTTCCTCAGGAAAATATCTGGCTCTTTAGATGCTAATGTGATGAATTCAAGATGCTATTTACTCTATTTTACCTGATTTTCTGGACTCTACCACTCTCTAAGATAAATATTTAGCTCTTCAGCTGCTAATGTGATGAATGCAAGTTCAAAATTCCCCATCGTTTAAAAAACACCTCAAATCTCAGTTACGCTCATAAAATGCAAACTGACCAGCTCTTACAGAGCCTCACTGTTGATGTTTCAAATCCGATTTAACTGATATCATCGTCTTAAACTTGTAATATTTTGTTGTTTGTCATCGATGTAAGTTAGCTGCTCACTAACTCTGTTGCAGTCACTGTAAATTATGCTTCGTCCTTCCAAAATAAACCAACGAAATAATAATAATGCTTTATAGAAACTAATGCTAGAAGGTCCAGGCACCATTTATTTTGAATAAAATCTATTTTTGCACATTTGCGTCGCCTCTCTCTGTAGGTTATAGTCTTCCAGCTCTAATTTATTACCATCATTGTTCTTCCATTAAAGTATTTTCTACAACGAAGCATTTACGTATTCAGAAGTTTCTGATTTTATTTCTAAAACTGAGCTAAAAAGCTGGTTTTTCCTTGGAAGCGCTGTTTTTATCAGACTGACCTCGTCCTCTTTCCTTCTTCTTGTCTCCCACTTCTGTTTTTATGCATTCTGAAATAATAAAATTATGTTCAACCAATAAACTATTGAATTAGGGGAAGTGACTTTCATTTACAGTTGGTGGTATTTTAAATTAACCAATTATTTAATAATTGGTAGCACAAGTTTTTAGGGACTTGAAATCTTGAACTCATGGTGGAGAAAAAAAATATATTGTTATGCTGATTTCATTAAGTTACCTCAACTTGAATTTAGTATTTAAATCCACTACAGCAGATATTTAAATTTAAATTACTCACAATATTGAGTTGATGTAACACTGTTATGTCAACACAAAAACTTGGTAAAATATATAAATGAGTCATTATATCGTCAAATATGCATTCATTTACAGAAGAGAAATTAAAAACATGGATGAAACCAGCTTCAGAATTCACTTTTTACAGAGGAGAACCTTTTCTATTGCTCTATAAATCAGGAAATACTGGCAGGTTTCAGGTTCTTTAGTTTATCAGAGTTCAGATTCATTTAAAGTTTGAATAAAACCACATTGAGCTTTGTGTTTCAGCCTCCGTCCTCCAGATAGTTAGCCCTTTTAGCTCTGTTAGCTATGTATCTGTTAGCTTTGTATCTGTTAGCTCTGTTAGCTTTGTGTCTGCTATCTCTGTTGGCTTTGTATCTGTTAGCTGTGTTAGCTTTGTATCTGTTAGCTCTGTTAGCTTTGTGTCCTTTAGCACTGTTTTATTAGCTTGTTTAGCTGCGTTTGAAAAGAAAAGCCGGTTTAGCCGACGTCAAACCAGCTTTTCTCTTACATTTGAGTCCTTCATTGGATTAGCGAGTGAAATTCAAAGTGTCACGGAGCCTCTTCAACAAACCAGATTAGCTTCTTTCTCTTTATCTGAAACAGCAATTTTTTTAATATATATTTTTGGTCTTAAGGTCCCTTTAGTTCTTTTTCAGAGTTCATGATCATGTAGAGTTTAAATGCACTGACACAAACCTGACTAAAACCACGTCTAGCTTTGTGTTTCAGCCTCTGGACAGCTAGCTCTGTCAGCTTTGTGTTTGCCAGCTCTGTTAGCTGCCTGTCTGGTAGCTCTGCTAGCTGTATGTCTTTTAGCTCTGTGTTTGCTAGCTCTGTTAGCTTTGTATCTATTAGCTCGTTTAGCTGCATTTGAAGAGAAAAGCCGGTTTAGCCGACCTCAAACCAGCTTTTCTCTTAGATTTGAGTCCTTCATTGGATTAGGGAGTGAAATTCAAAGTGTCACGGAGCGTCTTCAACCGACCAGATTAGCTTCTTTCTCTCTCTCTGGGTTTTTATCTGAAACAGGAAGTCAGAATAACAGACGGACGGACGGAAGTTTATTTATTAGCATTAATCGTGTGAATGTCGATCTGTAATGTGAACACACGTGTTTTTTTTTGTGTGTATTTTAAAATGACTAACTCGACACCAGCGAGGGGCGACATCTGTACTAAAACACACATATTATAACCCTTTTTTCTGTGACTGTTTGTTATTATTATTATTATTATTTTCTACTTTTTAATGCGTTTTTTCAATCTCTTCTGTTATCATTCTACCAGACAAAAAGGCGGGAAACGTGTGAGGCCACTCAGAGAGGATTAGAACTGCCCCGGGATTCGCTGAGCATGGAGCTCTGAGCCCCGCCCCCAACCCAAGCTCCTCCCACCCAGCCCCTACAAGCTCCGCCCCCTCCCTAACGAGTTATCAGATATCGTCATGGTGACAGAGGCTGAGAGATGCAATTAGATGAGAAAAATAATAAATACTCAGAAAGCAATAATTCAACGAGCCCTTCTCCTTCTTCTTCTTCTCCAAACCATCCAGTGTTTGTTTTTTTAAAAATCTTTCTTTGCTTGTCTGTGAAATTTTATATTTGTCTACAAGAGAAAACAGCAGAAATGTGAAAAAAATCATTCCACCCTTCCTCCTTCCTCCTCCTTTATTTTCTTCTTCCTTCCTCCTTCACTCTCTGCCGACTCCTGATTGGTGGAAAAAAAAGAACAAAAAAAAAGACTGTTAGTTTTATATGGACGGCCATTTTGTTTTGTAGTCCCCTTCCTGCACCTCCGCCTGTTTTGCCCCCCTGATCTGCCCCAGTAGGTATTTGAGCAGCAGGACCCCGTAAATAAAGCGCCCCGAGGACCGCCGCCTCCCGACAACAACCGCCACGTCTTCAGCTCTGTGTGTTCAATGTTTTTAGACTGTTATATTATTGTGTACATGGATTTAAAGTTAAAAAAATAAGCAACAAACAAAACAAACAAACAAACCACCATCGAATATTAAAAAGAAAATTTGTTTTTTTTCCCTTCTTTCTGTTCGGTTTGGATTTTATTTTTCTTTCTTTTGTCTCGTTTTATTTTTTAAAGAAAAACGCCTTGTCACTGTTTCCTGCAGTCTGACGACGCGCTGTAATTAAAAATGATGATGATGATGATGATGATTATGTTTTGTTGGTCCAAGTTTTCACGTCCGCTAGCAAATTGTCAAGAAAAAAAATAGTACAATAAAGACTAAAATCTAACAAACTACAGCATCGCACGGTGTGAGCTTCTTCCTGTTTCTGATGATGATGATGATGATGGTGATGATGATGGTGATGATGATGGTGATGATGATGATGATGATGGTGATGATGATGGTGATGATGATGATGGTGAGGATGGTGATGATGATGATAATGATGGTGATGATGATGGTGAAGATGATGATGATGATGGTGATGATGATGATGGTGGTGATGGTGATGCTAATGATGGTGGTGATGATGATGATGGTGATGATGATGATGGTGGTGATGGTAATGATGGTGATGGTGAAGATGATGATGATGGTAATGATGGTGATGTGATGGTGGTGGTGGTGATGATGATGAAGATGGTGATGGTGAAGATGATGATGGAGAAGATGTTGATGATGATGGTGAAGATGGTGATGATGGTGATGATGATGGTGAAGATGATGATGGTGATGATGGTGATGGTGATAATGGTGAAGATGATGATGGTGATGATGGTGAAGATAATGATGGTGATGGTGATAATGGTGAAGATGATGATGGTGATGATGGTGAAGATGATGACGGTTATGGTAATGATGATGATAGTGATGATGATGGTGAAGATGATGGTGGTGAAGATGGTGATGGTGATGATGGTGAAGATGATAATGGTGATGATGGTGAAGATGATGATGATGGTGAAGATGATGATGATGGTGATGATGATGGTGGTGATGGTGATGCTAATGATGGTGGTGATGATGATGATGGTGATGATGATGGTGAAGATGATGATGATGGTGATGATGATGATGGTGGTGATGGTAATGATGGTGATGGTGAAGATGATGATGATGGTAATGATGGTGATGTGATGGTGGTGGTGGTGATGATGATGAAGATGGTGATGGTGAAGATGATGATGGTGAAGATGGTGATGATGATGGTGAAGATGGTGATGATGGTGATGATGATGGTGAAGATGATGATGGTGATGATGGTGATGGTGATAATGGTGAAGATGATGATGGTGATGATGGTGAAGATAATGATGGTGATGGTGATAATGGTGAAGATGATGATGGTGATGATGGTGAAGATGATGATGGTTATGGTAATGATGATGATAGTGATGATGATGGTGAAGATGATGGTGGTGAAGATGGTGATGGTGATGATGGTGAAGATGATAATGGTGATGATGGTGAAGATGATGATGATGGTGAAGATGGTGATCGTGATGATGGTGAAGATGATAATGGTGATGATGGTGAAGATGATGATGATGAGGGTGAAGATGGTGATGGTGATGATGGTGAAGATGATAATGGTGATGATGGTGAAGATGATGATGATGAGGGTGAAGATGGTGATGGTGATGATGATGGTGAAGATGATGATGGTGATGATGATGGTGAAGATGGTGATGGTGATGATGGTGGTGATGATGATGATGATGATGATGGTAATGATGATGGTGGTGATGGTGATGATGATAGTCATGATTATGATGGTGAAGATGGTGATGGCGATGATGGTGAAGATGATGATGGTGATGATGGTGAAGATGATGATGGTGATGATGGTGGTGATGATGATGATGATGATGATGACTGCAGGCGGAGGGGCGGGTCTTATAAATCTATGGATAATCTTCATCCTGTTACGTAACCGCTGCAATAAAAGCAGATTTCTTTGTATTAAAGTGGATCTGGGTGTTTTATCCTGCAGCCGGCTGCTGCTTCTGACTCCACATGCTGGTCTCCACTGGTCTCCCAGTTCAACCAGTTTAACTTCAATGGATGTCACATTTTAACCTAAAAATATCACCACAGCTGGTTATTTACATTAACACTGATTTTTCACACTGAAAGTATGTTTACATATGCAAATTAAGTAGTATCTCATTAGATATGCAATAGTTTTCAGAATAAAAGTCAGAAAATTGGATAAAAATTGAAATTTTACAGAACAGAGGTTCATGTGTCATTAAATAATAATAGCCAGGAAAAAAAGGTTTTTTCCCTTTTTTTTTTTGGGATTGCAAGTATTACAATATGCAAATATGCCAATATTTGCATTCATCTTCAGAATACAAATTCAGAAAAATCAGTTTTTACAGAGTAGAGCTTCATGTTTCACTAAATAAATCAAAAAGTACTGACAGCAGCCTGGAAAACAACTATTTTCTTTTTGTTTAAAATGATAAAATATACTATAAATCCGACTATTAAAAGACAGAAATAAAACTGAAAAACATGTAAGTGTGCTTAAATATGCAAATTAGGTATTATCTAAGTAAATATGCACTAATTTGCATTAATTTTCAGAATAAAAGTCCGAGAATTAGATAAATATCAAGATTTTACAGAATAGAGCTTCATGTATCACTAAATAAGAAAATACTGACAGTCTGGAAAACAAGAATTTTATCCAAGTTTTGTAAAAGAAAATCTCTATTTTTTAAAAATTTGAAACCACCAGAATAACTTCTTCATGTCTTGTGACATAAAAACAGTTATTTTTGTCTTATAGGTGTTTTAGAATTATGTTCAAATATGCAAATGATTCATTATCTTATTAAATATGCACTCATTTGCATTAATTTACTGAATAAAAGTCAGAAAATTGGCAAGAAATTCAGTTTTTACAGAGGAGAGCATAAAAGTACATGAAAACAAAGGTTTTTACATTAAATTATTGCAGATATGTAAGATATCAAATGTCACTAATTTGCAATATATATTTTTTTAGAAAATTCAAAAGAAGTCAGCATTTAAAGATATATTTTGTAAAAATTCTACATTTTTAAATCACAAAACCACAATTTAAACTTATGTATTTGACATAAAAACTCATTTCAAGTGTTTTACATTTCTATTTAAAAATGCAAATGATCCATTATCGCATTTAATATGCAATGGTTGTTTTGTGTCTTTTGATGGTTGTTTGTGTCTTTTACTGGTTATTTTGTGTTAATTTGTTGACATTTCTGTCTCTTTTTGGTCATTTAGTTTTTCTGAGGTAATTGGTTGATTTTTTTGTGGTAATTTTATGTTAATTTGTGGAAATTTTGTGTCTTTTTTGTGGTTGTTTTGTGTCTTGTAATTTTTTGTCTCTGTGGTAATTTTTTGTGTTTTTTGTTGGTGTTTTATGTCTGTGATCATTTTCTGATGAATTGTGGACATTTTGGTAAATTGCAGTAGTTTTGTGCCTCTTTATGGTTGTTGTGTGTCTTTTTGTGGTTCTTTTGTGTCTTTTTGCGGTTGTTTTGTTTGATTTAGCGTCATTTTGTGTCTCTTTGTGGTCATTTTATGTTAATTTGTGGACATTTTGTTTCTTTTTAGTGGTTGTTTTGTGTCTCTTTGCGGTCATTTTGTGTCTCTGTGGTTGTTTGCATTTTTAGTGGTGGTTTCGTGTCTATTCGTGGTTATTTTGTGTGTCTTTAAGGTCATTTTGTGTCTCTTGTCATTTTTGGTCTGTGTGGTATTTTTTTGTTTTTTGGGATTGTTTTGTGTCTATTTGTGGTAATTTTCTGTCATTTGTGGTTATTTTGTGTCTGGTTTTTCTAATTTTATTTCATTGTGTCTTCTTTTTTGGGCTTTGTATCATTTTATGTCTGGTTTTCTCATTTTGCGTCTTCTTTCTTGATTTTATGTCATTCTGTACCTTGTTTTTCTAGTTTTATGTCATTCTCTGTCATTTACAAACTGCCACATCTTCCTCTAAATGCTGTATAAAGTCTTCTTTTTGAAGCTTTTACCAACATTAAAACACCAAACTCTTCGTTCTGACTTCTACGTCAGTATCAGCGTTCCCCACCGGGGTCCTCAGGCCACAGGTTGGGCCTCATGGCAGCAACAACACGTCTATCCGTCTGCAGAGCGACGATAATTCCCTCCTGTCGGTTGGAATGGGCAGCATACTGTCAGAGCAGATCTGTGGGATTAAGTTATTACAGGCGTAATGCTGTGCTAACACACACTCTAACACACAATAACACACACTCTAACACACAATAACACACACACACAGAAACACACTTTGTCTT
This sequence comes from Amphiprion ocellaris, assembly GCF_022539595.1. Lineage (NCBI taxonomy): Eukaryota > Metazoa > Chordata > Actinopteri > Pomacentridae > Amphiprion > Amphiprion ocellaris. Next base: position 36,588,479 of record NC_072772.1, read on the forward strand.
AATGGCCAGAGCAGGTGGATAATCGTCTAAATGAGCAGCAGCTGAACATCAGAGGAAACTTGTCGTCGAATAAAAGCCGACAGAAACAGACGGATTAAAGTCCAGGATTATAAACGTCATCGTTAAATTACATTTAAATCATAAAAACTTCATTAAACTACATTTAAATCACAAAAACTCCAGGATTTTAAATGTCATCATTAAACTACATTTAAATCATAAAAACTTCATCATTAAACTACATTTAAATCATAAAAAATTCTTCATTAAACTACATTTAAATCATAAAAACTTCTTCATTAAACTACATTTAAATCATAAAAACGTCATCATTAAACTACATTTAAACAATAAGAGATTTTTAAAGATGTTTTAAACTCTGAACTTTCCGCTGTTCTATCACAGAAATGAATAAACTGGAAACGTTCCAGTAAAACATCGAAAACCTGAATTAGTCTCAGAGGCTCAAATATTCGTCACAACATCCCATAATTTACCCTCTGAGTAGCTTCTGCTGTCTCTTTATTACTCACTGTGGCTCATATGAGTGTCTAGTCCTTCTCATTTTATGTCATTTTTTACTTGTTTCGTGTCCTTTTGCTTTTTTCATTTTTCTCATTTTGTGTCTCGTTTTTCCTCATTTAGTTTTTCTCATTTTGTGTCATTTTGTTATTATTTGTCTCATTTTTCTCATTTTATGTCTTGTTTTTCTCATTTTGTGTCACTTTGTGTTATCATTTGTCTCATTTTTCTCAATTTATGTCATTTTGGGTCTTGCTTTTCCAGTTTTATGTCACTCTCATTTTTCTGTGTCTCGTTTTTCATATTTTGTCATTTCTTTGTCTTGTCTTACGTCATTGTGTCTCATTTGTCTCATTTAATGTCATTTTGTTACTCATTTTGCTCATTCTGTGTCTCATTTTTTTATCATTTTCTGTCTCGTTTTTCTCATTTAATGTCATTTTGGGTCTCGTTTTTCTAGTTTTATGTCATCTTGTGTTTTGTTTTTCTCATTTTGTGTCATTACTTGTCTGTTTTTTCAAGTTTACTTATTTTGTCTCTTTATTCTCATTATGTCATGTCTTTGTTTTGTGTGATTTTGTGTAATTGTCTTTTTTGTTCTGTTATTTTGTGACTTGTTTTTCTCATTTTGTGTCATTACTTGTCTCATTCTTCTCATTTAATGTCATTTTGTGTCTCATTTTTCTCATTTTTGTTATTTAACATCATGTTGTATTTTGTGTCATTTTGTTTTTTGTTTTGTCATTTGTGTCTGTTTTTTCATTTTATGTCAGTTTGTCTCGTGTTTTTCTTGTGTCATTTTGTGTCTCATTTTTCATTTTCAGTTTTGTCTCGTTCTTGTTTTTTTGTCTCCTTTGTGTCGTTTTGTGTCTTTCTGACATTGTTGTTTACATATTACATTAATATTCTATTAATATTTTTACAGCCTTAAACTCTACAACTCTGTCCTCTGTTTTTTTGTTTAGTTTTTGGCTCGTTTTTGTTCATGTAACGTGTCTTTGGTGTAGTTTTGTCTCTTTGTAGTCGTGTGTTTGGTTTTCTTGAACAAAGAAGTTTTTGATGCTCAGAGACGTCCAGTTTAACGAATATTCAAATAAAACCTTTATTTAAACCTGCATAATGTTCCTTAGAGGTGATAATCCGTGTTTATGTGACTCATGTTCAGGTTTGGTTTTAGGGCTGTAGAATTCCTCCCATTTTTTATTTTTTTTTATAATTCACATTTTGTGTCATTTTGTACCATTTTGTGTGTCATTTTTCTCATTTTGTGTAATTTTTTGTCTCATTTTATGTCTAACTTTTTCATTTTATGTCACTTTGTCAGTTTTTTTCTTTTTGTGGCATGTTGTGTCGTGCTTTTATTTGTTTTATGTTATTTTGTATCAAATTTTTGTGTTTCGTTTTTCTTCTTCAGTGTCAATTTGTGTCTTTTCTTATTTTGGGTCTTATTTCATGTCATTTTGGGTCATTTTGTGTCTTGTTTTTCTGGTTCTGTCACTTTGTGTCTCGTTTTCCTTGTTTAAGATAATTTTGGCGTTTTGTGTCATTTAGTTTTGTTTTTCTCAATTTGTGTCATTTTCTGTCATTGTGTCATTTTTATTTTGTTGTCTTTCTTGTTTTGTGTCGGGTTTTTTTTTTTTGTCTTGTTCATCTCATTTTGTGGCATGTTGTGTCTGTTTTTTCTTGTGTGAGTTTGTGTAATTTTATGTCTGTTTTTTGTTTTATGTCATTTTGTGTCTCGTTTTTCTCATTTCATGTCATTTTTTCTCGTTCTTATTTCCTGTAGTTTTTTGTTGTGTTCAAATCAAACCCACATCCTCAGAGTCAAACAAAAACAAGAAAGAAAGAAAAAATAAACTGAAAACCAAAAAAACCAATGATTGACTTTCCAGGTTTTTATTATCAACTGGTGTATTTACAAACCAAGCAGCAGCGACGGTGTTTAACAGAAGTGAGACGCTGAGACTTCAAACCAACAACACGACTTTTAAACACAAACAGAAAACTGATGATTCTTCTTTAAACATCTCAGATTTATTAGAACGGCTTCTCCTCAACATCTGATTTATCTGATTTCGCACCATAAAATATAAATATTTATAAAGATATCCGTGAAATTTGAGCTTCTTGTATCACATATTTCCCAACATTTTTTTTTCACTTCCAGCAGGTTTTTTTCCTCACATTAAATTAGTTTAAGTTTATTTCAGTTATTAATGACAAAAATCTGAAACTTTCTATCTTTTAAAGTCACACACTCATTGTGTTTCTACTGTTCCTGGTTGGTCGACCGGGTAATCTAGACCTTTATTTTGAAAGAGAAAACGCGGCCTGTGGAAACACTGCCTGCAATTCAACCTAAAACTCTGACTTTTTGTCTTTTCAGTGCAAACGCTTGATTTTTTTGGCAAATTTATGAATGACGCAAGCAGAATAAAGTGATTTTGATGAATTTTATAATTTCAGCTCACGTCTGACTTTTCCCCACACGTGGTGCATTCAAGGACTGTTGGAAAGTTGAAAATCTGATGTCATTTTGGTGATATTTCTAAAGATAAAATGTCTTTCAAACCCGTTAATGTTTAGTTTGAATATTAATCAGTCGTCAACTTTTAACTTGTTCTGCAACTATTTTCATTGTTGTATGAGTGATTTTTAAGTATAAATTCTCTGGTTCTTCTTAAATGTCCACAAACAGTGAATTCCATTTATTACTTGTTGAGATGCTGCAGCAAAAGTCAAAAATGCAGAAGTTGTCTCATTTTTCTCATTTTGTGTCATTTTGCATCACATTTTTCTCATTTAATATAATTTTGTCTTGTTTTGTGTCATTTAGTTTTGTTTTTCTCAATTTGAGTCATTTTGTGGTATTACATCTCATTTTTGTTTAGATATGCGTCATTTTGTGTCTCATTTTTCTCATTTTGTGTCATTACTTGTCTTGTTTTTCTAATTTTGTCATTTTGTGCCTCATTTTTCTCATTTTCTCTAATTTTTCTCATTTTGTCATTTTTCTCATATTGTCTTATGTTGTCTCATTTTTCTCATTTTGTGTCATTTGTGTCTTGTTCTCATTTTGTATCATTTTGAGTTTCATTTTTCTCATGTTGTGGCATGTTCTCATTTTTCTCATTTTGCGTCTCATTTTTCTCATTTCGTGTCTCATTTTTCTCATTTCATGTCTCATTTTTCTCATTTTGTGTCATTGTGTCTTGTTTTTCTGGTTTTGTGTCCCTTTGTGTCTAATTTTTCTCATTTCATGTCTCATTCCTCTCATTTTATGTCATTTTGTGTCATTTTTTTCTCATTTGATGCTGCAGCAAAAGTCAAAAATGCAAAAGTTTCCCCTCAGTGGAACAGAAGGTGGATTATTGGGTTGATTCTTTCTGTGAACCTTTGTGAGCTTTAGAGATGCTTCAAGCAAGAAAAAAAAACAAAAAAAATTGGTGAAAGTGAAGAAACCTCATCAGAAGCTTGGTCAAATCTGGATTTTTTTAACTCCAAAAAGTCACCAAACTAAAGAGGGGAAGTTTGTGGGAAACATCTGGAAGTTTACAACCAGAATTTATGAGTAAAGGTTCGAACTGCACCGAAATAATCTGGAAAAAAAACCTAATACTTGGTTCACATTTTACCTCCTGATTCACAACTTTGGTTTTTACAGGACGAAGAAGTTCTGACAGAAAACACAAAAAAGAACTTTAAAAATGATTCAAAAAAGCTCCTCTGCATGTAAACGGTGAAAAGGCAACGAGTCCAACCTGTCAAAATATACTGTAGAGATTTATAGATTCATAAACTCAGAGATTTAAATACAAACAGGCCATAAAAATAAAAGTAAAAGGACCAGAGAGCCGCTGTGATCCCTTCTGCTCCCATTTCTGTACAATCAAGGCTTACAAAGCTCAGAAAGTCAGGGGTTAAATCACAAAACTTCTCCTCTACTTCCCTCCTTCATCCGTCACTTTAAACAACTTTAGATCCTCTACTCCATCTTGGACATCTCAAACTTGGTCGTCATGGTTTCCTGCAATGACAAACATCAACACTTAGAGCGGTAAAGGAGAAGGAGGTGAAGAAGAAAAAGGAGAAGAAAAAAGGAGAAAAAGAAGAAGAAAAAAGGAGAAAAAGAAGGATGAGGAGGAGTAGAAGGAGAAGAAAAAGAAGGAGGGGGAGGAGGAGAAGGAGGAGAAGAAGAAGGATGAGGAGGAGGAGGAGGAGAAAAATGAGAAAAAGAAGGAGAAGAAGAAGGAGAAGAAGGAGGAGAAGAAGAAGAAGGAGGAGAAGAAGGAGAAGTTGCAGTTTCATTCTAATTCCAGTTTCATTTCATTTCTGTTCTCATCTTAACCTCCTCCTGACAGATTCACTGTTTTGGTTTTTCACATTTCACTTTCATTTTTCCACCGCGAACATTTCCTCTTCCTGTGAGGAGGGCGTTACCGTGGTTACGGAGGGCGTTACAGTGGTTTCATTGTTTTTATCCGTTCACACGACGACGGCGGCGTTATATAAGAAACAGGTTTTACATAAGGAGGCACTTTGTTGATTGGTGCTGATGTAAAGAGGACGAGGTCGATGATCTGGAAATAAAATGACGGAAACTGATTGCTTCCACCAATCAATAACCAATAATCAATGATTGATAACCAGTAATCAATCAATAACCAATGAGCTCCCCTCTGGGTCTGGAACAGCAGCAGCAGACGTCAAACAAACAAAACACGTCGTCGTGGCGTTGCTCGACTTGCCATGACAACACAGAGCGGCATAAACAACAGTGTGATGTAACTGTGGCAACACAGGGGCTCTGCTGATTGGCTGCTGCCCCCTGGTGGCCACAGGAAGAACTGCAAGCTCTGTTTGTGTGTCAGTGGAAAAATATCATTTATATTTGGTATTTTTTCATGTTTTAATCGCTCTTAGTGATCAGATTTTGTTTAATATTAACAGGAATGTAGATTTTAATTATTTTCTTGATTAATAGTTTAGTTGTTTGCTCTGTAAAGTCTTAGAAAATGTAGAGAAATGTCTTGTTTTTCCAAAAATATTCAGTTTACTGTCAAATAAGAGGAAATAAACCAGAAAATATTCACATTTATAAAAATTAAATCACAGGATTTGGATGGCTGTTTGTTTTTTAAATTGATGAATCGACTGATTAATTTAATTCTGACAAAAAAATGTTATTTTTTCACATTTAAATCATGTTTAATCACTTTTAATGATCAGATTTTGTAGGTATTTGTTATTAACAGTAATGTCAATTTAAATTATTTTCTTCATTAATAGTTTAATTGTTTTCTCTGTAAAGTCTCAGAAAATGTAGAGAAATGTCTGTTTTTTTCCAAAGATACTCAGTTTATGGACATAAAGGACGAAAAAAAATCACATTCTGACAGCTTTAATCGGGAAATTTAGAACTTGTTTCCCTAAAAAGCTGAATAATCGAATGATTAATTGGCAGAAAACGGTGAAAAATGCTGAGAAATGTCTCGTTTTGTCCAAAAATATTCAGTTTACTGTCAAATAAGAAGAAATAAAATAAAAATGTTCAGATTCATAAAGCTTAAATTGGGAAATTTAAACGTTGTTTTCCTTAAAAAGCGGATTAATTGATTAACTGACAAAAAAACTGTAAAAAAATATTGAGAAATGCCTCATATTGTCCAAAAAGTAAAGTTTCAATCGAAAAATTTAGACCTTTTCTCTCAAAAAAATAGTAATTGACAGAAAATGGTGAAAAATGTCTTGCTTTGTGCAAAAATATTTAGTTTACTGTCAAATAAGAGGAAATAAACCAGAAAATATTCACATTTATAAAGATTTAATTGGAAAATGTGGCCATTTTTTCCTCTAAAAAACTGAAAAAAAACCTGAGAAATGTCAAATCTTGTCCAAAGAATATTAAGGTTGCAATCAGAAAATCTCCATTCTTTCCCTAAAAATGTAATAAATGACAGAAAACGGTGTAAAAATGTCTTGCTTTGTCCAAAAATATTCAGTTTACTGTCAAATAAGAGGAAAAAAACTGAAAATATTCACATTTTTAAAGATTAAACTGAAAAAAACTGAATAATCGACTGATTAATTGAAAGAAAACAGTAAAAATGTAGAGAAAGTTCTTGTTTTATCCAAAAAGTAAAGTTTCGATCGGACAATTTTGACTTTTTTCCCTAAAAAACTGAATAATTGACAGAAAACGGTGTAAAAATGTTTTGCCAAAAAATATTCAATTTTCTGTCAAATAAGAGGAAACAAAATAAAAATATTCACTTTTTTTAAAAAGTTTTTTTATTGGCCATTTTTCGGCTTTATTTAGGCACAGTGAGAGAGAGACAGGAAACAGGGGAGAAGAGTCGGGGGAAGACATGCAGCAAAGGGCCGTGAGCAGGAATGGAACCCGGGCCTCTGTGTCAGGGACCAGCCCTGTACATGGGTCACCTGCTCAACATGTTGAGCTACACGGGCACCAATATTCACATTTTTAAAGCTAAAATCAGGGAATTTAGCCATGTTCTCCCTAAAAACCTGACTGATGAACTGACTGCGGCTCTATAAATGAGTGTAGTCGGGTTTTAAACACAGAATAATTGACTTTTCTGTTTCCTTGATGATCTGAATCCTCTATAAAGTTGATTTCCTGTGAGATAATAAACAATAAAAGCAGACATCTTACCTCGTCTGAGTCCAGCAGGGGCGGCAGGGCGCTGTGACGAGGAAAAAGAAACTTTTAGCCAAGAAAATGAGTTTAAATTAATCATCAATACATCAGTGGATCAATAATCTGCAGATACGGTGTCCCATATAGAAGCTTTTAGTTCTTAAACTGGAGCAGAACAATAAACTAATTTCTAAATGTTGCGGTTACACAGTTTGTCCAGCAGAGCAGTGCCACAGTTCACCACCCTGAGTGCAGCACATGTAGCAGAGCAGACGGCGGTGAGGAGTCAAAGTGGTGTCTTCAGAGCAAATATATCCATCAATAAGTCAATATCAAAAAGTATTTACCCCATAAAATGTAAATATTAACTTTAGGTGACTTACACGTCCGCCATCGATGAAGGGATGTTCTCCTCCACCCATTTCAGATCCTCATCCTGGAAAACAATACCAAGATTTTAATCACTTATTCACAGAAATCTAGAAAAGAATAAATAAAGGATATAAATCTGTTTAATGTAGAAAATACAAACATCGTCTGCAAAGAAAGTTACACAAAATGTCTCCATAACGACTCAGAAAGTGAGGAAAATTAACCAAATTATACATTTCTTCGCATTTATAATAATTTATAGAACTCTGGTTTAAAAATGTGCACAAAACTAGAGTTTTCAGGTTGAACTGCAGGCAGTGTTTCAAGGAAAATCCAACTTACTGGATGAATGAAATAAATGCAGCATGGCTCAGAAACAGTGAACAGAGCAGATAGTTGTTGGAGATACATTTAGCATGGTGAAACATCTTTCTATTGTCTATTCTGTCATCATTTTAAACTAATTTTAGTCATTCTGAACTATTTTGAAATAATTATGGAGAGTTTTCAGGTTATTTTTGACGATTCTTAAGTAGGTTTGGACAAATTTTAAGTCATTTTGGAAAATTTTATGTTACTTTGGACAAGTCTGAAGTTGTTTTAGACATATTCTTAGTCATTTTGAACAGTTTTTGAGGTGTTTTGGATGATTCATAAGTAGGTCTGGATAGATTTTGAGTCATCTCTGATATTTTTTTGTGACTTTGGATAAAATTTAAGTCATTTTGGACAGTTTTCTACGCTTATTTTGGACAATTAGACAGAGTAAAGTTCTGCATGGCTCAGAAACAGTAAACAGAGCAGCAAGTTGTTGGAGATACATTCAGCGTGGTGAAACATCTTTCTGTAGATTTAAAATGTCTTAAAACTGTCATTTTGAACTAGCTTCAAGCAACTATGGAGACTTTTCAAGTTATTTTGGACGATTCTTCAGTAGGTTTGGATAATTTTTGACATTTTTTGTGACTTTTGATGAAATTTTATGAAATTTTGGACAATTTTATATAACTTTGGACAAGTTTAAGGATATTTATTGAAGTTTAAAGTTATTTTAGACAAGTTTTTAGTCATTTTGGACAATTAGACTGACAGTAAAGCGCAGCATGGCTCAGAAACAGTGAACAGAGCAGCAAGTTGTTGGAGATACATTCAGCATGGTGAAACATCTTTCTACTGATGATGTAAATGGAAAAAGTTTGCAAAGGTTGGGCTAAAAATTCCCTGAAATAACTGAACATGTCATGTAAACCTAAATGTGTGACTCACCACCTTGTTGGGCTTCACTGTACCGTTGGTCTCATTCTTCGTCCCCCTCATCTTCATCCCCTCTGAAGAAACAAAGAAAAGCAAAATAGTTCAACCACTGATTAATCTGATCGGATACTAGAGACAAAACAGGAAACGTGGCGCAGACAGAACGGATGTTAAATGTATGTTTTCAATCTTCTACTATGTTCTAAACATCTGGTTCAGACTAATGGGTGGTTCGTGTCTCTTTGTGGTTGTTTTGTGTCTCTTTGTGGTCGTTTTGTGTCTCTTTGTGGTCCCAAAAATATCACTAGTTTCATTTTTTTGTTAATATGAGCTCAAAGATAGATCTTCCCCATCATCAGAGAATTTTTGATCTAATTTCTGAGAAAAAACAGAGAAACTTTCAGGTTTGTAGCTTTAATAGTTTCTCAGATGTTGTTGTTCAAACTGAATCAAAATGTGAGAAAAAATATATTGAAAGTGAGTCAACTCTAATCTTTCAAAGTATTTGAAATATGAAGCTAAAATTTCACAGATATTTTAAATATCCAGAGTTTATGACAAAAACAAAGTTAGGATTGATGTTTTGAGACTTAAGGGAGGAGTTTTTGTGAGAATGAAGGAGGTTAAAATGGAGTAAAAGTCTGTTTTCTGACCGAAAGCTTCGTTCATCATCGGCTCCTTCTCCTCATCTTCACTCTCCTCGTCCACCAGAGGACTGAAGGCGTATCTGTTCAACACAAAAACTAATTTAACCGCTGAAAACGACAAACCGACACTAATAAAACCATCTCTGATTCCGCCTCAGCCTACCTCTGGTTGCTGGCCGATGGTCGCCATAGGAACATGATGACCAATAGGATGGTGGAGAACAGGAAGCGCCAGAAAGCGTCGTCGATCCACAGCTCCCTCCAGTCCTGCAGAGAAACACGTTTCCGATGAAGACACTTTTAAAACGGTCATTTACTGGATGGATTCTGTTACAAAAAGTTACAAAAATCACTTTCTGTTTGAATATATTTGAAAGAAAAACTAAAATACTGGTAAAAACGGACTAAAATCACCAATTACACCAAAATATCCAGACAGAAAATATAAAAAAATCAATCAGTTGTGTTTCACAAGAAAATAAAATATGAGCAAAAATCAACAGAAAAATATAAAGTTTTAACTCACAGCAATACTACATAAATAATATCCTCAAGCAAACATAAAACTTCCTAAACCAGAAATAAATACAGAAATCAGGCAGCAGCTGCAGTTTCCTCGTGTAAATACTTTTTAAAAACGTGTGTTTGACTGAAAATTGAAGTTTGTGGAGCGATGCTCTGGTCCCAGTGCTCCTACAACACCAACTCTAAATGAACCGTCTCTTTGGAGTGGTTTAATGCCATCTGGTAGCTTTTTGTGTCTCTTTGAGGTCATTTTCAATCTTTTTGTGGTCATTTTGTGTCTCTGGGATTATTCGGTGTCATTTTGTGTCTTTGTGGTTATTGAGAATCTTTTTGTGGTCATTTTGTGTCTAATTGTTCTGTGGTGTTTTTTTGGCTCTTTGGTTGTTGTACATCATTTTGTAGTTGTTTTGTGTCTTTTTGTGGGTGTTTTGTGTCTCTGTTGTTTTTTTGTGTATCTTTAAGGTCCTCTTGTGTCTCTTTGTGGTCATTTTTTGCCACTTTGTAGTTGTTTTGTGTCTCAAGTCATTTTGTGTCTCTTTGTCATCGTTTTATGTCTTTTCATGGTTGTTTTGAGTCTTTGTAATCATTTTGTGTCTCTTTGTGGTTGTTTTGTGTTTCTTTGTTGTCATTTTTCGCTTGTTTGTGATCATTTAACCATCTCATACAGAACTTCTGGTGGCGCTGCTCTGCTGGTGACCTGGACTCGTGCTGCTGCTGCGTTTCTTGGCTTTTTTTAAATGTTCTCTGGTTGTCCTATCGTTTTTATCGGTCTGTGTTGTGTGACTGCAACAAGTTCATGTTGGACTGACCACCATGGTGACTTCTGCACAAGGATTACTCCTGGCGCTGCTTGTTGGGGAACTGCTGGTGTCCCGTCTAACAGAGACGAAGCAGCTACTGCGTTACTCCAAAAACACACTGCTGTCCCTCCGTCCTATGGGAGCAGCCCCTCCGGCTGATCTGCCCCATGATGTAGGGGGCAGAAGAGGGGGAATACGGCAGCCCCTCCGGCTGATCTGCCCCATGATGTAGGGGGCAGAAGAGGGGGAATACGGCAGCCCCTCCGGCTGATCTGCCCCATGATGTAGGGGGCAGAAGAGGGGGAATATGGCTAACCCAGTTCACTGTCAAGCACCTGGAATGCCCAAAAGCATATGCAAGAATTGTATTTATTTTAGTTCAGCTTTTAACACACTCCAACCCCATCTCCTCATCCTAAAACTGAGGCAGATGAGTGTTAACCCTTTTTTAATCTTTCCTTTTTAACCAGCTGAAGTCAGCAGGTGAGAGTCAATAACACCCTCAAAGTGCAAATCAATCAGTGCAGGTGCCCCCAGGGTTGTCAGCTCCCCGGTCCTTTTTACGCTTCACACAAATTAAAGCACTAACAGTCTCCCAAGGAACCTTGTTTTTAAGTTTTCTGATGACACCACCATCCTCAGCCGACTGCACAGAGACTCAAACCCTTCAGCCTATTTTTCTGAAGTAGAGCATATTGTTCAGTGGTGTGATGCTCATCATCTCATCCTGGATGTTCACCATCTCATCCTGAATGCTCACCATCTCATCCTGAATGCTCACCATCTCATCCTGGATGTTCACCATCTCATCCTGAATGTTCACCATCTCATCCTGGATGTTCACCATCTCATCATCTCATCCTGGATGTTCACCATCTCATCCTGGATGCTCACCATCTCATGCTGAATGCTCACCATCTCATCCTGAATGCTCATCATCTCATCCTGGATGTTCACCATCTCATCATCTCATCCTGGATGTTCACCATCTCATCCTGAATGCTCACCATCTCATCATCTCATCCTGGATGTTCACCATCTCATCATCTCATCCTGGATGTTCACCATCTCATCCTGAATGCTCACCATCTCATCATCTCATCCTGGATGTCCACCATCTCATCCTGAATGCTCACCATCTCATCATCTCATCCTGGATGTTCACCATCTCATCATCTCATCCTGGATGCTCACCATCTCATCCTGAATGTTCACCATCTCATCCTGAATGCTCACCATCTCATCCTGGATGCTCACCATCTCATCCTGAATGTTCACCATCTCATCCTGAATGCTCACCATCTCATCCTGGATGTTCACCATCTCATCATCTCATCCTGGATGTTCACCATCTCATCCTGGATGCTCACCATCTCATGCTGAATGCTCACCATCTCATCCTGAATGCTCATCATCTCATCCTGGATGTTCACCATCTCATCATCTCATCCTGGATGTTCACCATCTCATCCTGAATGCTCACCATCTCATCATCTCATCCTGGATGTTCACCATCTCATCATCTCATCCTGGATGTTCACCATCTCATCCTGAATGCTCACCATCTCATCATCTCATCCTGGATGTCCACCATCTCATCCTGAATGCTCACCATCTCATCATCTCATCCTGGATGTTCACCATCTCATCATCTCATCCTGGATGCTCACCATCTCATCCTGAATGTTCACCATCTCATCCTGAATGCTCACCATCTCATCCTGGATGCTCACCATCTCATCCTGAATGTTCACCATCTCATCGTGGATGTTCACCATCTCATCATGGATGTTCACCATCTCATCATGGATGTTCACCATCTCATCCTGAATGCTCACCATCTCATCCTGGATGCTCACCATCTCATCCTGAATGTTCACCATCTCATCGTGGATGTTCACCATCTCATCCTGAATGCTCACCATCTCATCCTGGATGCTCACCATCTCATCCTGAATGCTCACCATCTCATCCTGAATGCTCACCATCTCATCCTGAATGTTCACCATCTCATCGTGGATGTTCACCATCTCACCCTGAATGTTCACCATCTCACCCTGAATGCTCACCATCTCATCCTGGATGCTCACCATCTCATCCTGAATGTTCACCATCTCATCGTGGATGTTCACCATCTCATCCTGAATGTTCACCATCTCATTCTGAATGCTCACCATCTCATCCTGAATGCTCACCACCTCATCATCTCATCCTGGATGTTCACCATCTCATCCTGGATGCTCACCATCTCATCCTGAATGCTCACCATCTCATCCTGAATGCTCATCATCTCATCCTGGATGTTCACCATCTCATCCTGAATGCTCACCATCTCATCATCTCATCCTGGATGTTCACCATCTCATCATCTCATCCTGGATGTTCACCATCTCATCCTGAATGCTCATCATCTCATCCTGGATGTTCACCATCTCATCCTGAATGCTCATCATCTCATCCTGGATGTTCACCATCTCATCCTGAATGCTCACCATCTCATCCTGGATGTTCACCATCTCATCCTGGATGTTCACCATCTCATCCTGAATGTTCACCATCTCATCCTGAATGCTCACCATCTCATCCTGGATGCTCACCATCTCATCCTGAATGCTCACCATCTCATCATCTCATCCTGGATGTTCACCATCTCATCCTGGATGCTCACCATCTCATCCTGGATGCTCACCATCTCACCATCTCATCCTGGATGTTCACCATCTCATCCCGAATGTTCACCATCTCATCCTGAATGCTCACCATCTCATCCTGAATGCTCACCATCTCCTCCTGGATGCTCACCATCTCATCCTGAATGCCCACCATCTCATCCTGAATGCTCACCATCTCATCCTGGATGCTCACCATCTCATCCTGAATGCTCACCATCTCATCCTGAATGCTCACCATCTCATCCTGGATGCTCACCATCTCATCGTTGATGCTCAGAAAACTAAAGAGATGATCTTAGAGCTGAGGTCAGTAGGGGACCACAGTCCTGTTGTCATGCATGACTCACCCATTGAGCAGCTCATAGAAATATCTGGGAGTCCACTTAGACAGCTCCTTTAGTTGGAACATCCATGTGGAAAGCACGTGTTCCCGTTTACTTCCTGTGCAGGCTGAGACTATGGTGTGGACAAAAGCATCATGTTCTTATTTTACCAGGCTGTACTGGAGAGCTTGGTCCGTTATGGGATGTCAGCCTGGTATGGCAGCCTCACTGTAAAGCTGAAAACCAGACTGGTTCGTTTGATGCACACGGCCCTGAAGGTGATGGGAAAAAATGACCACCAATCCCTGCAGTCCATTTATGAACGAACTGTTCTCAGAGCAGCCCAGAGGATAGACTGAGCCGTCACACATCCTTTACTCAGAATGAGAGCTGCTACCCTCAGGCAGACGATACAGAGTCCCCAACTGCAGACTCAACCATTTCAAGAATTCATTTGTTCCAACCTCCATCAAACTCCTGAACTGTGCTGCTGAGGCCGAAGATTGTGCAACATTTTTATAGCGTTTTTACTATGGTGTATGTATGTGTTATGTGTAATGTTTGGGATATGTGTAATACTGTTATGTAGTTGATGAGATGGCATTGATGGCACAGCTTCTGAGTCCAACATAAATTTCCCCAAGTGGGACAATAAAGTATATTGAATTGAATCGAACTGAATTTTGCGTCTCTTTGTGATCATCACTCAGTTTGCGGCCCTACACAACCTTTTCGACCAAACCTCATATTCCAGAAAAACATATTCTCAGAGGCTTCGAGGTCAGAATTTCACATTACGCCTCATTTTCACCACAGAATATTACCTGTCCAATAAAACAAAGAAATTAACCAATCTAATAAAGGCAGGAAGACCCTGGAGGACTCACCGAATGACACCTGGACATCCTGAAGGTCTTCGTGGTCCAGATGATGAAGATGACCGAAGCTGAGAAGCACAAGAACAAGCCTTAGAGACGTGATGAAGGCTCTGGGTGGACATGAGTCTGAATGAGTTCCTACCGATGACGGCGAAGATGAGGGTGTTGGTGAAATGTCTGTAGAGCGACAGCTTCACCACGTTCCTCCTCAGCCTCAGCAGCTTCATCGTCTGGGCCAGACTCACGAAGATGTGGCGACTCGGTCAAGGAACATCCGGCTACTGACACTTTCAGTTTCAAACACCATCATGTTCCAACTGTACACTACTACTGTTATCTAGCAGCATGTTGATCGTTTCTAATGCTGGACGATATTAGTTTGTCACAAGATCTACTCTTCATGAACCCTCTGAACCCCAAAAAGCCTAATTTACATCATTTATCAGCCAAAAAGTGTAAAAACTAACATTTCAGCTTTCCAATGGTCCTTGAACTACTCATCTGACTCATTCTGTCAAGAATATGTACCAAACCTGAGCTTAAAGCTGTTAGAAGCAAAAATTAAACCTCCTGGATGAATAAATAAATGCAGCTCGGCTCAGAAACAGTGAACAGAGCAGTAAGTTGCTGGAGATCCATTCAGCATGGTGAAACATCTTTCTGTTGTCTATTCTGTTGTCATTTAAAACTAAAGTTTAGTCATTCTGAACTAGTTTCAAGTAATTATGGCGAGTATTCAGGTTATTTTGGATGATTCTTAAGCAGATTTGGACAAAATTTGAGTCAATTTGGACAATTTTATATTACTTTAGACACATTTAACATTATTTTAGTTTTTTTAACAGTTTTTGAGGTGTTTTGGACAATTAGACAAGTGCAGCATGGCTCAGAAACAGTGAACAGAGCAGCTAGTTGCTGGAGATCCATTCAGCATGGTGAAACACCTTTCTACAGCTGATGTAGCTACAGTCATGTCTATAATAGGTGAAGCCTCTATTTTTTCCCCTGTATTGGCAACACTTGTGGGCTTCAGATTGTAGAGAAAAATTAATCACAGTGAAGTAAAAGCAACAAAAAAACACCCAGAAACTGCAGCTTGGAGTCCAGAGGGTTAAACTGAATCAGCTGTAAGACATTTAGTGCATGTGGGGGGGATTCTACTGGAGGCAAACAAAGCAGAGGTGAGGGAGAAATAAATCAACTTTCAGTGATAAAGTACTAAAAATTAAATTAAATTAGGAAGGGAAAAAAAGGAGGAAGGTGCAGTAGCGGATATCCACCAGCAGAGGGTAGAGTCGAGCACAGCCAGGGGAATAGCAGCCAGGAGAACGACATCATCGTCAGCCTGGAGAGGAAGAAGAAGAAGAGGAACAAAAAGCAGAGGAAGAGGAGGAGGAGAAGGTAACTGTGGAGTTTAAACATCGTCGTTTATAAGGTCCGACGTGCTAAAATCCATCCAGAAAGCATGCAGCAGGGTTTACACCTCCAGTGGCTGCAGGTGGAACTGCACCACAGATTCATTTTTAACTCAAATATGCAGAATATTTCCATTTTCTTTCAACTCACATGAAAAATTCCACATATTTCACAACCAAACCTGAAGCCTGTGGTGTTTTTTTTTTACTTTGTAATAAAATAATATTAATATTTATTTACCATTTTATTATTAATATATCGTATCTTTCTATCATAACAATAAATAAATTAAAGTAAAATCCTGCTGCAACTTTATTACTATTTGATCATAAATCAGAAAAAATCCTGTTATCAGATAAAACCAATATATTTTAAATGATTTTTTACCTTTGTTTGAGAGCACACCTTAGAAATATCATTTAATAAGAATCTTAAATGTGTAAAAGTGGAGTTTTGTGTTCACTATCCCACTTTATTAATCTTCATAATTTATTTGTCTTTATTGCTGTTTTATTTTTGTATTTTTTGTTTTTAATCCACTTGTGAAGTTCTTTGTAACATCAGCCAAAAAATCTTATTAATATTATTATACTGCTGCTTCATAATAACAATAACAATAGTAATAAGAATAAAAACAATAATATGTAATGTAATTAAGCACAAAAAGTCCTTGTAAAACAAAAAAACCTTTTTAATCTCAAAACACTAGTTTTAAAATACTTTTTTGCGTTTATTTCAGTGTGTAACCATTCAAGAAAAATTATAATAAAGTCAGGAAAAAAAGCAGTATTGGTAGATTACCCCACTTTAATCATTTGAATTGTTGTGTAATTCTTGTGTTTTTGATGTTTTTAATCCATTTGAAAAGCACTTTGTAGCATCGCCAAAATAAAACAAATCCTATTATTATATTGCTGCTTTAAAATAATAATACTAATAATAATAATTAAGTTAATGAAGTAAAAAAGTCCTGACAGGCATCAGAAACAAATCAGATTTTCGATCTTAGAACACTAAATAAATCTGCTTTTGTTCTATTCAGTGAGGATTTATGATTTTAAATATCAGGTTATAAATGCATCGTTTTAAAATTATTTTCTATTTAAATATGCAAAAATGTCCCTCTTTTGTATTTATTGTTTATTTTCTTGATATATTGTTGCTCAAATATCAGCGTGAGAAAAAACCTGCTGAAAGGGGGTGGATGGGCAATTTATTAAAAATATTATCCCCCCAAAAATATTCAATATAGAAAGCTAAAGTTTCACAAACGTCTTAATAAATATCTATATTTGATGCTATAAAGAGACGGCCTCCTCCTTTTATTGAAGCAAATCTGAGGCTTTTTAATGTGTAAAGTTTTTATTATTTTTTTGTTTGTTTATACTTTTTCATGTTTTGTATAAATTGTTGAAATGTTCTCTGCAGATAAACTTGTCGAGGCTTAAAATCTGATTTCTTTCAGGTAAAGTTACACTGAGCAGAGAATCAATCATCTCTAAAGGCCATATTATTGATTAGTTCACTCTCCTACAGGAGCGTGCACGTTAGCACCACTACTCTCACTCTGCTTCCTCCGTGCACGTGTTCAAGGATATCCACCAGACAACACAGGAGTCAGTGAAGGCCAGAATGATGTCACACAGAATCCTGCTGCTGGTGTTATCGCCTCGACCCTGGAGAGACACACAATAACACTGACACACAGACACACTGACACACAGACACACTGACACACTGACACACTGACACACTAACACACAGACACACTGACACTAACACACAGACACACTAACACACAGACACACAGACACACTGACACACTGACACACTGACACTAACACACTGACACACAGACACACTGACACACTGACACTAACACACAGACACACTGACACACAGACACACTAACACACAGACACACTGACACTAACACACAGACACACTAACACACAGACACACTAACACACAGACACACTGACACTAACACACTGACACACAGACACTGACACACAGACACACTGACACACTGACACTAACACACTGACACACAGACACACTGACACACTGACACTAACACACAGACACACTGACACACAGACACACTAACACACAGACACACTGACACTAACACACAGACACACTAACACACAGACACACTGACACACTAACACACAGACACACTAACACACAGACACACTAACACTAACACACAGACACACTAACACACTGACACACAGACACACTGACACACTGACACTAACACACAGACACACTGACACACTGACACTAACACACAGACACACTGACACACAGACACACTAACACAATAACACACTGACACACTGACACACAGACACACTGACACACTGACACACTAACACAATAACACTGACACACAGACACACAGACACACTGACACACTGACACTAACACACAGACACACTAACACACAGACACACTAACACACAGACACACTGACACTAACACACAGACACACTAACACACAGACACACTGACACACTGACACACTGACACACTGACACTAACACACTGACACACAGACACACTGACACACTGACACTAACACACAGACACACTGACACACAGACACACAGACACACTGACACTAACACACAGACACACTAACACACAGACACACAGACACACTGACACACTAACACACAGACACACTAACACACAGACACACTAACACTAACACACAGACACACTAACACACTGACACACAGACACACTGACACACTGACACTAACACACAGACACACTGACACACTGACACTAACACACAGACACACTGACACACAGACACACTAACACAATAACACACTGACACACTGACACACAGACACACTGACACACTGACACACAGACACACTGACACACTGACACTAACACACAGACACACAGACACACTGACACACTGACACTAACACACAGACACACTGACACACTGACACACTGACACTAACACACAGACACACAGACACACTGACACACTGACACTAACACACAGACACACAGACACACTGACACACTGACACTAACACACAGACACACTGACACACTGACACTAACACACAGACACACTAACACAATAACACACTGACACACTGACACACAGACACACAGACACACTAACACACAGACACACTGACACACAGACACACAGACACACTGACACACAGACACACAGACACACTAACACACAGACACACTAACACACAGACACACTAACACACAGACACACTAACACACAGACACACAGACACACAAACAGACACACAAACAGACAGACAGACAGACAGACAACCTTAAAAGTGTATTTAACTCACAGCGTTGACTCGGAGGATTCCCTCCACGATGGAGAAGATCAGGTAGAGCAGTCCGACTCCAACCACTCTGTGTAGCAGAGCTCCCAGTCTGGGTCTGGAGGGAAATCAATTCTATCAGCTTCTGATTGATCGACCAGCCTTCGGCTGATCAATAATCTTTATCAGCGTCGTAAACTCGTTCTTTAATCCTCCTGTTGTCTTCATTTACAGGCACCAAAAAATATTGTTTCCTTGTCTGAAAAAACTCCAAAAATTCAGCAAAAAAATTCCCCAAATTTGGCAAGAAAATTCTTGTAAATCTTTTCAGAAAATGAGTAAAAATCTTCCAAAAAAATCCTAAAAATATCTAAAGTGATTCCATATCAGTAAAACTTCTAATATTTTCTTTAAGAACATTCACATAAAAATCAACCAAAATGACTTTGGTTGATTTTTATGTGAATGTTCTTAAGAAACATTTTTAACATTTCTTTTTTTCCACCATCAATAAATGTTTAAAGATTTCCCAAAAATGTTGAAAATGTGGACATTAGAAGTTTCACTGTGAATTTTTTTTTCTCCACATTTTCTAACTTTAAACCGGGATAATTTGACCCGCAGGACGACACAAGGGCTAAAAGACGCTACATAAATTAAGTTATTGATTAATGAGGAATATTTCCAGCAGGAATGTGGAAATCCTCACTTGACGATTCCGTATCCCAGACTGGCGATGATCACCAACACTCTGGCCAGAGTCCTCTTCACGGCCGACAGCACCTCAGCAAACACCACCGCCCCCTGGACTGCAGGAGGACACATTACACCCCTTAATATCATTATCATTATTATTATAATCATTGTTATTATTATTATTATTATCATTGTTATCATTATCATTATTATTATTTTTTTATTTTATTATCATTAACATTATTACTATTATTATGATCATTATCATTATTATTATCATCATCATCATCTTCATTATTATTATTATTATTATTATTATTATTATTATTATTATTATTATTAGCAGCATCATTATTATTATTATCATTATTATTATTATTATTATTATTATTATTATCATTATCATTATCATTATCATCATTATCATTATTATTATTATCATCATCATTATCATTATCATTATTATCATTATTACAATTATTATCATTATCATTATTATTATTATTATTATTATTATTATTATTATTATTATTATTATTATTACAATTATTATCATTATTATTACAATTATTATCATTATTATTATTATTATCATCACAATTATTATCATCATCATCATTATTATTATTATTATCATTATCACAATTATTATCATCATCATCATCATTATTATTATTATTATTATTATTATTATTATTATTATTATTATTATTATTACAATTATTATCATCATCATCATCATTATTATTATTATCATTATTATCATTATTATCATTATTATTATTATTATTATTATTATTATTATCAATAATAAAAACATCTCCTCCTACCCGACTGGCCGTCGTATCTGATGCTCTGGAACTCGGCATAGTAGACGGCCTTCTCGATCATTCCCAGGAAGATGACGCCTCCGATCCAGAACTGGATCCGGAGCAGATCCCTCCAGTAGCAGGCGGACAGGACCAGCCAGAGGACGGCTAGCAGGACGTAGACGATGCACATCACCATGTAGAACTGCAGCAAGAACACAGAAAAAATGTAATCAAACGAGACCAGAGACAAACAAGACGTCGGTCAGACTTTTACAGCTTCAGCTCCAACATCTCCTGCATAAAATCTGGATTTTTACAAAGATAGCTGTAAAATTTTAGCTTCTGTTTGGACTAATATTGAATAATAAACGTCTTTGTTAGAATTAGAAAATACCTAAAATGTTTCACGCCTCTGCAAAAAAATAAACAGATTTATGAAGATATTTCCAAGAAAGAAAAAACGCACATTGTGAAGTCTTAGCGTCTGTTTTGAGGGGAAAAAAAGTATAACTTTCTTGTCACAATCAAAAAATACCAGAAATCTTTGATGCCTCTGCAAACTAAGATCTAAAAGAGATTTACAAAGATTTCATGCAGATATCTGGAAGATTTATTTGACATTTTAGCTTCTGTTTGGACGAATATTGAATAATAGTTTCTTTGTTATAATTAGAAAACATCTAAAATCTTCGACGCTTCTGCAAAAAAACATAAAGATATTTACGAAGATATTTCCAAGAAAGAAAAAAATGCACGTTGTAAACTTTTAGCTTCTCTTTCTCGTAATAAAATAATCCTAATTTCTTCATTATAACGAAAAAAGAAAAACTAAAATATTGTATGTCTATATAAAACAAAAATAACCAAATAAATTTACAAAAATTTTACAAAGATATTTAGAAATTTTAGATTTGGTTTTGAGTAAAAAAATAACTTCAGTTTCTTCATTAGAATTAGAAAATACCTTAAATCTTTGACAGATCTGTAAAGAAAATTATCCAAATATATTTAAGAAGAGTTTACAAAATTTTTGTATGAATGTAAAAATGCACATTGTGAAATTTTACCTTGTTTTGATTAATAATGAATAACAGTTTCTTCATTAAAGTACAAAAAGGATAAAATCTTAGACGCCTCCGAAAACAAAAATATACAAAGATATTTGCAAGAAAGAAAAAAAGCACATTTTGAAATTTTAGCTTCTGTTTTCAGTAAAAGATTAAAACTTCTTAATTATAATTAGAAAATAGCTAAAATCTTTGACGTCTCTGTAAACAAACATACCCAGTGACCGCAGACTTTTCTTTCCACGGCGGATTCTTTTCTATTAATAATTATTTCTTCATTGTGTTTTCTTACCACCATCAGAGGCCACTCAGAGGCTGATATGAACTGATGAGTCTCCTGGTCCATGCTGATCTGAACTGTGGACATTTAAAAAAACATCACCTTATTTTATTTTTAGCTCATAAACATCAAACATCAGCCTTCAATCAATGAAACTCAGGCATCCATGACCAATCCATCCCATAATCAACGAGTATTATTCTACATCCAGCTTGACATCATGATGCTGCCACCGCCGTGCTTCACAGATGGAGCTATTTTTAATTACAGAAATGTGACATTTACCACTACGGAGGTTATCTTTAAAAATCTGATCAAGAAAGTCCGAGTAGACTTTGGCTCATTTGAGTTGGAGGTCACTAACCTACATAGAAGTCTTTGTCATGGTGCCCGTTGCTAGCCAACCTCCCACAATGCTCTCTGCTCACCAACACGGAATTGCCTGACCGCCTCCTCCAAGTATTTAGTACCGCAAACTATCTGTACTGTTTTATCTCATTCACTTCGGGTTGCCTTTAATAAGCAAGCGCGAGCTGGGAACTATGAATCACCCCCGTAGTCTTTGTCATTGTCCCTCGTGTTTCGCGTTAATTGGTTAAAGTTGGTTTAGGATTTATTTTACTCTGGATCTGGTCCTGGATGAGGACTGGTTTCAGACTGTCTAAGGCGGGTCTTGGACTTTTTTAGGAGCAGTTTAGGTTTGCTTTTGGTCCCGATTTTGTGCTGGTTTTTGACCTTTTTTTTTTTTTTTTTTAAAAAAAAAAAAAAAACAGTTTCAGATTGTTTCTAAAATTGGTTTTGGTTTAGGGCTGGTTTCAGACTGTGTTTTGGGAAGTTTTTGGACTTTTTTAGGAGTACTTTAGGTTTGGTTTTGGTCCTGGTTTTAGACCTTTTTAGTATATCTTGAATCTCTCAAACTATTGGCAGAAATTAATCAGTTATTATTCATTAGCAACTCTAGAGCTAACCAGGCTGCTCATGTTTCCTGCTTCCAACATCAGTGTGATTTTCTGGATGTTTTGATGGAGTGAGTCAGACGAAAGGCTGGAATATACTTTCCGCACGAACGAGCCGCGCGGAAATCTGCCGCATGGAAATCCGTGCGAGAGAACGTGTGTGCATTTATACTCCGTGCACGTCTGCTCCCAAACTGCAGGGGGCAGTGTATCCCAAACACATGTCTACCTGGTCTACTCTGGTAATAAACTAGAGAAGAAGAAGTCTGCTCCCTAACTGCAGGGGGCAGTGTATCCCAAACACACGTCTACCTGGTCTACTCTAGTAATAAACTAGAGAAGAAGAAGTCTGCTTCCAAACTGCAGGGGGCAGTGTAGCTCAAAAACACATCTACCTGGTCTACTCTGGTACTAAACTAGAGAAGAAGTTTGCCATTGTTTACACCACTTGCAACACGGCATTTTACCGAATAAAAGCATTTCAGCAGTTAGTTTTAATTTCACACCATGAATAGTTCATAACCCGGTTACCACGGTGATCTCTGTGTGATGAATCGTATAAGTGCACGTATTTTTAGACTTCAGCTACAAGTAGGTCCTGGCCCTCCGCCATGTTTTTCCGTGCGGCTCCGTCCACGTTGGTTAGAAAAATGTGGAGGTGCGCGGAGCGGAAATTTTCCGCACGGAAAGGCCGCTGGAGGGGGCGTGGGTGCGAAAATGACGTCATTTTTCCGCACGGAGCCGCACGGACCTCGCGGACGCGGTAAGCATAAAACAAGCTTAAAGGATAAATGTGTGTTTTAGCGTCTGAGTGTGAACTAACGCTGTAGACTCCATGGGTTGGTGGTGCCCTCCGTCGTCACTCGGCTCTTGTCTTTGATCTCTTTGATGCTGAGGATGAACATGTAGGGTCCGTCCTCCCAGCTCTGAGCCACAGCGTCGAAATGAGGATGAGCAGCCGGCTAAGGAAAAACAAAAACAGACGAAACTTAGACCGAAATAAAGCGTCGATAAAGAACTCATCCATGGAGGTTCTAAAGCTTTTATACGGCTTTTCAACATTGGATAATGGAGATTTAATTTGGCTTTGTTGGTGAGAATTTTCAGAAAAAGTTGAAAAGTCATGACGCTGCCATCATCATGCTTCACATCATGATGCTGCCACCACCATGCTTCACATCATGATACTGCCACCACCATGCTTCACATCATGATACTGCCACCACCATGCTTCACATCATGATACTGCCACCACCATGCTTCACATCATGATACTGCCACCACCATGCTTCACATCATGATGCTGCCACCTCCATGCTTCACATCATAATGCTGCCACTACCGTGCTTCCCATCATGATGCTGCCACCACCATGCTTCATATCATGATACTGCCACCACCATGCTTCACATCATGATACTGCCACCACCATGCTTCACATCATGGAACTGCCACCATCATGCTTCCCATCATGATGCTGCCACCACCGTGCTTCCCATCATGATGCTGCCACCATCATGCTTCATATCATGATGCTGCCACCATCATGCTTCACATCATGATGCTGCCACCACCATGCTTCACATCATGATGCTGCCATCACCGTGCTTCACATCATGATGCTGCCACCACCGTGCTTCACATCATGATGCTGCCACCACCATGCTTCACATCATGATGCTGCCACCACCATGCTTCATATCATGATGCTGCCACCACCATGCTTCACATCATGGAACTGCCACCATCATGCTTCCCATCATGATGCTGCCACCACCGTGCTTCACATCATGATGCTGCCACTACATACTTCACAAAATGATGCTGCCACCACCGTGCTTCACATCATGATGCTGCCACCACCGTGCTTCACATCATGATGCTGCCACCACCATGCTTCACATCATGATGCTGTCACCACCATGCTTCACACCATGATGCTGCCACCACCATGCTTCACCTCATGATGCTGCCACCATCATGCCTCACATCATGATGCTGCCACTACATACTTCACAAAATGATGCTGCCACCACCGTGCTCACATTTTCTAGTCACTCCCATTCTCCTTCCATGTATTAACGATGGATTTAACATTTCACTAACTTCCAGAACCTATTATTTGACATTAATTTGTAGAAATCTGCTTTAATTTTGACACGAGTCTTTGTTTATGAATTTTTTCCAAAGCCAAAATTAAACTGCCCAAGATTCAAGGTTCAAAAGCAATAAAAAGGTAAAACTTCCAACAGGGTGAAGACTTTTTACAGAAACTGTAAAAGTACATCTGGATTCAAGCCAGCAGGTGATTTAATCTGACTGACCTTTATCGCAGCAGGGACGGCAGCGTCTTTAGTTTCTTCTTTAGTTTCTTCTTTATTTTCTGGTTTAGTTACTTTTTTAGTTTCTGGTTTAGGTTCTTTTTTAGTTTCTGGTTTAGGTTCTTCTTTAGTTGCTTTAGTTTCTTCTTTAGTTACTGGTGCAGGGTTCTTCTCTCCTGCAGGAGCCTGAAAGAAAGAAAAGCAAGAAAAATCACAGTTTAACACCTAAAATCAATGAAAAAAATTCCTAAACTAGGGTCATTTAAAAAATGGAAAATTAAACATAAATAAAAGATAAATAAATTGGATAACAAAAAATGTATCTAAATAGTTTATTAAAAAACAAAAAACACATATCTTTATTAAATAAAATTCTAAAAAATTATACAACATTAGAAATATATCTATATAATAAAACAAATTAAAATAAGTTTCTGATAAAAATAAATCAATACAAAACAAAAACTATCAATAGAATAACAAAAAAGATAAATAATACAATTTATTGTAAAATACATATCTTTAAGTAAAAAAAAAAATACTGAAAATTTTCTACATATATCTGTAATGTATGTCTACATAATACATTAACTAAAACTAAGCATAAAATGTTTAAAAATTAACCAAATGCTACTAAAAAAAACTGCAAAGAAAATAAATAACTGAAACAAATAAATGCACAATAAAGAAATAAGTTTAAAATAAATTAAATACTTTCATACATAAATAAAATACTGAAAATTACATTTTAAAAAAAGATAAAAAAATTTCTCGACACAATGCATAAACTAAAAATAAGCACAAAATTAATTTTTTAAAAAGTTAAATAAAAATCTAATAAAAACTATGTATACAAAATACAAAAATTACATTAAAAATACAAATTTTAATACAAATAAAAACTATTTATACACAAACAAAATAAAATGCATAACGAATAGAAAATATCTATACAATAAAATGCAAAAATAAATTAATTAAAAAGAAAAAAGTGAAATTATAAATACTAATTATGTAAATTAAAAAAACAAATAAACAAAAAAATTTACAAATCTGAAAATTGCACTAAGACTAAATAAGAACCAGTCTTGGTGGCCATATTTTATTTTTATGTTTTAATTTGCATTTCACAGCTGTGACTGTCGCTGAATTAATCATAAAACTACATCATTTACTGTGTGTATTCCCATCTTTACTGCAGTATTTGTGTGTTTTTATTCACACCTTTGGTTTCGGAGCGTCTCTCCTTTTCCTCCCTGAAGTTTCCTCAGTGGCTGGCTGAAAAATAAACAGCAGATTTAAGGCATTAATGCAACACGTACAAAATATTTAACCGTCTGTGGAGTGAAGTCTGCAACACTGGACGAACCAGAATGTGACTCAGAAATACCTGCAGCCGCACCTGAAGCTGGACTTTCTGGATTTCAGACGAGTTAAAAAATGATCTGTATGCAGATTACAGGAAAGAAGCTCTAAAACTCCGTCAACGTTTGTGTTTTTACCGCTAAAACTCTGATTTAAATACAGGAAATTAAGTTCTTATATTTTATATTTATTACCTAAAAATGTGTGAGTAGATTGGAGTTAGTGCATTTGAATGTATATATTTTATATATATGTTAACTGAGGCAAAATTAAGAATTTAAATGCGCTGAAAACTTATTAATTTAAGTTATTGCGACATATAACAGTAAAGTCTTTAAATCTATTGATTTTACACACAAAGATGCTCCCTGTAGAACGACAATTGATTTATATTTAAAATAACACAAACTCCAAAACGAAAGTTAGACGAAACCTAAATAAAAAATATTTACATATGTAACTAAATCATATAAATATTTTTAAAAATGTATACAAAATATACGGAAATATCTGTGTAAGAAATAAATGAAACGTTAAATGAAAACTATTTAGATATACATAAATACTTCTTTTTAAAAGACAGTGAAATGTGTGCAATAAATAAAAGTTATATAATAAAAATCATACATTTTACATATATATATATATATATATATATATATATGTACTAAAATATCAGTGTAATAAATAAATAAAAAGGTTTTTGTGTTTCTTATATATATAAATTCATCAGATAATTTAAAATATATATATATATATATATATATATATATATAAAAAGAAAATAAAAAAATAAAAGCAACACTATAAACAATAAATCCAATTCTTTGCCACATTTTTATTATTATTATTATTATCATTATTAATAATAATAATACTAACTATTATTTTAATAATAATGTTATTTTTAAGAATAATTATTGTTAATAATAATAATAATAATAATAATAATAATAATAATAATAATAATAATAATAATAATAATAATAATAATAATAATAATAATAATATTATTTGAGGTGAATGAAGTCTAAAAGCAGAATCTGACCTGTTGCTGCTTCAGAGCTTCAGTCAGTCGGGTTTTCTCATCGAAGGTGTCCAGACTGAACTGAGACAGAAAACAAACACTTTAAGAAATGTTACTAGAAACAGGATTTGTTTTGTTTTGTTTGTTTGTTTGTTTTGGTCACCACATGAGGATCCATGTGCTCCTTGCAGACGATGCGTGGATACTGGTGGAAAACGAAGAAACCACTTCCTCCGTCTGCTTTCACTTTCGTCGACCTGAAGTACTCTACAATCCGCGTAGACTGGAGACAGACAGACAGACAAACAAATAAACAAACAACACTGAGGTTAAAACAATCAGACAATCTTCATCTTCTGATATATAAAGATCAGCAAAAAACTAAACTATACATAAATAGCTTTACAGATAAACAATAAATAAATAAAAGTTAAATAAAAATTCTATTAAAAGAAATGTATTCCTAAAAAATATTTTTTTTAAAAATCCATAAAAATAGACTATATTACTGAACTGAAAACTGATAAAATAAAAAATAAAAATGATTGTCAAAATAATCTGAATAACAGAAACATTAATATAGATTAAAAATTTAATAAACAGGGAAAGTTACATCCAAATTCTGTAAAAATTATTCCTACATGGAAAGATTAAAAAAAATTTAATTCCCTAAAAAAATAAAAGAAAATCTGTGGAATAAATTAATTAATTAAAACTCAAAAAAATAAACAGATTATTAATGTCTAAGTGAACACATAAATACAAATTATTATGTATTATTAATTATGTTAGTTAATAAAACTAATAAAACAAATACGAATTAATTATTTTATAGCATTAGTTTTATTTTTTAATAAATGATCAAAGAAAATTCAACTTTTGTTTCTTTTTTTTTTTCCATCCATTATCTATACACCACTTAATCCTCACTAGGGTCATGGGGGGGGCTGGAGTCTATCCCAGCTGACTCAGGTGAAGGCAGGGGACACCCTAGACAGGTCACCAGTCTGTCACAGGGCTACATACAGAGACAAACAATCACTCTCACATTCACACCTACGGGCAATTTAGAATGATCAATTAACCTCAGCATATTTTTGGACTGTGGGAGGAAGCCGGAGTACCCGGAGAAAACCCACGCATGCACAGGGAGAACATGCAAACTCCATGCAGAAAGATCCCGGGAAAGCCGGGACGCGAACCAGGGATCTTCTAGCTGCAAGGTGAAAGTGCTAACCACTACACCACTGTGCAGCCCCCTTTTTTTTTTTTTTTTTTTTTAACAATTTCTGTTCACGTGTCGATTCCAGAATTTTATAAATTTTTGGACACATTAATTCAATTTTTTTTCATTTTTTCTGTAATAAATGCTTCAAGCAATTCAAGTTTTATTTTTTAATGATTTCTGTCGGTGTACACTTCACATTTTGGGGCATATTTACTAAATTTTGTTCTATTTTTATAATAAATAATCAAAGAAATTCAACTTTTGGATTTCCTTTTATAAAGATTTCTGTTGACGTGTAGATTCCAGTTTTTTATCAGCTTTTGGACACAATAATTCACTTTTTATTTCAATGGATGAAATAATCAACGAAATTCAAGTTCCATTTCATTTAGCATTTTTTTTTCAAGATTTCTGTCCATATGTAGATTCCAGATTTTTGTAAATTTCTGTTTAATGAATAATTAAAGAAATTTAACTTTTGGATTTAATTTTTTAATAATTTCTTTTGACAAGTAGATTGCAGATTTTTGTCCTTATTTGGAATTTTTTTTTCAATTTTTGACTAATAAACAATTGTAAAAATTCAATTTTTATTTTTGCTTTTAATGATTTCTATCAACATGTAGACTCCAGCTTTTTATACATTTTTATTTAATAAATAATCTTAGAAATTCAAATTTTTTTATTTCTTTTTTTAATGATTTCTGTCGACAATTCCAGATTTTTGTACATTTTGGACACAATTAAAATTCTTTACATTTTTGTTTAATAATTACAGAAATTTAACTTTTGGATTTCATTTTTTAATAGTTTCTGCTGATGTGTAGAGTCCAGATTTTTGTCCCTTTTTTTCAATTTTTGACTAATAAATCATCATAGAAATTAAATTTCTATTTTTATTTTTTATTACTTCTGTCGACTTGATTCCAGAATTTTATACATTTTTGTTTAATAAATAATCTTAGAAATTCTAATTTTATTTTTAATGTGTAGATTCCAGATTTGTGTCATTTTGTCAATCATTTTCAATTTTGACCAATAAATAATCAAAGAAATTCAAGTCTTATATATTTTTTGGAACGATTTCTGTCAACATGTTGATTCCAGATTTTTGTACATTTTTGGACACATGAACTAAATTTTTTCATTTTTATTTAGAAATTCATTTTCCAGTTTTTCTTTTTTATTTAATTTTCCATGTTATCTCTGAGTTCTCTTCCCCTTCATGTTGTTCTGTTTCCATAAAGCTGTAGGATTTTTTTTTATTTTCCAGTGAAAAAGGATCCCCAGTGAAGAAAAAAGAGGAGCAGCAACAAAAGCTGCTGCTTTAAAGTGAATTGAATGACTTATTTGGAGCCTAAAAGTGTCCAAATGTGCGGCTGATTAGTGAAATCTGTTAATTTATAAATTAAACTCATAATTCTTGATGTCGCTGTGAGTTTAGGACGTGTTTTCTGCCCATGAAAGGAGCGTTTGAAGGGATTAAAACCAAACTGAAACCTGGAAAGTCTCAGTTTAAACACGTTTACAGTAAAATCAGCGTCTTACGTTGAGGCTGAAGACTTCGTCGTAGCAGTGAGAGTTCCTCAGATACCACGAGACGTTCAGACTCACCGGAGACGACGAGTTACACTTATCTGCAATAACTGCACAAACAAACAAACGGGATCAACAGGATGCAGCTTCAGACAGAAAGACGTCAGAGTTCCTAACGAACCTTTGAGGTGGACGAAGCTCCCATTGAACAGAGTTTTAGTGAAGAAGAACAAGTTCTGCTTCTTCAGAGATTCCTGAAAGAAAAACAAACAAATAATCAGAATTTAATTTGATGAAACCAAACACAACTTTTCTTGTTTTATTTGCTTTTTTAATCTGGATGTAAGAAACGATTAAAGTATTAAAAATTATTTTTTTCTCTCGAGGTTATTTTATTCCATTATTTGTCTATTGAATTCCACATTTTAGTTTGTTATTAAATAAATTAAAACTCAAATAAAAATTCCAAATGATTCACTGATAAATACACTGAAAAACATCTATACAATAAAAAATAAGATATATATATAGAGAATATAAATAACAGAAATATATACAATAAACAGAATAAAATTTTAAACAATTTCTATAAAAAACATTTAAAAAAAAACATAAAAAATAAATATACAAAAATTCCTAAAAAAATAGAGGAATATAGAACTGAACTGAAAACTGAAAAATAAAAATACCCGACACAAAAAATAAGCTAAAAATGATCTAAACAACAGAAATATATACACATACAAAAAAAAGCTAAATAAACAAATGAAAAGTTAAATATAAATTCTGTAAAAATTATTCCTACATAGAAAATTTTTTTAAAAATAGAATTTTATAAAAAATTAAGAAATATCTTAATTAAAATTCAAATGAAATGGGTGACTTAATGGGTGAGATTTATCCGCTTAAACCCAACGGATCTCTGTTACTGGCCCAGTTTCAGGCTCTTTATTGTTGTGTTTAAACTCCATTTCTAAAAAACACCAAGACAAGGAGACAAACAGGATGTTCTTGTTCATCCTCAGTATCGGATCTGGTTTCAGGTTCGAGCTTTTCTGTCGAAGAAACACCAGAAGCGACCGCAGGAGCAGCGACAGGAAGCGTTTAAACCGATATCTGGAAAATCAGTCGTCTGGTTTGAGGTCTGCCAAAGTAATCTCACAGTTTATTCAAGATAAGCAGCGTTTCCGCATTAAATCTGCATCCTTATTGACTCGCTGTTTGCACTCGAACGCAGCCCTGAAGGCAAACACAGGAGGAAGAGGTGAAGCAAGAGTTTCCTGTTCCACGGCAACAGAAAACCTGAATCCAGGAAGTAGGTTTCATCAGAGTTCTAGTTCGATGCCAGCTGGCTTATCGATCAATCAGTTTGGTGTCTTCTGACCATAAAAAACCAAAAGTACTATCAACATTAGAGGTAATTACAGAATTCACAGCAGCAAAAACAACAGAAATTCAAGAACCTTTCACCTCCAGACGGCTGAGCAACATCGCTTAAATATAGCATAAATCAAAGTTCTATCAATGTACAGTCAAATTACAAACGAACTGTATTAATGTCCCATATTAAAATATATCATCTCCTCCACATCTTTTGCATTCATGCAGCCTCATATCATCACACCTCCACCTCCATGCTTCACTGTCAGGACTATGCATTCACTGTGGTAGTCTTGGTCAGAAAAAACTAAAAATCACCACAAAGAGATGTAAAATAACGATAAAGAAATACAAAATGACCACAAAGACACTCAAAATACCTCCGTTCTTCACTGTCAGGACTATGCATTCACTGTGGTAGTCTTGGTCAGCTTCACACCAAACATTTATCTTCATCTCACAAAAGAATGTGGTAGAAGGTGTGGTTGTTTTGCCTCTCTTTGTGGTCATTTTTCCTCTCTTTATGGTCATATTTTTTCTCTTTATGGTCATTTGTTGTCTCTTTGTGGTCATTTTTGTCTCTTTATGGTTCTTTTTTGTCTCTGTGGTCATTTTTTGTCTCTTTATGGTCATTTGTTGTCTCTTTGTGGTCATTTTTTGTCTCTTTATGGTCATTTGTTGTCTCTTTGTGGTCATTTTTCTCTCTTTATGGTTCTTTTTTGTCTCTGTTGTCATTTTTTGTCTCTTTGTGGTCATTTGTTGTCTCTTTGTGGTCATTTTTGTCTCTTTATGGTTCTCTTTTGTCTCTTTGTGGTCCCGTTTTGTCTCTTTATGGTCATTTTTTGTCTGTTTATGGTTCTTTTTTGTCTCTTTGTGGTCATTTTTTGTCTCTTTATGGTCATTTTTCCTCTCTTTGTGGTCATTTTTTGTCTCTTTATGGTCATTTTTCCTCTCTTTGTGGTCATTTTTTGTCTCTTTATGGTCATTTTTCCTCTCTTTGTGGTCATTTTTTGTCCCTGTCATAATTTTTCTCTCTCAAGGTTTGTTCTTCATCTTTTTATGGTCATTTAGATCATTTTGTGGTAATTATGTGTCTCTTTGTTGTTATTTTGCACCTTTTCATGATTGTTTAGTGTCTTGTTGCAGGAAATTTGCAGTTATTCTGCTTTTTCATGGCGTCACTCCCACCTTCGTGCTTCACTGTCAGGACTATGCATTCATTGAGGCAGTCCTGGTCAGAAGAAATAAAAAAATCACCACAAAGAGATGTAAAATAACGACAAAGAAACACAAAAGGACCACAAAGGCACTCAAAATACCTCCATGTTTCACTGTCAGGACGATGCATTCACTGTGGCCGTCCTGGTCAGTCAACTTTAATGTGTGTTTTTTTTGCAGTTTTCTTGGACGTCGTCCAGAAAGGTTTCATTCTGAAGTGTGCTTCATGCTGTCTGAGCTGCACAGAAACTCTGACTGCTACTGCTAACTTCTCTCATAAATAACAAAAGTATTTCACTGTCTGTGGAGTGGTTTTAGGAGGACGACCACTGCAGCCCTGATTAGTGGTACTATGACTCCTTCTGTACCTCCTGATTAGTGGTACTATGACTTCTTCTAGACCTCCTGATTAGTGGTACTATGATCTTCCTGGATGATTTTTCCATCTTTGTGATGTCTCACAGTCAGATTTCCTAATTCTTTTCCATGTGGAGCCATGATGTAGACATAGATACAGAACACTGATTA
This sequence comes from Amphiprion ocellaris, assembly GCF_022539595.1. NCBI lineage: Eukaryota > Metazoa > Chordata > Actinopteri > Pomacentridae > Amphiprion > Amphiprion ocellaris. The sequence goes on from NC_072772.1 coordinate 36,622,292, forward strand.
AAAACTGAGAAAGTTCAGCTCAATTTTTCCAATTTATGTCACAAAAATACAGCAAAGTATTTATTTTATACCGCACCAACCTGACTGTCCAAAGTATAAACAAAGTGATGCAATAGTAACTTACTGTAGAGATATTGCACAGGGGTTCTGTTGTTTACTACACTTTTATTTCAGAGGATTTCTAAAGCAACACTTTTATTTACTTTTACTTTCAGTAAAGATCTTAATTTAACAGTTTTTTTTCATATGAACATGTGGAGAGAATTACTAGACTGCATAATATTTTTTTTTCCATAATAGCATTAAACTTTTTAAGATAGTTTCCATGAACCTGCAGGTTCAGCAGCACACTATGATAAAGTACAACTGAACACACCAGAAACACTTTTAAACATCCAGATTTGCATCCCTAATAGGCTAATTTTGAACGCAAACACAAAGAATCACTAATGCTCAAGTTGAAAATGCTAAATATGTAGTTTATTAGATTAAGAATATAGATAGAGAATAGATCACATTATTTTAGCTGTATATGGATTGATTTTGAAACTATGGAAGAGTTAACTTTACGGCGTTTGTGTTGCCGAAAACAGTGTTTGAGTTTAGCTAGCAAGGGGCACCATGACAGAGACTACTGTAGCAGTTAATGACAGGTAATGACTTCTGACCAAACTGGTGAAGAAAATCAAGTATCTGTGGGTAAAATGAGCTGTAAAGGCACACGAGAAAGTAGAAATTGTATGTCGTTTACGTCTACAATTAATAGATTGTTCATAATATTAAACTTTTTAAGCTAGTTTCCATTAACCTGCAGGTTCAGCAGCACACTATGATGAAGTACAACTGAACACACCAGAAACACTTTTAAACATCCAGATATTTGCCCATATGTGCAGAACTTCAATAACAAATAGTTCAATATGTAGTTCTGTGATTATTTCAGTTGTGTGTTGATTGATTTTGAAGTTGTGGAAGAGTTGGGTTCACAGTGTTTTTGGTGACTTTAGGTAGCAAGGGGCACCATGACAGAGACTTCTGTAGCGGTTAACGACCATTAATGACTTCCGACCAAACCGGTGTAGAAAAATCAAGTATCTATGGGAAAAATGAGCTGTAAAAGCACACGAGAAAGTGGAAATTGTAATTCATTTATGTCTACAATTACTAAATTATTGATAGTTTATGCGAAAGATAGAGAATAGGTCAGATTATTTTAGTTGTATGCTGATTGATTTTTATGCTGTGGAAGAGTTGACTTTACGGCATTTGTGTTGACGAAAACATTGTTTGAGTTTAGGTAGCAAGAGGCACCATGACAGAGACTTCTGTTGCAGTTAATGATAACGTTAAACTTTTTAAGATGTTTCCATGAACCTGTAGGTTCAGCAGCACACTATGATGAAGTACATCTTAACACACCAGAAACACGTTTAAACATCCTGACTCTTGTCTACATGTTTAGAACTTGTCTCTTTTATGAACTACAGACTTTAAATCTGCTGCTTTGGCTCAGTTTCACTCCTCTGCTCAGCTAACTGCGGCTAACGCTCCTGCCTTCTGACGCAGCTCAGTTTGCGCCACATTAGCGGAGTTTTAGCGTCAAAAACCGCAATAAACCCCCCATTTTATCAGCTTATCTTCCCCCTGAGAGCCGCTAAAGTCTCCCAGCTGCCGGCTAACGGCCTCAACACGCCGTCCAGCCCGGCAGTCCGTCCGCCAACACGCACTAACTCACGCTGTCCACGTCCACGATCCACTTCCCCGGTTCCGACACCGACACCACCGGAGCCCACAGCGCCGCCAGCAGCAGCAGCAGCAGCGCCGAGGACCAGAGTCCCGGACCGGACCGACCCGGACCCGCGGAGCCCGCCATTAGAGCCACCAGGAAGAAGAAGTTGAACCACCGAGACAACTCACAACAAGCCGAGCACTTCCTGCTTCCGGTGACGCCACGCTGCGTTCAGGGGCCGAAGGGAATTTAGAAATACAAGAAGACTGAGCTTTATTTGCTAAATTTGTCAACATATACAAGGAATGTGAATGTTTTACTTTCTTTCTCTGCACAGAGAGTACTTACACAAAATAATTCACCTTTAATTGCTTTACAACATTGCATTAATGTTGGATGGATCCATATTTCTGCTAAAATACAATCTTTGGTTGATATTTCACCAACTTTTGAGGCTCTAAAATCACTAGAATCTGATGTGAGGAGAGTTTGACAAGACAAAAGTTCCAGTTTTTAGATGTTTTGACTTGAAAACTTTCCCAAATTTATTGAAAATGGTCCGAATTGACTTTAAACTTGTCTGAAATGGCTCAAAATTAGTCCAAATTTGCCAAAAATTACTCAAAATTGTAAAAACTGACAATAGTGAATGATTATCTGTCCTTAAAAATGCAAAAAAAAGAGCAAAATGTTCAATCCAAGTTGGTCTAGTGTCTCCATAAAGTTCCTGTAACTGTATATCTATGGATGGATCCATATTTCTGCTAAAATACAGTCTTTGGTCAATGTTTCACCAACTGTTGAGGCTCTAACATCAGTGGAATCTGATGTGAGAAAAGTTTGACCAGAAAATGCTTCAGTCTTTTCCTGTTTTGACCGAAAACTTGTCCAAAAATATAGAAAAATGTCCAAAGCCACTCAAAAAATCGTCCAAAATAATTTGAAATTTGCCCAAAAACCTGTAACAATTGTCAATTGAAAACTGAGAAAATATTTACAAATGTCCAATCCAGGCTGGTTTAGTGTCTCCAAAAAGTTCCTGTCAGTGTCTATCTATGGATGGATCCATGTTTCTACTAAAATCCAGCCTTTGGTCCACATTTCTCCAACTGTTGAGGCTCTAACATCAGTAGAATCTGATGGTTTAAAGTTGGACCAGACAAGGTTCCAGTTTTTAGATATTTAGACTTGACATCTGTCTAAAATGGGTAAAAATTGTCCAAAACAATCCAAAATTGTTCCAAAATGACTCAATACTTGCCCAAAATGAATAAAAATGATCCGAATTGACTTGAGATTTCCCCCAAAATAATCAAAATTAGTCAGAAATTTCTTAAAAATTCATCCAGAATGAGCACAAACTGTCCTACATGACTCAAAATTTGTCCAAACTGACACCAATGGATAATTATTGGCCCTTGAAATCGAAAAAGAAATGACCAGACTTTGGTGGTCTAGTGTCTCCATAAAGTTCCTGTCAGTGTATATCTATGGATGGATCCATATTTCTACTAAAATCCAGTCTTTGGTCCACATTTCTCCAACTGTTGAGGCTCTAACATCAGTAGAATCTGATGTGTTAAAGTTGGACCAGACAAGGTTCCAGTTTTTAGATATGTAGACTTGAAACTGGTTCAAAAATATAGAAAAATGTCCAAAGTTACTCAAAAAATTGTCCAAAATTACTTCACACTTGTTCAGATTTCTCATAATTTACTTACAATGGCTCAAACTCTGTCCACAATGACTTGAAAATTGCCAAAAGCTAATAAAAATTGTCCCAAATGACCTTGAAAATGGAAAGAAATGTATAAAATCTTCAATCCAGTCTGTTCTAGTGTCTCCATAAAATTCCAGTAAGTGCCGATATAAATGGATGGATCCATATTTCTACTAAAATACAGTCTTTGGTTGACATTTCACCAACTTTAGAGGCTCTAACATCAGTAGAATCTGATGTGTGGGAAGTTTGACAAGACAAGATTCCTGACTTTAGATATTTTGGAATCAAACATGTCCAACATGACTGAATATTGCTCAAAATGACAGGAAATTGGCCCAAAATTGGATGAACTCAGTCCAAAATCGTGAACAATTTTCCCAAATATCCTGAGACTGATCAAAAATTAGGTAAAATTTTTCCAAAATGTTTTAAAACGTCCAAATCCAAATCCAAAAATACTCAAAATGTGTCCAGAAGAAGACAGAAATTGTCCAAAATAACTGAAAACAACTTATTAATGATATTATTGATGATATTTTAACTCATATTGATCAACATGCGTTTATATTATAATCCACTTCACTGTCTTTGCTTATTTTGACCACTAGGGGGCAGTAAAATGTTGCGTTTTTAGAAACAGCGCTCAGGTAGAAACTAATTCATTTCCTGTCTGGAGATAAAGACATAATGAGTAACTTCACATATTTACGTATTTTTCTACCATTAAACACGTTGAAATCAGGTTAAATTCAGTTTGTTGTCGGTTTAAATGAAGTCAAAACAAGCAGGAGTCTCATTTGTTCTCGCTGAACATGAGTCTTTAGACTTACTTCTTTTAGAAACTTGGGGAAACAACTTTGTCACGGTGCAGATTTCATTGAATTCACTAAAACTGGTGGTGGGACGTGTCTATGTTCTGGTTATTCTGTGTTTTTCTGCAGATAAAATGTCCAAACAGAAGAGTTTTTGATTTAATTTATGATAACAAACTGTCAGCTGTCACATCCTAGAACAACAGTGGAGAGTCTTTGTTGTCAGATGTGGAACATGAACAGAAGGAGTCCCACCCTTTAGAACAGGAATGTTGAGGAGCCTGCTTTACATATTTCTGTGGGTGGATCAGAAGCAGACAACCGGTTTGTTGTCATTAGCTGCTGAAACGGTTGTTTACTCCGTCTGCTCATTTAAAGACTGCAACGTCTTTTAAAAACTATCATGTTACAGGAATGGATTTTACTTTTATTTACTGATGAAGCCCAGTGACATTATTTATTTAATAATTCTGTTTTATACAACAAACAAACAAACAAACAAACACTCTAAACAGTGAAGTCTGTAATATGCAAACAAACAAAACAACCAAAATATCAGATTGTGCAGTTTTTCATTTTGTTTACATTAAATTTGACTGACATTTATAGATATAATGTATAAACATACAGATATCATATATAGATACAATATCAGATACAGTATACATTAATATACATACAATATATAGACATACAGATATAACACAAAGACATATAGATACATAATGTAGATATATAGATACAATGTATAAACATATAGATATAGTGTATAGATACAATATCGATATATAATATGCAGACATAGATAAAATATATTGGCATATAGTTACAACGTATAGCTGTATAGATATAATATATAGATATAATATGTAAATACAATTTGCTGTTTAATTGATACAATATATAGACATATAAACATAACATTTACATGTATACATTCAGTATACATTGTAGATGTGACATATAAACATAAAGATGGTGTATATGCAGATAATCTATATAGAATATAAAAAAGTAAATAAAATATAAATACAGTATATAGACATATAGATACTATATATAAATATAATATATAAAATGAGTATATAGATATATAAATACTATATATAAATACAATATATACAGTTAGATACTATATATAGATACTATGAGGCCGAGTAGGAAAATTGAAGTTTTGGCAGCACAAATGAGAAACTTGGATAAAAAAAAGACAATAAAAGTCATAAAAATCAAAAAAAAATCTGTAAAATAATGCAAACATTTAGAATTAATTAAAGAATTTAAAATTTACAAAAAACAAAACAGAAACAAAAAAAAAAAACACCTCTGACATGGGATTCCATAGGACTGTCTGAACTTTCCTGTTGGTCCCTGAACGCACCACCAACTGATTTAAACTCACTTCCTTTCAGGGAACTTGGAGGGTTTTAGGACCTGGCAGAGTGTTTTTCTGGGTGGAGCTGCTGATGAAGATGAAGATGATGATGATAGTTCTGTCAGTACCTCCAGCGTCTCAGCTCCAGTCCCCTGAAGCTCTGTCCTGAAGCTCTGTCCTGCTGGTCTGTCCTCCTGGTCTGTCCTCCTGGTCTGTCCTCGGCTCAACAAACTCTCCGTGAGTAAAACTAAACCTCCTCTTTGTCTCGTTTTTAGACTTTAAACTGATCTGACACCTGATACTCTGGAGGACTTGAACGTCTTCCAGCGGAAAAACCCTGAATGCTGCAGTCAGAGTTGAAGTAAATGAGTGAAATGTGAGTCAGAGAGTCAATAAAACCCTGAAAAGAGCCTCCAGAGTGAACAACTCGACACTCTGATGAGTGAAGGTGGAGTCTGTCTTTACTCTGCTGGGTGGAGAGTCTTTTATTTAACAGAATGCAGCGCAAAAGACTTCAAAATAGAAGAAAAATCACCTGTCAACACTTCAAAATGTACTTTAAATGTACAAACTGCTCATGTGGGATCATTTTACTGCTGCATTTAAGTGTTTTCAGCATTTTAATGTTGTTTTCTGCTTTAGATTCTACTTTAAATGCAGTAAAAACAACTTAAAAATGCTGTAAAAGAACAAATTATCACGTATTAGAAATGTAGATGTTAGATGTTAGTTACTTTAAATGTAGTTTGAAAGTATTAAACATGTAGATTCATACATTATTTTGCTGTGATTTAACAAACCAGTGAACTGATGAGTAGTTTCATTCTGTTTTTATTCATTAATCACTGTTTTCATCATTTAAACACACTAAATTTGGTGTAATTATATTTTTACAAATTATTTTTTACAAATGATTATTTTTTTAACAAATTTGTGGAAATGAAATTATTTTTAAAATTTAGTTTTCATGTGTTTAATTAATGTGTTTTTCTGTGATTTGACTTTTATTTCACTAAATATAATGTGATCGAACAAAACAGTGAAAATATGTTAAAAAAGATTTAAAATATTATTCATCATTTTTCACTCTTTATTATGTGTGTATTTTGTGGAAAATAACAAAATATTTTGCTGATTTAAATGCAGTAAAAAAATTTTTACAGTCAAATGTTGTAAAAGAGCAAATTACCATTTATTAAAATATAAATATTTTATTTATTTAATTGTTAACAGTTTGGAGTTTGTTTTTAAATTTTTAATTTTACAGTCAATATGACAACTAATAATTTTTATATAAAACTGTATTTTAACTGTAAGTGAATCAAACAAGAAAAATCTGCAAAATAATTTAAAACAGTATTTAACTTTTTTCCTTTCAAATAATGTCAGATGTCAGTAAATATATATATATATATATATATATATATATATATATATATATATATATATATATATATATATATATAAATTAATGCTTGTATTTTTTTATTATTTTTTACCAGATATTGTCTGTATTTTTTTTTAATCTTTGAAAATCTGTGAAATAACACTGAATTGTTTAAAAATGTAAATTTAAAGCAGTTGTTTTCACAGTGTAATCTTTGCTTAACACATTTAAAAACAGATTTTTTGCATTTAAAATGTTGAAAACAAAGTTGCTGTGTGCAGCTTCAGATTTGTTTGTTTTCATTTTCCCTCCTGAACTCGAACGCTCCAATAATCTCTGTTTTCCTGCTTCTGTCCGACAGACAGCAGGATGTTTCTGGCCAAAAAGTTTATCGGAGGCATCATTGATGTCATCAGGTGAGCCACGCTAGCAGTTTCCCTTCACTCCCAGTGTTTGTGCTAAGCTAGGCTAACTGTCTGCTGCTTTTCCTTCCCACAGCGACATCGATCCGGGTCAGCTGATTCCCTCCGACCCCGTAAGTACCAACAACTTTTCTCTGAGCCCAGTCAATTCCACACCATAGAAATGTAAAGATTTTAGATTTATTTTTTATTTTACAGCAATTTTTTAAACAGCAGTTTACTTTTTTGTTTATTTTTTTAAATAATTGATAGCCATACAATGATTACACAGTTTTTAATTTTATTTTTTTTTTTAATTTCATGTTATTTCACAGATTTTCCCTGTTTTAATTAATGCGAATAATATCTGGTAAAATAATAATCTTATTAATTTAACTGGAAAAATTTAAAAAACTGTTTTTAACTTATTGTTTTTATTTACTGTTTTGTTTAAAGATTTTCCTATTTTAAACTACATCATAAAAACTAGTAAACACATAAAAAAGAATTTATATGTTAACTGTAAAAAAAAACTCATTTGTTCTTTTACCACACTGTAAAAATCACAACAAAAATACTGCATTTAAACTGACAAAAAATATCATCATTTGACAGATATTTGCCTTTATTTGAAAAATAAAACAATGGATATTAAAAACTGTAAAATAGTAAATAATTAATTAAACTCTTATTTTACTGATTTTCCTGTTTTGTTAAATTACAGAAATTAACTAATAAAGTCACAGAAAAGTGTAAATTACATGTTATTTTGTATACATCAGCTGTAAAAAATAATTTTAAGAGTTTATTTATAGAAATTTACTGTGTTTTGTTAAATTTCAGGTGATATCTAGTAAAACTGAAATTAATTTACAAGTTAACCATAAATAAATCTGCACAAATAGCACTATTATAGGGATATTTGCTGCAATTTGAAATAAAAATAGTAATATTAATAACTGAAACATGATAAATATTATTAAATTGTTGTTTTACAGAGTTTTACCTGCTTTGTTAAATGATATTATCTAATAAACCCCAGAAAAAATATATAAATTTATACACTGATTGTAAAAAAATAGCCCAAAAATTTAGTATTACTACAAATTCAGTTAAAAATAAATAAATATTAAATTAAAATTTTAATTATTTATATTATCTTGTAAAACCACATTTAAAAAAATAAGAATTTGAATTTTGAATGTAGAAAAATCAGTATTTTTACAAATTTTGTTCTTTTAAAACATTTATCTGTAAAATTGCAACAAAAAAACAACCTCACTGTCTTTAAATCAACAACTATTATCATTTCACAAATATTTACTGTTATTTTAAAGAAAAAAATCTTAATTAAATTTACATCAAAAATCTGTATTGTTAAAAATTAATATTTATTTAAATCCATAAAATTACACAGTGATACTGTATTTATTATTAATAATTTTTCATCCTTTTTATAGTATTCCACTGCTAATTTTTAAAAAAGACAATTAAATTACATTTTCATTTAATAAAAAAATCATTAAATTTTATTTTATTTTATTTTTGTTTTTAATTTAATTTTAGTTTATTTCATAAAATAATCAATGTAATTTTTAAAAGATTTGATGAAATAAATTTCAATTCAATTTAATAAAATTTTAGCTCAAATTTAAATTAATTTAGCTTTAATTAAACCATAATTTTTTACATTTGTTCTCTTTCACATGATTTGTTTTACAGTGTGTGAATCAGTTTCAATAATTAGTTGACCTTTATTATTATTATTATTAATTTCTATGTTGTAAAAAACACATTCTTCATCCTACAACTTGGAAAAATAAAACTCACTGACATGATTTCAACGTATTTCTGTGTTAAACTAGAACAAATCTGCATCTTAAAAGTCTCACAAATCAGATTTTAATTCTCTTTGATGGAAAAAAAATTAAAATGCATCAAAAATAGAGTTTTTACTGCATAAAAATGAGACTGAAAACAGAGAAATTGGACTCCAGAGTGCAGAATAATCATGGAAACCTGGTAATTATCAGTTTAATGGTGACTTTAAAGCTCAGTTTGTGTTTTTCTTTTATATTTGTTGATAAAAATTGAGAAATAATGAGTGAATACGAGTCAGAACCTCTGAGTCTGTGCAGCTTTAAGCGACTGACTGTCTGAATGAATGAACATTAAAGCAACTCTCAGACTGAGGATTCTGTGTTTCCAGCCAACAGAAGCTTCTTGTGTTTTTATTTATTTATTTATTTTTTATTTTTTTGCAGCCTCCTCCTCGCAGACCGTTCAACTTCGCCGAGTCTCATGAGAGCGAAGAGGAGAAACAGTTCAGGAAGGTTTTCCAGCAGCTGGCCGGAGACGTGAGTCCACATTCCTGATTCCACCGCTTAGTTCATGTTAAAATGAGCAAAAAAACCCCTAATTCACTGATTTAAATTTAAAAAAAATTAAGTTACAAACATTATTTTGATGTTTTGACACAATAATGTTCCATCATTTCAGCTCAAATTTCTGTTTAATTTCTCTTTAAATTTAATCAAAAACAAGTGAAAAAGTCAAAAACTGCAGAAGAAAATCCAACTGGAGGAACCTGAAGTTTTAATTCTCATCATAATTAGATCAATTCAGTTCAAAACACACAAAAATAATTTCAAATCAGTCAGTAAAGATGCTTTTTGATGGGCTGAGTTGACCTCATGTTGAGTCAAATTCATAATTTGTGTAATTTAAACTCAAATTTCGGCTTTTGTTTGTTCATTACTTTAAGTTTAGTGAATTCATTCAACAGAAGATTTTTCACTATTTTTACTGCAAATGTTTATTTCAACCCTTAATGTTTAAATCTTGGAGGCAAAAAACAACAAAAATTTAAGTTGATCGACTAACAAGAGCAGAAATTTGAGTTGAAATTACACAAAGGTTTTTGCAACTTTATTCTGTCAAAACAACTCAAAAACGAAGTTATCAAGCTAATGATTTGAAGTTTCCTCAACTCCAGTTTAATTTTTGTCAACCAACACGGAAATTTGAGTTTAAAATACACAAAATATGAACTTATTACGTCAACACAACTCATTAAAGTTTACAACTGAAATAGTTGATTTAAATTAGACTTTTTCCATCCTATTGCCATGAATTTCAGATAAAATTTTTAAAAATGAAACTTAATTTTGTGCTTTTTTTTAGCCCTGATTTCTTCAAAACAATGTAAGAAAACACTGAAGCAGTTTTTTTTGGCAAGAATAATTCCAAAGTTCTGTCCTGATGCTGTAGTTGTTCTGAAAGAACTAAACTAGTTCATGTTTGTAGGAACTTTAATGCGTTTATTGGCAGATATTTTGATGCATTAATATCCCATTTTTTGACATTTTGATGAATTAATATCCAAGTTTTTGACATTTTGGTCCAATAATATCCAAGTTTTTGACATTTTAATGCATTAATATCCAAGTTTTTGACATTTTGATGCATTAATATCCAAATTTTTGACATTCCAATGTGCCAAAGTCCAAGTTTTTGACATTTTGGTCCAATAATATCCACGTTTTTGACATTTTGGTCCAATGCATTTCAAGTTTTTGACGTTTTGGTCCAATAATAGCCAAGTTTTTGACATTTTGATGCAATAATATCATCATAAAGATGTTAAATTCTGCTTCATGGTTCAGTGGAATGTGTTTCTGTCTTTGTTACGAAACCACCAGAGAACAGGTGAGGAACAAAGACAGAAAAGAGGGCGGGGCCTGAAGCAGCAGGTAGACAAGTGAGGCCTTTAAAAAGACAGAAATGAAAACGTGCCGAGCAGCTGAATCACTTGGAAGCAGGTCGACATTCAGCAGAACAAGAAAGTCCAGAAACTGGGCGCAGCAGAAACTCTGTCGTCTAAAGAACTGAGCTATAGAATCTGTAGAAACTGTAACGTACGCAAAGAAACGCCCTGATTTAATGACGATAAACTGAAGAAACCCGACTGCAAAATGAGAAAAACTCACTTTAGATCAAAATAAATGTGTTAAACTTCCTACAAACATGAACTAGTTTAGTTCTGTCTCCACAGCTGGCAGGATAATACAGAATAAAGCAGGAAAAACTCAAAAACTGTCCACAATGAGCAAATACATGTGAAAAATCATGTGAAAACTGTTAAAATTGACAAAAGTGACTGAAAAGGTCACTCATGTCTTAAAACGTGTCCATATAAAAGTCCATAAAACGTCCAAACTGATGATTGAAAACAACTCAAAACTTTAATTCATCATAAAGGATCCTTATTTACTTTGAAATCTGTCAAAACTGATGCAAATAAATATGAAAAATGGAAAAACTGCCCAAAATTACTCAGGACATCCTCGAAAACTGAGACCGAGAAGAAAGAGACTAGAGGGGGGCCACCAAGACTCCATGACTCCTCTGAAGGAGAACCATACTAGTGATGGGGGCCACCAAGACTCCATGACTCCTCTGAAGGAGAACCATACTAGTGATGGGGGCCACCAAGACTCCTATGACTCCTCTGAAGGAGAACCAGACTAGTGAGGGAGGCCACCAAGACTCCTATGACTCCTCTGAAGGAGAACCATACTAGTGAGGGAGGCCACCAAGACTCCATGATTCCTCTGAAGGAGAACCAGAAGGAGAACCAGACTAGTGAGGAGGGCCACCAAGACTCCTATGACTCCTCTGAAGGAGAACCAGACTAGTGAGAGAGGCCACCAAGACTCCATGACTCCTCTGAAGGAGAACCAGACTAGTGAGGGGGGCCACCAAGACTCCATGACTCCTCTGAAGGAGAACCAGAAGGAGAACCAGACTAGTGAGAGAGGCCACCAAGACTCCTATGACTCCTCTGAAGGAGAACCAGACTAGTGAGAGAGGCCACCAAGACTCCTATGACTCCTCTGAAGGAGAACCAGACTAGTGAGAGAGGCCACCAAGACTCCTATGACTCCTCTGAAGGAGAACCAGACTAGTGAGAGAGGCCACCAAGACTCCATGACTCCTCTGAAGGAGAACCAGACTAGTGAGGGGGGCCACCAAGACTCCATGACTCCTCTGAAGGAGAACCAGAAGGAGAACCAGACTAGTGAGAGAGGCCACCAAGACTCCATGACTCCTCTGAAGAAGTTACCAGACTAACAGAGAAATGTTGTCCGTCTCATTGACATTTTAAAGTGTAAAATCATTGTAAAATGGTCTTTTCTGAAGCTTTTTTGATTATTTTGACATCTATAATCCAACGTTCTGTGACTTTTCCAGCTGATCTTCACTCCTCTGTTTGCTGTTTTCTTCTTCACATGTTTTCCTGACCCTCTGTTGCTCTGATTCAGTGGGTTTATGGCTCAGGTTTTATGGTTTTCCTGCAGAGATAACTAACGTCTAACTCATGGATCTGGGGTTTGGCTGCAGGGCGTCTCCGTCTGATCTCCTACATTCCTGCAGTGAGTCACGGAGGGAGGAGTTCTCCAGTCAGACCGGCTCAGACTCCTCTATGGAAGGAGGAGTCTGACTCTACTGACTCCTGCTGGAAGAACAACGTTTTAGTTCCTCCTCCTCCCAGAGCAGCTCACTCTCAAAAACACCATAAACAGCTGCTTGGACGACCAAAAACCACCGTCTATAACCACCTCACTGCAGTCTTCCACAACTAAAACACATTTTAGTCTTCATTTTGTATTTTTTAGCTTTTTAACTCTAATTAAGGATATTCCATTTCTAAGAACAGTTAAATTACCAATAATATGTAATAATAATAGAAATAATTCATAAAAATGATACATATAATGATTAAAAAAAAGCTGTATTTTGACAGATTATTAATGTTTAAAGATGTTATATACCAATAAAAACACATTAATTCTACTTTTTTTTTCAATGAAGAGTTCTAAAATTATGGAAAATATCTCTTTATTTTATTTAATGAACAAATCTGTAAAATTACACAGGTTTGTTCATTAAATAAAATAATATATAATAAATAAAATGATAAAATAATAATAAAATAAATAAAATTATTTTTTTATATATATGTGTGTGTGTGTGTGTGTGTGTGTGTGTATATGTGTATATATATGTATATATATATATATATATATACATATATATGCACATATATATATATATACATGCATGTATGTATTCATTCACATTTTTATTAATTTATTTTACATTTTGATATTATGCAAATATTTTTTAACTATCTTTATTAATCTATTGTGAACTTAAAATCACAGTTTAATATTTCACAGTTTTAGGGTTTTATTATTTAATTTTATATTTTTAACTAGATTTTTTAAAATATTTATTTTATATATTTCTTGAATTTTTTTTATCTGTTTTATTTTGAACTTAAAATCCCATTTTAATATTATTCTACATTTTAATTTGATTTTTGGGGGTTTTAAAAAATGAAAAAAATAGCTAAAGCTTAAGGGAGAAAGTTCCATAATATAACATATATATGTATGTGTATTAAATATTATCTGTGTTTTTTCATATGAAGTATTTTAATTTTTGTGTTTTATATTATTTTTAATTTCAATAATGAGACTATTTGTGTAATTTTATTAATATTTTTGTGTAGTTCAAAACCAGAAATAGATGGGAAAAATACACAAAACTATAGCATTTAGAGAGCAGAAAAATATATTAAAATGAGAAAAGTGTTGTTGTTTCACATCAAATCAGTGTTTCAGACACAGAAAGCTTCAGCTGCGTTTAATAAAAACCTCCAGCATCTGATTTCACTTCATCTCTGGGAGTTTCACCACTTTTTGAAAATAGAAACGGGAATTTTAGAGCTGAGGTCATCGTTAATTTTTTACAGCCGTGAGTCAGAAGCTGGAAAACAAATCAAATGAAAGGAAGCAGCTGTGAGTGACTGAGTTCGACTTCCTGTTTGTGTTTCAGGACATGGAGGTGAGCCCCAACGAGCTAATGAACATCCTCAACAAGGTCGTCGGCAAACGTAAGCTTTTCTCTTTCATATTTCACTAATCGGTGTTTAAATACAGCGAGCTAAGCTGAGCTAACGCTATCCGCTTCCTGTTTCAGACGGAAGCCTGAGGACCGACGGATTCAGCATCGAGTCCTGCAGGAGTATGGTGGCCGTCATGGACGTATCCTTCCACAGAAAGTAGAGCCAACAGTCGCTAATAACATACGATCCATGTAAGCTGTTAAATTACGATAAGAAAGTATGATGCTGCCACCACCATGTTTCACATCATGATGCTACCACCACCATGTTTCAGATCATGATGCTACCACCACCATGTTTCACATCATGATGCTACCACCACCGTGTTTCACATCATGATGCTACCACCACCATGTTTCAGATCATGATGCTACCACCACCATGTTTCACATCATGATGCTACCACCACCGTGTTTCACATCATGATGCTACCACCACCATGTTTCAGATCATGATGCTACCACCACCATGTTTCACATCATGATGCTACCACCACCATGTTTCACATCATGATGCTACCACCACCATGTTTCAGATCATGATGCTACCACCACCATGTTTCACATCATGATGCTACCACCACCGTGTTTCACATCATGATGCTGCCACCACCATGTTTCACATCATGATGCTGCCACCACCGTGTTTCACATCATGATGCTACCACCACCATGCTTCACATCATGATGCTGCCACCACCGTGTTTCACATCATGATGCTATCACCACCGTGCTTCACATCATGATGCTGCCACCACCGTGCTTCACATCATGATGCTGCCACCACCATGCTTCACAGTGGGGATGGTGTGTTTATGATGATGTTCAGTGTTTGGTGTCCATCAAACATATCATCTAGTCTGATGGACATAAAGCTCCATCCTGGTCTCCTCAGACCAAAGAACCTTCTTCCAGGTGTCTTCAGAGTCTCCACATGTCTACTGGTGAACTCTAGTCCAGATTTAATTGGAGCTTTTTCCATCAGAGTCTTTCTCTTTGTCTCCATAAAACTTTGACTGGTGAAGAACAGACAACAGTTGTTGGATGAACAGTCTGAAGCTGGAACTCCTTCAGAGGAGTCATAGGAGTCTTGGTGGCCTCCCTCTCTAGTCTCTACCTTCATCTTTGGGCCCATTTTTCTTAGTTTCCATTCACATTTAAAATCAAAGATAACAAAGTGAACAGTTTTTGTTTTAAGTTTGACTTTGACTCGGCGTTCTTCAGAGCGACAGCACCGGCAAACTGGGATTCCACGAGTTCAAGTATCTGTGGAACAACATCAAGAGATGGCAGGTCAGTTACAGTCAGTTACAGTCAGTCAGAGTCAGTTACAGTCAGAGTCAGTTACAGTCAGTCAGAGTCAGTTACAGTCAGTTACAGTCAGTTAGTCAGTTACAGTCAGTTACAGTCAGTTACAGTCACTTAGAGTCAGTTACAGTCAGTTAGTCAGTTACAGTCAGTTACAGTCAGTCAGTTAGTCAGTTACAGTCAGTTACAGTCAGTTAGTCAGTTACAGTCAGTTACAGTCAGTCAGTTAGTCAGTTACAGTCAGTTACAGTCAGTTACAGTCACTTAGAGTCAGTTACAGTCAGTTACAGTCAGTTACAGTCAGTTACAGTCAGTCACAGTCAGTTAGAGTCAGTTAGTCAGTTACACTCAGTTAATCAGTTACAGTCAGTCAGTCAGTTACAGTCAGTTACAGTCAGTTAGTCAGTTACAGTCAGTCACAGTCAGTCACAGTCAGTCAGAGTCAGTTACAGTCAGTTAGTCAGTTACAGTCAGTTACAGTCAGTCACAGTCAGTTAGAGTCAGTTAGAGTCAGTTGCAGTCAGTTACAGTCAGTCACAGTCAGTCAGAGTCAGTTACAGTCAGTTACAGTCAGTTGCAGTCAGTCAGTTACAGTCAGTTGCAGTCAGTTACAGTCAGTTACAGTCAGTTACAGTCAGTTACAGTCAGTTAGTCAGTTACAGTCACTTAGAGTCAGTTACAGTCAGTTACAGTCAGTTAGTCAGTTACAGTCAGTTACAGTCAGTCAGTTAGTCAGTTACAGTCAGTTACAGTCAGTTAGTCAGTTACAGTCAGTTACAGTCAGTCAGTTAGTCAGTTACAGTCAGTTACAGTCACTTAGAGTCAGTTACAGTCAGTTACAGTCAGTCAGTTACAGTCAGTTACAGTCAGTTACAGTCAGTTACAGTCAGAGTCAGTTACAGTCAGTCAAAGTCAGTTAGAGTCAGTTAGTCAGTTACAGTCAGTTAATCAGTTACAGTCAGTCAGTTACAGTCAGTTACAGTCAGTTAGTCAGTTACAGTCAGTCACAGTCAGTCACAGTCAGTCAGAGTCAGTTACAGTCAGTTAGTCAGTTACAGTCAGTTACAGTCAGTCACAGTCAGTTAGAGTCAGTTAGAGTCAGTTGCAGTCAGTTGCAGTCAGTTGCAGTCAGTTGCAGTCAGTTACAGTCAGTCACAGTCAGTCAGAGTCAGTTGCAGTCAGTTACAGTCAGTTACAGTCAGTTACAGTCAGTTACAGTCAGTTGCAGTCAGTCAGTTACAGTCAGTTACAGTCAGTTACAGTCAGTTGCAGTCAGTCAGTTACAGTCAGTCAGTTACAGTCAGTTACAGTCAGTTAGAGTCAGTTACAGTCAGTCACAGTCAGTTAGAGTCAGTTAGTCGGTTACAGTCAGTTAATCAGTTACAGTCAGTCAGTCAGTTACAGTCAATTACAGTCAGTTACAGTCAGTTAGTCAGTTAGTCAGTTACAGTCAGTCACAGTCAGTCACAGTCAGTCACAGTCAGTCACAGTCAGTCACAGTCAGTCACAGTCAGTTACAGTCAGTTAGTCAGTTACAGTCAGTTAGTCAGTTACAGTCAGTCACAGTCAGTCAGTCAGTTAGAGTCAGTTACAGTCAGTTGCAGTCAGTTGCAGTCAGTTACAGTCAGTTACAGTCAGTTAGTCAGTTACAGTCAGTCACAGTCAGTCACAGTCAGTCACAGTCAGTCAGTCAGTCAGAGTCAGTTACAGTCAGTTAGTCAGTTACAGTCAGTTAGTCAGTTACAGTCAGTCACAGTCAGTCAGAGTCAGTTACAGTCAGTTACAGTCAGTTACAATCAGTTGCAGTCAGTCAGTTACAGTCAGTTACAGTCAGTTACAGTCAGTTGCAGTCAGTTGCAGTCAGTTGCAGTCAGTTGCAGTCAGTTGCAGTCAGTAGACTAGTTTCTGACATGCTCTGAGTGATTTTAAACGTGTTGTTTGTGTGTTTGTGTGCAGGGTGTGTATTTGTCGCATGACGCTGACGGCTCAGGTGTGATCTGCTCCAGAGAGCTGCCGCCGGCCTTCAAGGCTGCAGGTAAGAAAATATATTTATTTATATTTTATAGATTATTGAGAGGAAACAGACTGGAAACACTGTTAAGGTCCAATTAGATCTGTGTGATAGTGTGTGTTAGTGTGTGATAGCGTGTGTTAGCGTGTGTTAGCATGTGTTAGCGTGTGTTAGCGTGTATTATTGTGTTAGTGTGTGTTAGCATGTGTTAGCGTGTATTATTGTGTGTTAGCGTGTGTTAGCGTGTATTATTGTGTGTTAGTGTGTGTTATTGTGTTAGTGTGTCTTAGTGTATGTTAGTGTGTATTATTGTGTGTTAGCGTGTGTTAGTGTGTGTTAGCATGTGTTAGCATGTATTATTGTGTGTTAGTGTGTGTTAGCATGTGTTAGCATGTGTTAGTGTGTGTTATTGTGTGTTAGTATGTGTTAATGTGTGTTAGTGTGTATTACTGTGTTAGCGTGTGTTATTGTGTGTTAGTGTGTGTTAGTGTGTGTTATTGTGTGTTAGTGTGTGTTAGCGTGTGTTATTGTGTGTTAGTGTGTATTATTGTGTTAGCGTGTTAGTGTGTGTTATTGTGTGTTAGTGTGTGTTATTGTGTGTTAGTGTGTGTTATTGTGTGTTAGTGTGTGTTAGCATGTGTTAATGTGTGTTAGCATGTGTTAGTGTGTATTATTGTGTGTTAGTGTGTGTTAACGTGTATTATTGTGTGTTAGTGTGTTTTATTGTGTGTTAGTGTGTGTTAGCGTGTGTTAGCGTGTATTATTGTGTGTTAGCGTGTGTTAGTGTGTGTTAGCATGTGTTAGCATGTATTATTGTGTGTTAGTGTGTGTTAGCATGTGTTAGCATGTGTTAGTGTGTGTTATTGTGTGTTAGTATGTGTTAATGTGTGTTAGTGTGTATTACTGTGTTAGCGTGTGTTATTGTGTGTTAGTGTGTGTTAGTGTGTGTTATTGTGTGTTAGTGTGTGTTAGCGTGTGTTATTGTGTGTTAGTGTGTATTATTGTGTTAGCGTGTTAGTGTGTGTTATTGTGTGTTAGTGTGTGTTATTGTGTGTTAGTGTGTGTTATTGTGTGTTAGTGTGTGTTAGCATGTGTTAATGTGTGTTAGCATGTGTTAGTGTGTATTATTGTGTGTTAGTGTGTGTTAACGTGTATTATTATGTGTTAGTGTGTTTTATTGTGTGTTAGTGTGTGTTAGCGTGTGTTAGCGTGTGTTAGGGCGTGTTAGCGTGTGTTAGCGTGTTAGTGTGTGTTAGTGTGTATTATTGTGTGTTTGTGTGTGTTAGTGTGTGTTAGCATGTATTATTGTGTTAGTGTGTGTTAGCATGTGTTAGAGTGTTATTGTGTGTTAGCGTGTTAGCGTGTGTTATTTTGTGTTAGTGTGTATTATTGTGTGTTAGTATGTGTTAGCGTGTGTTAGTGTGTGTTAGCGTGTGTTAGCGTGTGTTAGTGTGTTAGCGTGTGTTAGTGTGTGTTAGCATGTGTTAGCGTGTGTTAGTGTGTGTTTGCGTGTGTTATTGTGTGTTAGCGTGTGTTATTGTGTGTTAGCGTTTGTTATTGTGTGTTAGCGTGTGTTAGCGTGTATTATTGTGTTGGTGTGTGTTAGCGTGTGTTAGCGTGTGTTAGTGTGTTTTAGTGTGTGTTAGCGTGTGTTAGCGTGTGCTAGTGTGTGTTATTGTGTGTTATTGTGTATTATTGTGTTAGCGTGTGTTAGTGTGTATTATTGTGTGTTAGTGTGTATTATTGTGTTAGCGTGTGTTAGCGTGTGTTAACGTGTATTATTGTGTGTTATTGTGTATTAATAGTGTATTGTGTATTATTGTGTGTTTGCAGGTTTCCCTCTCAACGATCAGCTCTACAAGCTTATTATCCGTCGCTATAGTGACGAGCACGGCGACATGGACTTTGATAATTTCATTGGCTGCCTGGTGCGACTGGACGCCATGTGCAGTGAGTCACTTCCTGTTGTCTGACATTTTTTGATCTGCTTATTGATCCGCTTTTTGATCCGCTTATTGATCCGCTTTTTGATCCGCTTTTTGATCCACTTATTGATCCGTTCATCTGAGACCAGATATTTGAAGAAACAAGACATTCATAGACGTCACATTTCCTATTAAAATAACCAACAGATTATTAAATAATCAATATTTGCAATCAGCTACAGACTCCTCTTTATAGTCCGATTATTGATTGATTATTGATTTATCAGTGAGAGAATCTATCTATTCCTGCAGGAGCATTTAAGACTCTGGACAAAGACAACAACGGCTCCATCGACCTCGACATCAAGGAGGTGAAACACTTTATTTATTCTATTTCTGAGGAAGTTTGGTTTTTATCAGCAGAAAAAGGAGAAAAAACTTCTAAAATTCACATAGTTTCACACGGTGCTGCTGTTTTCCATCAAATATGAACTTTACTTACTGCTGTTGGTTTTCTGCACATTTAGCTCAAAATAAAAGCATGGATTTTATCTTTTAACACAGAAAATACAACTAGATGATTTTATTATTAGTCCCTGTAGGGAAATTAGTTGTTCCAGCACCATGGATGTTCAATTTTTATTTTTTATTTTTCTGCGACACCCTTGCAGCCAGATTTTAATCATTTAAGAAAAATAATTTTTATTTACTTTTTATTCTTGACAGATTTTAACCATTTTAAAAATTATTTTTAATGTCTTTTTTCTTCCTGGCATCCTTGAGGTCACATTTTAATCACTTCTTTTGAAAGATTTTTTTTTATTCTTGACAGATTTTAGTCTTTAAAAAAAAAAAAAAAAAAAAAATTATTTTATTTTTATTCCTGATAGATTTTTAACCATTTTCAAAAAATGATTTAATTTTTTCCCCTGAAACTGTTGCTGCCAGGTTTTAATAATTTTTTGAAATAATTTTTAGATATTTTTCTTTATTCGTGACAGATTTTAATAATTTTTAAAATAGTTTTTTTTTTTTTTCTTCCCGATACTCTTGATGACAGATTTTAACTTTTTTTTTTTTTTTTTTCTGACACCGTTGTGGCCAGATTTTAATCTTTTTTTTTAAGATTTTTTTTTTAAGTATTCCTGACAGAATTTAACCATTTTTAAAATTATTTAATTTTTTTTTCTTCCTGATACCCTTGCAGCCGGATTTTAAGAATTTTTTGAAATTTTTTTTTTTCCTGACAGATTTTAACCATTTTCAAAAAAATTGAAGCTGTTACTCTCAGGTTTTAATATTGTTTTTAAAATAATTTTTAGATTTTTTTTTTTATTCCTGACAGATTTGAATCATTTTTAAAATTATTTTTAATTCAGTTTAATTGAAATAAATATATTTAAATTAGTTTTTAGAGTGCAGGACAAACAGCTTTTATCGTTCTTGCTGCTTTTTGTGATTTTAGATCTTCTTTCATGTGGATTCTGGTGTTCAGATCTCAGAGAAATGTTCAGAAAGAATTAAAAAACTAACTTTTAACTGTGTTTGTGTTCCAGTGGCTCCAGCTGACAATGTACTCATGAAGACAGGAAGAAGAAAAACTTTCATTCTGGGACCAAAATAAAGCTAAAAGATTTACATATTTATAGGATTTATTTTACATTTTATTTGGATTAAACAGTTTATTAAACTGACTCTGAATGTTTGAAAGAATAAACTGACTTTAACTGGATTGTTTGTTGCTTATTTTCTCTTTTTTTCATCCAAACTGCCTCATTAATTAGAAATATCTTTGATTTATTAATTATTCAATTTTATTTATTGTTTTTTCACGAATTTTATCAGAATATTTGTTTAGTTTATCTATTAAATAATATGAGGCTCATTTGTTTTGCCAGTTATAGAAAAAAACAACAGAAAAATACAGACATTAAAAAATTTATATTTTAGTAAAGTTGACAAAAATCTGATAATAAAGTGAGAATTAATTTGAAGCTAAATAAATGAAAATTCATTTTAAAAATTTACTTTATTTGAGTGTAAAATTACACCTTTATTTAATTTTTTTTTCACCATATTGAAATTAATTTACAAGTCTGTCATTAGTTGAAATAAATATTTTGAATGCTAATGAACTTAAAACTCTGTTTTGTTAAATTATAGATAATATTTAATAAAGTCCCAGAAAAGAGAATTGATTTTTTTGTTGACGATAAAAAAATTGAACAAAATAAACAAGAATTTTTAAAATAATTTCCACATTAAAAATATTTATTATTAAAAACAGTAATTCCTTCTTTACAGCATTTTTTTAAGTAACACAGGTTCTGACGGTTTTTAAATCTGTAAAAAATAATTTCTTTTCCAGAACTTATTTTCCTAACTGTTCTTTTCCAGATTTTATCAGATTTTCCCTGTCAGTTATTTGCTGTTAATTTAAAGAAAAAATGTGTATTAAGTATATATTATTATTATTGTTATGCACAGAATAATAATAATAACAATGATGATGATAATAATAATACTAATAATAACAGTTTACACAGTTTCCACATGTGGATTGTGTTGCTAAATTACAGATAATATCCAGTAAAAGACACAGAAAAGAGAACTAATTTAAATGTTGACAAAAAACAAAATAAACAAAAATAGAGGAACAAATTGCACATAAAGTTCATATTAAAAATCTGTGCTTTCAGAAACAGCAATTAATTTTTTAAAATTATTTTACAGATAATTTCCATCATTTGTGTTGAAATTAACAGGATTTACACGTTAGTTTAACATAAAAAACTAAGAAATTATCTATTTTTCTGTAATACTGGGAGTTGTAGTCTTTAAATCAAGTAATTCTGAGGCATTAAAAACATTTTAATAACGTTTTAATCTTCAAGCTGGAGCTGGAATCTGTTTTTAATCCTCTAATGAGGTGAACTGCTCCTTTAACCTGGAACACCAACGGGGCGGGGCTTGTGTGTGATGGGCGTCGTTTCGGCTGAGAGGCGGGGTTTGCGGTGTATGTGGGCGTGGCTTGGTGCGGCAGGAAGAGGAGCAGATGCTGAGGAGAGTCGGGAACAACAGGTTACTGCTGAGGAGGATTTATCGGTTTATTGCTGGAAAACTGTGAAGAGAAGCAGATAGAAGGTAAAAATGATCAATTATGTTTATTATCTGGACAGTTTTTAGAGGAAATAAACCAAATATAGACGTAGAGGAAGCTGGTAACGGTTGAACTCGATCACCGTTTGATTAAAAACTACAACTAAACTGTTTGAATCCGGATTTTATTAAAGACTAACAGAAGTTTTTAATGAAATGATGGAATCTAAACCTGTAGATAAAAACATGAGATGTGGAATATTCCACAAATCAGGTTTTTATGATGATTTTCCTCCCTTGAGGTGGTTTGGAGCTTCATTTAGACTTTTTATGGCGGATTTTGTGTATATTTTTTGCTGATTTTGAAATTTTCTGATCGGATTTTGAGTGTTTTTGTGGAGATTTTAGGTCTTTTGTGTTAATTTTGAGTATTGTGTGGTAATTTTAAGTCTTTTTGTGGTGCTTATGTGTCTTTTTGTGATAGTTTCATATTTTTCAGTTTTGATTTTGAATGTATTTGTGTTAATGTTGAGCTTTTTTAGGGTAATTTTGTGTCTTTTAGTGGTGATCTTGGGTCTTTGTGTGGTGATTTTGAGTGTTTTATGGTCATTGTCAACCTTTTATTGGTAATTTTGAATCTTTTTGTGATGATTTTCCTCCTTTGTGGTGGTTTGGAAGTGATTTCATGTTGTCTCATGGTGATTTAGACTTTTCCTGTGTGGGTTTTTTTTTTTTATTTTGACATTTTCTGATGTGATTTTGTGTCTTTTTGTCATGCATTTGAGAGGTTTTGTGGTAATTTAGATTTTCTTGTGGTAATTCTGAGTCTTTTGTGGTAATTTTAAGTCTGTGATAGTTTCCGATATTTTTGTTGTGATTTTAAGTCTTTATGTGGTGATGCACAAATCAGCAGCCATTAACAGCAACATAAACAAATAAACCAATAAAATGGGATAAAACCTGTAAAATCACAACATATAATCTTCTGAATGCCAACATAAACAGAATAAGGATGTTTGATAAAGGAAAAATAGGATTTTTATGGGTTTTTTGTTGTGATTTTGAATCTTTTTATGATAGTTTAATATGTTTTAATGATGATTTAGAATATTTTTGAATTGATTTTGAATCTTTTGTGATGATTTCATGTATATTAGTGGTGAATTTGAAAGTTTTGTGATTATTTAGAACCTTTTTGTTTTGATTTTGAGTCTTTTTGCTATGATTTTGAGTATGTTTGAGGGAATTGTGGGATTTTTTGTGGTGATTTTGCGTCTTGTTGTGTTAAGTTTGAGTGTTTGTGATGGTTTTGGGTGAGTTTGTGTGTTTCTGTGGTGCTCCAGAAGTTATCAGATGGCAACAATAAAACATAAGAATAAAACAAAACCACTCAGAATTTTCAGAATGATCTCATAGCTCACAGTTGATTCATCGTTGCAGATCTGATCAGCTTCTTCTTCTGTTTTTCTTCGTTGCTCCTCAGATCTTCTTCTGTTCCTGGTTTTTCTTCTTCTTCTTCTTTGGTGTTTTTTATTCAAACAGCTGATGAGTGTTTCAGGACTAATTAGGACGTCTCAAAAGAAACAATTCTGAAGGTGGATCAAACAGCTGATGGCTAATTGGAGCTCAGACTCATTGTTCTCGTGGTTTGGAGCTTTTTTAGGCTGATTTTCTGTCTTTTAGTGATGATTTTCAATCATCGTGGTGATTTCACATCTTTATGTGCTGAATGTGAGTCTTTTAGTGGCGATTATCAGCCTTTATGTTGTAATTTACAGTCTTTATGTGATGATTTTGAGTCTTTATGTTGTAATTTACAGTCTTTATGTGATGATTTTGAGTCTTTATGTGATGATTTTGAGTCTTTATGTTGTAATTTACAGTCTTTATGTGATGATTTTGAGTCTTTATGTTGCTATTTTGAGTCTTTATGTGATGATTTTGAGTCTTTATGTTGTAATTTACAGTCTTTATGTGATGATTTTGAGTCTTTATGTGATGATTTTGTGTTTTTGGGATGGTTTTGCATATTTTTCTGTTAATTTTGAGTATTTTGTAGTCATTTTGACTGTTTTTTTGGTCTTGTGATGATTTTGAGTCTTTGTGGTAATTTCATCTTGTTGTGTTGTGATTATTTATCTCTTTGTTGTAGTTTCATATCTGTCAGTCATGATTTTGAATATTTATGAAGTCGCCTTGATGTAAGTGATGACTTCGGGTCTTTGTGGTAATTTTGATCACTTTTTGTGTTTAGTTTGTTTGTTTGTTTCTGTGGTGATTTTGTGCATTTTGTTCATAATACTGAAATGATACGAACAGATCCAGAGCAGACTGCCCATATTCTTATGTTTTCTGAAAATAGAACTACATCATCTCATGATTTCATGTCTTTCTGGGGTAATTTGACCTCTTTTGTGGTGACTAGAGCTTTTAAAAGCTTATTTATACAATATCTGTTGGAAATCTCAGTTTGATATTTCCTGAAATGGTTCAGAGGAGACAGATTAGCAGTAACCAAGTAACCAGCATGATGGACGTTAACTAGATGGTTGTTACTGAGCTGGTTTCTGTGGAGCTACAATGATTGCTAGAGGTTAAACTGTGTTTGGTTGTGTTACGAAGACCAGATAACTACAAAATCGTTCAAATCTTTCTTGAAAAATCTTCTTTTTTCCACATTTCACCAACTGTCGAGGTTCTAACATCAGTAGAATCTGATGTGTGCAAAGTTTGACCAGACAAGGTTCCAATTTAGACTAAATGTTGATGTGGACTCATTGGTAGGAAGCAGAACCTGGTGTTCATGGAGGTCTAGATGTTCATGGAGGTCTAGATGTTCATAGAGGTCTGGATGTTGGTGTTCATAGAGGTCTAGATGCTCATAGAGGTCTAGATGTTCATGGAGGTCTAGATGTTCATGGAGGTCTAGATGTTCATAGAGGTCTGGATGTTGGTGTTCATAGAGGTCTAGATGTTCATAGAGGTCTAGATGTTCATAGAGGTCTAGATGTTCATGGAGGTCTAGATGTTCATAGAGGCCCTAGATGTTCATAGAGGTCTAGATGTTCATAGAGGTCTAGATGTTCATAGAGGTCCAGATGTTCATAGAGGTCTAGATGTTCATAGAGGTCCAGATGTTCATAGAGGTCTAGATGTTCATAGAGGTCTAGATGTTCATGGAGGTCTAGATGTTCATAGAGGTCTAGATGTTCATAGAGGTCTAGATGTTCATAGAGGTCCAGATGTTCATAGAGGTCCAGATGTTCATAGAGGTCTAGATGTTCATAGAGGTCTAGATGTTCATGGAGGTCTAGATGTTCATGGAGGTCTAGATGTTCATAGAGGTCTAGATGTTCATGGAGGTCTAGATGTTCATGGAGGTCTAGATGTTCATAGAGGTCTAGATGTTCATGGAGGTCTAGATGTTCATAGAGGTCTAGATGTTCATAGAGGTCTAGATGTTCATGGAGGTCTAGATGTTCATAGAGGTCTAGATGTTCATAGAGGTCTAGATGTTCATAGAGGTCTGGATGTTGGTGTTGTCTGTGTGAGTTTTGTGTTTTCTTCATGAGTGAACTTAACAACATATGAGGTTGATTTTACTGAACATTTGTACCATGATGCTGGAAATAAACAGAGAAACTGATGATAATTCAACACAAATCACAATAAATCTGCTGCAACCACAAGACAAGTGTTTGTTTTTAGCTGCTTTCATCATAAAAGATGAAATAAAACTGAAACAAAGTGTTTCTGTTTGTCTCTCGGTTCTGTTCTCGTTTAAAACAACGACTCTTTCTTTCTCCAGTTTGCTTCTCTGCAGGTGACAAAACCACCTGATGACTCATCTGGTCACCTGGGACTGAACACACACACACACACACACACACACACACACACACACACACACACACACATACACACAGAAACATGGCCGACCCTCCCGTCCTATCAGAGCAGGAGGAGCTGCAGAGGAGAGCCAATCAGGTGACAGATGAGGTGAGAGAATCTCAGCATCAATTCAATTCAATTCAATTTTATTTATATAGCGCCAATTACAGTCAAATTGTCTCGAGACGCTTTACAGAACCCATATGCCTGACCCCCAGAGCAAGCCAAAAGGCGACAGTGGCAAGGAAAACACCCTTTTAACAGGGAAAAAAACCTTGAGCAGAACCCGGCTCTAATGTGGGGGGACCCATCTGCCTGCTGGCCGGGCGGGTTGAGAGGGACAGAAGAGGTAGAAAGGTAGAGATAGAGATAGAGGGATACAGATAGAGGGGTAGAGATAGAGAGGTGGGGGGTGGGACACAAGGACCATAAAACACAGCCACACATCTGAAGCATCCACCATCCAGCTCTGGGACCAGGGACACTCGGAGAAAGGACACAGAAAGAAACAGAGTGAATGTAATGCAATAATGGTATATATAGTAAATACATAGGTAGTTAGAGAAGGGCTCAGTGCATCCAGAGAGGTTCCCCAGCAGCCTAGGCCTATAGCAGCATAACTAGGGGCAAACTAAAGGGACGTCAAGAGGGGAAGTCAGTTGTGCAAATGAAAACACCAGCTCACCCCGTCAGGGTCACCCAGTCAGCCCTAACTATAAGATTTGTCAAAAAGGAAGGTTTTAAGCCTGGTCTTAAAAATAGAGAGGGTGTCCGCCTCCCGAACCCAAACTGGGAGCTGGTTCCACAGGAGAGGAGCTGATAACTGAAGGCTCTGCCTCCCATTCTACTTTTAGAGATTCTAGGAACAACAAGTAAGCCTGCAGTCTGAGAGCGAAGAGTTCTGCTAGGATAATATGGTACTATCAGGTCTTTAAGATATGACGGAGACTGGTTGTTAAGAGCTTTATATGTCAGAAGAAGGATTTTGAATTCTATTCTAGATTTAACAGGGAGCCAATGAAGAGAAACCAATATAGGAGAAATATGATCTCTCTTGCTAACTCCCGTCAGTACTCTGGCTGCAGCGTTTTGGATCAGCTGTAGATGTTTCAGAGAGCTATTGGGACAACCTGATAATAAGGAATTACAGTAGTCAAGCCTAGAAGTAACAAATGCATGGACTAGTTTTTCTGCATCACTCTGAGACAGGATGTTCCTGATTTTCACAATATTTCTCAGGTGGAAAAAGGAAGTCCTACAGATTTGTTTTTTTGTGAGTTAAAGGACATGTCCTGGTCAAAGATAACACCGAGGTTCCTCACAGTAGTACTGGAGGCCAATGTAATGCCATCCAGAGTAACTATATGCTTTGAAAGCAATTCTCTAAGATGTTTGGGGCCAAATACAATGACTTCAGTCTGGTCTGAATTTAGTAGTAAGAAATTATAGGTCAATACATTAATAAATTATTAAAACATCGTCTGGAGACTTTTTACTGCTTTAAGACAGTTTGAAGATTTAATCTGAGGCTGTTTGTTGTAAAAAATGTTCCTATGAAAGAACCACAGATGGATTTTAAAAGATCCACTGGATATTTATTGAGATTATAATAAAGGAAAATTAAAAAATCCAATAAATTGACTTTAATAGGTGTAGTTTAATACAAAAACAATTTCCAATGTTTTAGAATGTAAAAAAAATTGTAGAAAAAAAGTTGGAAAAATCTGTCAGAAAAGGTGTCAGAAAAAATAGACAAAAATTCTGCATGTTAAAAACTGTATAGGATCACTTTTATGGTCACGTGTAATAGGAAGTACTATTTATAAAAATTCAGATTTTTGATGTTGTTCTCAGTTTTGACCTGTTTTTTCATGTAAATAAATACTTTTAAAATGTGTTTTATTTGTCATCTGTAATTCAAAAACACAAATAAAATCTGTAGAACACCTGCAAAAAATATACTCCATTTTTTAAAATTTTGAATATACATATAAACCCATATACACATGTTTTGTTTTCAAAGCACCAAATATTTATAAAATAATTCTAAATTTGTTGCACATTTGAATACAGTAAAACCACATAGGATAATTTTATGGTCACATGTTGTAAAAACTATTATTTGTAAAAACGTTTTATTTTTGTGGACATTATTTACAATTTTTGTAGGATATTTTTGGCTTAAATTGTCTGTGATTTAAAATAAAATAATATTTTTGCTGATTTAAATACAGTAAAAAATGTGTAATTTTACAGTGAAATTACTGTCTTTATTTTTGGGTTAATTGATTACTGATTTTAAAAAATAATTCAATTTAATCTGATTTAAATTCAGTAAAAATTCAGTCATATTAATGTTATTTTTTCTATGTTTAGTTTCTGTGTTTATCTGTAATTTAACGACAGGTGAAATCTGTACAAGAGCGGTTAAAATATATATTTCCAATTTTTCAAACCAGAATTTACCAAATTTTTTTTTTTTTTAATCAAAGCAAACATCTGCAAATGAATTATAGTTGTGTTTTTTTTTTTTTTTTGCTCATTTAGAGACAGTAAAACCATGCCGGATCATTTTATGGTCACACATTACAAAAGTATTTCTTTGGAAAAATATAATTTTTTATATGGAAAATTATAAATATATTTTATAATAAATCTAACAAATAAATATTCTGTATTTCCACAATGTTTGACCATAAAATTACACAATTTTTACTGAATTTAAGTCAGATTAAATTAAATACTTTTCTTTTAAATAACAATGATCAAGTAACCAAATAAATAAATAAAAATCCTGCAAGAATTGTAAATAATGTCCACATCAATATACATAATTTTTCTTCAAAATAACACAAATATCTGTAAAAATAATTCCAGATTTTTTGCTGATTTGAATGCAGTGAAACCAATTTAATAATTTTATGGTCACACATTATAAAAATCTATTTTTTTGTGGACTTTATTTACAATTTTTGTGGGACTTTTTATATTGTTTGTGTTTACACAAGTTATTATCTGTCATTTAACTAATAGGAAAAATTAGTCAAACGACTGTTAGAAAATTTATTTTCTATTTTGTAATCCTGAATAAATACTTTTTTTCTCCAAACAATGGCACATAAATATATTTTTGTTGATTGAAATAAAGTAAAAATGTTAAGCATTGAACAAATAACCATTTTTAAATATACAGATTTTATATGTAGACATTATTTAGTTTTTGTCCTGTTTTTTTTAGTTTTGAGCGTCTAAATGAATTGTGTTTTTCAGTCATTTTACTAGATATTATCTATAATTTAAGTAAACAGGGAAAATCTGTAAAATAACAATAAATTGTTTGACAAATTACAGTTAAAACCTCCAAAAACAAGAGAAAAGCACCGAGTGGAGCGTAAATGTTTGATAAATTATTGATAAACCTCCGTTTCATTAACTTCTGTGGATTTTAATTAAATTATTAAACAAACAGAAACTAAACGACACAAAGAGATCAGATGAAGAACGTTTCAGCCACACCTGGCTCACCTGGTTACCGCGGAGACAGCTGGTCTCCTGGTGCAACAACACACACACACACACACACACACACACACACACACACACACACACACACACACACACACACACACACACACACACAGAGACACACACAGACACACACACACACACACACACACACACACACACACACAGAGACACACACACACACACACAGACACAGACAAACACACACACACACACACACACACACACACACACACACACACACACAGAGACACACACACACACACACAGACACAGACAAACACACACACACACACACACAGAGACACACACACACACACACACAGAGACACACACACACACAGAGACACACACACACACACACACACACACACACACACACACACACACACACACACACACACACACACACACACACACACACACAGAGACACACACACACACACACACACACACAGACAAACACACACACACACACACAGAGACACACACACACACACACACAGAGACACACACACACACACACACACACACACACACACACACACACAGACACACACACACCACACACACACAGAGAGAGACACACACAGACACACACACACACACACACACAGACAAACACACACACACACACATACAGACACACACACACACACAGACACACACACACACAGACACACACACACACACACACACACACACAGAGACACACACAGACACACACACACACAGACACACACACACAGACACACACACACACAGACACACACACACACACACACACAGACACACACACACACACA